>NC_065425.1:9637434-9949767 GCF_024362695.1 Pectinophora gossypiella
TAAAATAAAATTAGATGGTGTTTACAGGAATTAGCACCAGTAAGTATACATTACTGGGAGCGAACTAAAAACAGATAGTTCGAACCTGCGACCTTAAAATGAGAGGCAAGCGTTCTACCAACTGGGCTACCACGGCTATGAAACCTCACAATAATTAATCGCAATCGGGTAAAAATTGAGCCTCATTTTTTTCCCTTGATGGAAAAACGTTTGACTACCACCTATCACGTTGGTCTAACAGAAAGCTCGGTGAGGTGTGGGTATTAGTTTCTCTTGCTATAGTTAAATTGTGCCTCTGATTACCCCCGGGTTCGAATCCCGGTAACAAAAATCACTTTATGATCCCTAGTTTGATCACCTGATTGTCCGAAAGTAAAATGATCTGAGCTTCGGGTGGCACGTTAAGCCGTTAGTAAGTAGTAACCGGGACTACTTACTGATTTAAGTATGTAGTCGTTACATGAGCCATGTCAGGCCTTTGGCGGCCCAATAATAACCAGGGTTGATGAGGTTGGTATTCCACCTCACAACCCACACAATAAGAAGAAGAAGGCGCATTGGAGCTTCTGCACTGTAATGTCCTAAAATGTAAATACTTAAGTAAATAAAATATAATAAATTTTGATTTTAAGGCGACTATATTAAATATTAAGACGTCTTATCTTAAACACCAATAAAACTATTCGGATTGTGTATTGTATGATTCAGATATCGTTATATCAAATCGAATTATACCTAAAATCAGCACCAGTCAACGATTTCGTAAATGTAGGTAGGTATGATATGAGATAAAAGACAATTTAGGTTGCCACCTAAACCACAGATTAGGTAATAGTTATATACCTAATGTAAGTCTAAGCTTTTTTTACGTGACTTATTTTGACTTTATTGCCGCTTACTATTCACTTAATTTTCAATAATAAAATTTACGTCCTTGGAATGTTGGAGATACCAATTTAATGGTAACACTTACGCCATCAAGGACTAGCAATAGACATACGATTTTTGTGTGTCGTCAATTTTCTATTCAAAGATTAGTGCTTGCGAGTGAAATCAGTGACATTATTCAAATTGACAATCAAGTAAACTCCTCCCGCCGCTTTATTGACCTACCACATTGTGAAAAGTGTCTCGTACCACTATATACCTAAATACATAAAAAATACTATTGTGAATTTATAAACATATTTAAAAATAATAATAATAATAAAGTTTATTTAGGTAGGTTTAGGTAGGTATATTTCTGCTGTGCTTGTGCTACGAATAAACTAAAATAATTTAAAAGACATGAAATGAAGACTTGGCCCAAAGGACTTGATTCCAGGCCATAATCTTTATAAGTATAAAAAAAGGACTAGCAATAGCGGGTTGTCATAGGATTGAGCATACCTGGTCTTCTTATGCCATGGGTAGACCTTGATTTTGGAGCCATCCTTATTGCGACGCCCGGTGCGGTCGCACTGCTCGCACCACCAATAGAGCCGCCACTGGTCACAATATGACTAATGTACTGAACGCTAAAAATAATACTTACATCTATACCACATTAATAATTAAATTAAATAAATTTTCATTTCATTCATCACATCGCCTATTTCCTTGGCATTAGGTAGGTACTTACATACATTAAGGCATGTTCAGCAAACGTTTTAAGTAAACAGAATAGGTTCGAAAGCTATTAGGGTTTTTTTGATGTTCTTCTTCTTCTATCGTGAGGTGAATTACCAACCTCATCAACCAGGGTTGATGAGTCAGGGTTACTATTGAGTCGCCAAAGGCCCCTTACATGACTCATATAACGACTACGTACTTACATCAATAAGTAGTAACCGGGACCAACGGCTTAACGTGCCTTTTGAAGCACGGAACGTCTTACTTTCGGACAATCAGGTGATCAGCCTGTAATGTCCTAACCAAACTAGGGTAAGTAATTTTTGTGATATGTCCCCACCGGAAATCGAACCCAGGACCTCCGGATCGTGAGCCCTACGCACAACCACTAGACCAAGGAGGCCGTTTGACATTTGAAAAGAGGTAAATATTGAGAGTTATTGAGGACAGAAGAGCCAAGATGATTGGACGCTTAATAAGACACGCGAATTTATTAAAAACATCATAGAAACAAAGCTACAAGAAAGAGGAAGACCAAGAAGAGCTCACATGGAACAGATTAAAGAGAAGGCGAACGTCGTGTCTTATAAGTGAAAGAATTGTCTTTTGATAGACAAGAATAGAAAATGCTACACCGACAAGAGCGTGGCTCTTAAATTAATGATGATGATTGTAATGTTTCACTCAGTTAGCATTAACTACTTGGGTAACTTGGGTTTTTACCCGGTACAAAATTTTAAAACAAGATGCCTGAGGTTGCACAGTCGGGTGCTAACCTAGTCTCAGGAGCGAATGAGGGAAATCGTCGACCATGTCGGTATGGGAGTCTTGAAGAGTTCGTTGTCGCGATAGATAAATTACTCTACTAGTATGTAGGTACATAAACTACTATAAACATTCCCGTGTGGGGTAGGAAGTAGGTACTGAGTAAAATACTTGGAACCACTTTTGATCCAAACGAAGTCCAAAGATGGAGGTCACCTTATCAGGACTAGTAACAGGAAATGTCGGTTCCTACGACATGCCCGAGAAGATAAACAGCTGAACGCGTTCTATATTTTTTTATTCGTTCCCATTCCCGCATAGAAACAACATAAACATGTAAACTTTACGATGTATCGGTCGACAAGTCAATCGCATGCGCATACCATTATAGAATAAGCGACCGTTCTATAGTTAAACCAACATACCGCGTGGGTATATTTAAATTTGTTTGTTATTTGGCCACCACTGGCCACTGCCACTGTCAGTGTTCCAAAATCAAACGGCAGCGGCGCGCGCCGCCCAGATAGCGCGCCAATCGGGTTATATAATTTAAAATTCGAACACAATCTGTTCTTTTCGTAGTTTTACTTTTAACCCGTGAGTGCCAGTGCGTGGATTTATTTTTTAATTTTAATTTATTGACTTGGTTTTAGGTATTTTTGGTGAGTATTCTTTTAGTTAAATAATTACTTTAAGAGGTTATTAGGTACCCTCAATGAGTAATTAAGTACTTACTAGTGATAATAAATGCCTATTATTGTTACCAACTTATCTCATTTGTAGTTGGTAGGTACCTAATGACATGTTATCACTTGAAGTGCAATTAGGTAATTGATGTTACCATCCGGTTAAAGTCTTCCTTATTTTATTTTGGAGCTTTCATAAGCTACATAATATTAACTTACTTATTTAGATTTAGGTTACCTAGATACATGTTCAAATTATTTCTTTAATGTACTTAAGTACTCAATTAGTTTCATGGATAAAAAAACAGCCTTCTTTATTTGTATGAAAAATTTATTATCTACGTAGATTAGCAGGTAGGTAGTACCTAAGTAGGTTTTAATAGCTTTTCGCAACTTTTAATTCAATTAGGGACTTTTCAAGCTACGTTCCAGACAATAAATATAGATAGCGCTGTACAGATTTAACGTGATAATTACGTATTTTCTCATTGCTTGGGGTACATAATTAATTAATTATTCAAAAATGCAATATAATGGCAGAGGCTTATATATAAATAATTGTTGCTTGATATTTACATCAGATATGGTATACAATTATGTTGCTACATACATATATTACTTTATTTTATTTTGATAAGTTTTCATCTCAAGCTCCTCCGTGATTCGGAAGGCACGTTAAGCCGTTGGTCCCGGCAGCATTAGCAGGGATCCTTATCCTTATCCATCCATAGGGAAGGCCCGTGTCCCAGCAGTGGGGACGTTAATGGGCTGGTGATAATGATGATGATTTTCCGTTCCCGAATGTTATTTTCCTTCCTTTTCGTTTCCCAATCATTTAAAACTTGACAATGGCACAAAGCAACACTAGTGCCATAAAAAAAATGGTGATGATTTTGATAAGAATAATAATGGGTGGAAGATGTGTCGTGTCTGGGTGTAATAACAACCCAAAAACAAAGATAATAGGTGGATATGTCTGTTATACATGAAATTAGAAGGTTAAATAAACGAAGGCAACTCTGTACACCGCCATCTATATTGAAGGGTGAAGTAGCCAGGAAATTCCTTCATTGGTAATTTATTTTGGGACGAAAAAATCTTATATTATATTATATCTTATATTATTATATATTATATTATATTTCTTATATTATATTTTATTTTATTATATTCTTAATACTTAGGTAGGTTTATATTCTTAAGTAAGTAATTATGGTTTTAAGCTATATTTGTTATGCTGATTTAAACATAGGTAGGTACAGTCATGAGCAATATAGTGTACCCACTGTAGGACTCTGTCGCACTAACATATTTGACATTTAGTGAGACTTACAGTTCAATTTGTCAAAAAAGTTAATGTGACATGGTACCAAAGTGTATACGTATACATATTAATGCTCGTGACCGTACCTAATAAGGTATTCAAAATTAGTAACGATTGAATGTTGTATTTTATTTAAATTACCTGGTTCTCTAATAAGTAATGCTTTAAATGTATTTTTATAGCATTCACCCGTGCTTAGGGATACACAAAGAAAAAAAAACAAAGACAAAGAGAAAATTAAATCGAAAAAAAATGTCTCGGACGGGACTTGAACCCACAGCTCTTGTCAAGAAGGGACGAGCGTGTTAACCATTACGCCACCGGGTCCTCCTCCTGTCCATGCGAGTTCACGTTCAATGCTACCCTCGTCCCGACTTGACAAGAGCTGCAGGTTCAGGACCTGTCCGAGTCAGAATTGTTTTCGATTTAATTTTCTCTTTATAAGTATATTTTTTATAGTTCTTAAACGCGTGCGTTGTGCTCACGATCCGGAGGTCCCGGGTTCGATTCCCATTTGTTGCTTCATTTTATTTTGATAAGTTTTCATCTCAAGCTCCTCCGTGCTTCGGAAGGCACGTTAAGCCGTTGGTCCCGGCTGCATTAGCAGTCGTTAATTACCATCAATCCGCACTGGGCCCGCGTGGACAAAAATCACTTTGTGATCCCTAGTTTGGATAGGACGTTACAGGCTGATCACCTGATTGTCCGAAAGTAAGATGATCCGTGCCTCGGAAGGCACGTTAAGCCGTTGGTCCGGGCTACTATTTATATGTAAGTAGTCGTTACATGAGCCATGTTAGGGGCCTTTGGCGGCTCAATAATAACCCTGATACCAGGGTTGATGGGGTTGGTATTCCACCTCACAACCAACACGATAGAAGAAGTTCTTAAACTATTTTTTGTCAATTTCTGTGCTGGACTGCGAATAAAAAACACAGAACAGGTTCAGCTGCTTGTCTACCTGGGTATGTCGTAAAATCCGACAGAGGGATTGTGTCCTTTCTAACAAGATGGACCATTGTATAATAAAACTCACCTTCTATATTTGTCAACATATACCTATTTATTCATTCCTTTTCTTTAAACATATAATACTCTTAAGCTTCTTATCCAATTTTATATACATCCATGAAAAAAACCCCAAAACAATTCCCCGTCTCCAACATTTTACTTTTTAACCGTATTTCTAATTCCGGCCAGTGTTGCAATCTCACGTAAGATTTTACTCGATTAGAATTGACCTTACACTCGTCCATCCTGACACAGTGCATGTCCTCATGCACTATATCTAAATTTAAATGACCTTACACTCGGTCGGTGGATAAATTCAACTAAATAGTTACAATAAAATTGAAAAAGAAAACATGCTCAACATTAAATACTTATTAAATATACTTAATAATCCTCCAAAATAAAATAAATCCTCCTTTTTAATGGCTATGAACCCATCAATTCTCATAGCTCATCGTACAACATATTCTAGTTATAAACCAATCCATTCTTACAACTAGAATTGTTACTTGCGAACCCATCCATTCTCGCAAGTTCCCTATTATTAAAATATCCTTAAAATAAAATAAATCCTCCTTTTTAATGGCTATGAACCCATCCATTCTCATAGCCCATCGTACAACATATTCTAGTTATAAACCAATCCATTCTTACAACTAGAATTGTTACTTGCGAACCCATCCATTCTCGCAAGTTCCCTATTATTAAAATATCCTACCTGTGAACCCAAACATGACATCAACAGGCCTCCTTAACGCTCATTAGAAATTGTAGTAATTGGTCCGGATGTGTACACCGTAACGCATTTGCGTTTGATCTCATAGTTTTATCACTTAGTCCATGAATTATGCAATCGACCGCACGTTTTCCGTCAATGTCACATTGGTTTAACAGGGCCAACTTCTCATAATAATATCTTTCGAGAGGTTCGTTGTACCTACTTTTCCTATTCAGCATTTCCTCCAGGGATTGACCATAATTTTGCTCATAAGGGAATGCGCTTAACAATTTATCTTGCCATTCCGGCCAAGTAAATAATATAGTATTCAAACTCTCAAACCAAGTTTTGGCCAACCCCTGTAGTTTTTGCGTCGCAAAATATACAGTTGTTTTATCGTCCCAACCGTAAACGGTGGCACACTCATTCACCTTCTTCAACCATATATCTATCTTCTGATTTCTTGTCGAGGGATCGAACTCGGGCAAAATATTCTTATTATTTATATTTTGAGTAGAGTGAACGAGAGTGCCTGATGTTGACGGCTGAGGTTTTATATAATTGAGTGAGTTAATAAGTTTTGCTACATCACTAGAAGTAAATATTGGACTTTCTGACCTATTGTTATCCAGTGGGGTCGTTGTCTTGAGATCCTTGGTTAATATTTCGTCTTTACGCCTACGAGATGTGTAGTTGCGTCCATTGCTACTGCTCCTGTCACCTTGCTGATGCACACCTTCCTCCCGTGACGACTGCTGCCGCGGAGAATACAAGTCGCTCGTCCTCAATCGGCTGCACTCCCTCCGTAGCTCGTCTTCACGAATCCGCACCCTTTCCTTCTCGCGATGAAGCTTCCATTCTTGGTCCAAAAGAACTAATTCAGGAGCACGTTCACGATCAGTACTACGTAGTCGGCTCCTACTACGTATTATTCCTCTATTTTCGCGACGACTTGAACTGCGACTCTGCCGGACCTCGTCAACAGTGCGATAGCTACTGGTTCTCAGTGCGCTGCGTTCTGTTCGAAAATGCCCTTCTAAAACTCGAAGCCTATCCCGTACACGTTCGAGCTCCCTTTCGCGATCACGAAACAGTAAACTATGAGTTTGCTCACGAATAGAACCTCGCGAGCGGCTTCGACTGCGAATTTCTTTGCCTTCCCGCCTGGTAATACTACGGCTTCGCCGGTCCAGGTCATGGCTGCGTCGCTGATCACTTTTTTCTGGCGTAACCAAACGTCGTGGCCCAAACATCTCAACATCGTGTGGCATGATCTGGAACTCGAAATACAAAGGTATGTATCACGTCTTAAAACTATATATCCTATATCTTTAAAAATGTGCTCTTGTAGCGCCTTTTCCCTTATTTATAAACAAAACAATAAGTAATCGTTGTAACAGTTCATGCACTCGTTAGAATTCCACCAGTAAAATGTAAGTCAAGCGGTTTTAATAGCTAGTGAGCTTACCTATCCCACTTCTGAAATATAATAAAACTCACCTTCTATATTTGTCAACATATACCTATTTATTCATTCCTTTTCTTTAAACATATAATACTCTTAAGCTTCTTATCCAATTTTATATACATCCATGAAAAAAACCCCAAAACAATTCCCCGTCTCCAACATTTTACTTTTTAACCGTATTTCTAATTCCGGCCAGTGTTGCAATCTCACGTAAGATTTTACTCGATTAGAATTGACCTTACAATTGGGTAGTTTCCTAGGTCAAAGATTAATAACGAATTTCTCTGATTACTAAATACAGACAAATCTAAAGGTGACAAAAACGTTTTCTTTTTTCTTCCAACCCAAGTAGCATTGGCGAGTCTAAAAAGGGGATATTAGATATCTAATAGAATGCGATTTGATTGTCTACCTCTAGAGTAAAATATCCCTCAAGTTATCTTCAAGAACGCTTATAGATAGCCTCTAGCCAAGTGGGCACAACCTTGTAGCTATTCATAAGAAGGAGTTAAGAACGCATGAATAGATAGAGTTAAGAGTTGAAAATTTTCAAAGTCTAAAGGCGTACTTCTAGAGTCTTTCTAAACTGTTTATAGACCACAATGTGCACTAGTAGATAGTCTATAGATTAACTTACTTATTTATGAATTTTAATAAAGAAAAAAAAGTTTTTGCTTCTATGCTGTTCTGGGAGCATATAAAAAACATAGAACACGTTCAGCTGCTTCTCTTCCCGGGCATGTCGTAAAAACCGACAGAGGGATTGTGTCCTCTAACATGATGGACTAATGTTATGGGCGATAGGCTGATCCCTTATCACCATAAGGTTCATCATATCCATCTTAGGACTTCGTATCAACAGTGGCTGCAAGTTGTCTTTGATTACTTGTGGCTCTGCCCACCCCATTAGGGATTACGGGCGTGAGTTTATGTATGTATGTATGTAATAAAGAAAAATTTAATAATAAGTACAGCTATGAGCAATATAATGTACCCACTTTAGGACTCTGTCGCACTAACATATTTCACATTTAGTGAGACTTACAGCTCAATTTGTCAAAAAAGTTAATGAGACATGGTACCAAAGTGTATAATGCTCGTGACCGTACGACATTTTGTCACGATTTTCTATGACGTCACAGGTTGCTTTTTCATACAAATTTCATAGTAATTTCGTGTTTTGATGTTTAGTAAAAAGTAAGTATGGAGCATAGTCCACCACGCTGCTCAATTACGGGTTCGTAGCACGTGCCTTCTGAAGCACGGAATTATCTTACTTTTTCAGATAATCAGGTGATTCAAGCCTGCAAAGTCCTTGCCAAACAGGATAGTCTGACAAAGTGATTTCGAAAAAGTCCCCATCGCGAATCGAACCCGAACCTCCAGATCGCGAGCCTAATGCTCTAACCACTAGGTAATAAGTCCTTGAAGACACGTGTATCTGATCTATAGACTGCATATCGTCTGGGTAGATGGCTATATCACAAAGGGAAAATTAAACAAAAAATGTTTGCTTTTATATTGTCCGTTATCTAAAAATAAATAGGAACGTGACACGTCAATGTCATGCGTAACTGCGTAAGCGACTACATTACCACAGAATATATACCTCATTTGAGGAGCTCGGTGGCGCAGCGGTAAATGCGCTCGGTCTGCGATTGTTGAAGTTAAGCAACTTTCGCAAAGGCCGGCCATAAGATGGGTGACCACAAAAAAAAAGTTTTCATCTCGAGCTCCTCCGTGCTTCGGAAGGCACGTTAAGCCGTTGGTCCCGGCTGCATTAGCAGTCGTTAATAACCACCTATCCGCACTGGGCCCGCGTGGCGGTTTAAGGCCCGATCTCCCTATCCATCCATAGGGAAGGCCCGTACCCCAGCAGTGGGGACGTTAATGGGCTGGCGATGATAATGATATAACCTCAAACCACATCCCGGACAGTTCATACAAAACACCTCGTTTTACACAGACACTACACATTGACGTTATCGTACACGCGCATCTGTGTGTGTGACGTCAGGCGACTTACGAATGAAGAACTTACTTATAATAAGTACAAGGAATAAAAATAAAATTGCTTTTCAAAATTCTAGATTAAGTTAATTAAATTCTGTTACGAATACATTTTTACAATAAAATATCAGATTAAGTATATTTGGAATTTGTCAGAAAATAATATTAAAGCTCATGTTTAGCTTAATTTATGTAAAAAGCTTTCTTTAGATTAATGATTACCTAAATGATTAAAATGACTGGTATTAAATGTGTTCCTCTAGTTAATAACTTGTAACGTATACGCTCATTGATTTAAAAGATGTGTTGCTGTTGCACCTTGTGAAATGACGTAAATTCAAAAATGTTACATTGACCTTCAACAAGTTTGTCCATGATAATTACATTGAATAAATGATTCTGATTCTGATTTTGAACGAGGGTGAAAAAAAAATGTGTCGAATTACCATGACTTCTCTCTTTCTCTCTCTCTCTCTCTCACGCATAATGGGCCATCTTAGAGTCTAAATGCAGAAAACAGAGCCCACTAACTAAACTACACCATGACTTCTCAGTATATTTAAGTATATTAGTTACACCAAAGAGGTCACCTTAAAAACCCACACAGCTCAATTCACAGTTCGACAGACAGCCAAACATCAATTGTAGTGTATGTATGTGAAACAGTGAGAATTGTAAATACAGCAGTTTAAGTGCATTATTGGAAGTTATTAGAATCGACAGCGGAGTAATTGAGGGCCACACTGTCATTCGGTAGTAGGGTGACCATGGTTCTATGTCCACGAGGATAATAGTTATCTTCAAAATAACGGCCTCCGTGGTCCAGTGGTTTGAGCGTTCGGCTCACGATCCGGAGGTCCCGGGTTCAAATCCCGGTGGGGACACATCACGAAAATCACTTTATGATCCCCAGTTTGGTTAGGACATTGCAGGCTGATCACCTGATTGTCCGAAAGTAAGATGATCCGTGTTTCGGAAGGCATGTTAAACTGTTGAGCCGAGGTTCGCGCCCAACTGGGCACCCTCAGGCCTGTTGTCTTAAACGTTGTACCGGGTGAGAGCCTTCAGCGCTCCCCATTTGTCCGGCCAAGTAGTTAATGCCATCTGCGGCAAATGTACAATAAGTCACGTCAAAAAAAAAAAGAAAAAAAAATCTAACATCACTGTCTCATTTTCGTCTTAAACAAAGGACACCCTACACGTCATTGAAAAAAGACATGTCACTTTATCACGAATTGATGCGATCCAATAAAATCGGACTCATGTGGTTTTACGAGGGGCGTATAAAGTGTTACGTAATAATTGTCGAACAATGCTGATTCCAATGCACACTATTTATTTTTATTTTAAGTTATACCTGTCAATTTCTTATCCGCTGAAAAGGAAAGGGACGGATAATCGACACGCATAAAATGTATGGAACACACGTCAATTATCAATCACGTTAATTATCGTCAATTATTATTATTGTTACCTTTTGTGATGGAAAACTTTATTTTATAATTGTGTTATGTAAACCTGTGTATCACAATAAACATTATTATTTTTATTTATTTTTTAATTTTAGGCAGAAATTAAAAAAGCCAATAACCCAACAGAATTAAGTTGACAGCACACGTCAAACGGGTTGCATATAAGCGATATGCCTATTTTATCAGTCCAGGTTATTCATTTTTAAATTAGCAGTTGTCAATCCTCCATCCCTTTCATTATCGGCGGATAAGAAAATGACAGGTATAACTTAAAATAAAATTAGGAGGTGTCTGCAGGAATCGAGGCCATTATACATTTAAGTAGGACTAGCTTTTGCCCGCGATTTTTCCCGCTAATTCCCGTTTCCGTGGGAATTTCGGGAATTCCTTTCTTAGTGCACCGCAAACATTTTATTTTACCTATTTAAAAAAAAAAAACATAATAATAAGTCCGACATTTTAACACATTTTTCTATGACGTCACAGTGTGCTTTTTCATACAAATTCCATAGTAATATCGTGTTTTGATTTTTAGTAAAAAGTAACTGAGCAAATAATTCAGGACAACGATACCGACCCCGCCAGCGTGGTCGAAGTTTTTCCTCATTGCTTATCGTTGTCGACCTAACCTAGCCGCCATACCGTCTGTGTGTGCCTTGAGGTTAAAGTTTTATTTAAACTGCGCACGGGCAATGAAGGAAGCGACCGGTGCCAACACAACACGGCAAACATTCTAGCATCCGTTCACAGTGTTTACTTAAATAATACGTTTCTTATGTTAATTCTTGTATCAATATTTATGTTGTTGTTTTCAGATTAATATGTATGAGTTTAAGCTATTTATAAATGGACATGTGATGCATGAGAGCTATGGTAAGTAGTTCAGTTGCAAGGACGCTTGACTCTCACTTTGAGGTCTCAGGTTTGACGCACGGTCCTAAACCAATATTTTCGAAGGCATTTTCGAATCAATTTATATCTAAATTAAAGCACATAGTGGCCCCGATTCCTGCAGACATCTCTTAATTTTACTTTAAGTTATACCTGTCATTTTCTTATCCGCCGAAAAGGAAAGGGACGGATGATTGACAGCTCTTAATTTTAGGAAGAATGAGTAAATAAATGAATAACCCGGGCGAATTTTTAGACGGTTGTTTTAGATTTGTGCTTAAAATTGACGTGTGTTCCATAAATTTAATGCTTGTCGATTACCCGTCCCTTTCCTTTTCGGCGGATAAGAAAATGACAGATATAACCTAAAATAAAATTAGATGGTATTTACAGGAATTAGCACCAATAACGGGTTCTTACCGCGTTAAAATGGAGATATGAGACTCCCGATATTTTGACACCGTGATCATGGCACTTGCAACAGTGTCGAAATATCGGGAGTCTCATATCTCCATTTAAACGCGGTAAGAACCCGTTACTATGTGCTTTAATTATGATAATAACCGCGTAAACTTAAAACAATTTATATTTATTTTTGTACAATATAACATAACAGCATCACGCCCGTATCCTCAAAAGAGTAAGCAGAGGTATATAGTAAACACACTGACTCCTCGCCAGCTATATATTATCCACTTAGGTCTTTGCAGTATCTTACGAAAAGTAACGATACAAATGCTCCCGACGACCCGATTACTCTAGCCATAGAGGCTAGGCGGCCAATCAGCTCGCGACACCAAACACTTCAGAACCCCGATACCGACCCCGCCGGCGTGGTCGACGATTTCCCTCATTTAGCGCTTATCGCTATCGAGCCACTAGAGTCGATTAATTCTTTCAAATGTTCTTCCTCTCAGACGCCGCCCTGAGCCGACGTTCGCGCCCAACTGGGCACCCTCAGGCCTGTTGTCTTAAATTTTGTACCGGTTGACATCAGCGCTCCCCATTTGTCCGCCCAAGTAGTTAATGCCACCTGCGGCAAATCTACATATACAATAAGTCACGTAAAAAAAAAACTGCAGCCTATCACATAAAATATACAATGCCGGCAAAACGGCTATGGAATTTGAGAAACCGTAAAGTTATCGGTTATCTGTTTGCAGGAGTAGTAGTAAAAGAGAATGGGGTTGAACTGGGGGGGGGGGGGGGGGTTAAAATGGCCACATCAAAGCAATTCAACTAAGAAAGCAATATTGATATTTGACGTTTGTTTGCATCGCGCACTTACTTTTATATGCGCAAATGTCAAATTACAGTATTGGTTTTTTTTAGATGAATTGCTTCAATGTGGCCTTAACCGTGGGGGTGAGTGTGTGGACACTCCGCATCCCGCACACCCCGGACACGTCATACAAAACACCTCGTTTAACACAGACACCACACATTGACGTTATCGTACACGCGCATATGTGTGTGTGTGACATCTGACGCCATACGAATCAAGTCTAAACTATGTTCGAGGGTGAGGTAAACCTAGCTCAGACGCTGGTGGGGAGCGGATAGTTGCCGTTCTATACGTAAGTAGTTATTATTTCTTATTCTATACCCCTGGTGACAGCGGTTCTCATATAAAGTGCCCAACACTATTTAAAGGAAACGCAGTATTATCCAATTTAGGCCCAACTATATTGTTATGAGGAGCTCGGTGGCGCAGCGGTTAACGCGCTCGGTCTGCGATTGTTGAAGTTAAGCAACTTTCGCAGAGGCCGGTCATAAGATGGGTGACCACAAAAAAAAGTTTTCATCTCGAGCTCCTCCGTGCTTCGGAAGGCACGTTAAGCCGTTGGTCCCGGCTGCATTAGCAGTCGTTAATAACCATCAATCAGCACTGGGCCCGCGTGATGGTTTAAGGCCCGATCTCCCTATCCATCCATAGGGAAGGTCCGTGCCCCAGCAGTGGGGACGTTAATGGGCTGATGATGATGATAAAATAAAATAAAAAATATCTGGGGGCACGGGAGTGCGCCCACTAAGACGAGCAAGGCGAAACGCAAGGGCAGGACAATACCTACCTTTTCTCGAAACGTTTCATCCATTTTTTGAAGCCCCATAACTCCACCTATTCCACAAAGTTCAACCAGTTGAACTAACTGCACCAAAACATTCCAGTTAATTGCCCCAGCAGTGGGGACGTTAATGGGCTGATGATGATGATATTGTTATGATGGACATCGTAGAGACTACTAGTATTGATTATATATTCTGTGGTATCACAGACCGGATACTCCGTACAAAAAACTCGTTCATACTAAGCAAGAAACAGTCCGCACGCGATCCCTTACAGCTTAAATTGACTAAAAACCCAAACCCAGACAAAACCGGATCGAACCGATTTTGTAAATTATCACTTAATTAAACTTGCACGATTTTAGCACTTTAGCAGAAACTCTAACTGAAACGATAAAAAAACCATAAATAAACGTCTAAGTATAATTGTAAGGAGCTAACATGCATTATCCCGTTTCTCACAGGGTCCGCTTACCTAACATGAAAATTTGACAGATCCGGTTTTTACAGAAGGACTGCCTGTCTGACCTTCCAACCCGCGAAGAAAAAACCAGCCTAATACACATACCTCCGAGATTGCATTTCTCTTCTCGACAATTATTGGTTTAGGCCTGTGCTGGATTCGAACCTGCGAACTCAGTCTTCTTCTATCGTGTGGGTTGAGAGGTGCATTACCAACCTTATCAACCCTGGTGTCAGGGTTATTTTTATTCTACATTACCAACCTCATCAACCCTGGCCATCATGGAATCCTATTTTTGAAATGAATTAAGTATTTGAATTTTGAATAGGTAGTTTTCTAGGTCAGAGACGCATTATGAAATTCTGATTAAGTACTAAATAAAGACAGACCTAAAGGTGACAAAAATGTTTCCTTTTTCTATTTAACTTATTTACAAATTTTAATAAGAAAAATGTATTAATAAGTGCGACATTTTGTCACGTTTTTCTATGACGTCACGGGTTGCTTTTTCATACATAATTATTCCATAGTAATTTCGTGTTTTGACGTTTAGTAAAAAGTAACTGAGTAACTGAGCAAAGTTAAATAGAATGTCCAACCTAACATAACCATGCATGTTTATGAACGACAAATACATCTAAATACATCTGATTATAGTTTTACGATTTCGTCCTATTTTCTGCGATAATAATTTCTTTAATTAATGTACTTGTACTTGAATATTGACTTTTATATTGTGGAAAATCCAGTAGCATCAAAATGGCGTGACCACCATTTCATGTTAATATGTGTAATTACAATCTGATGGCAGTTTTAGATGGTACTGAATAGTTAGTAAATGGCCCCGATTCCTGCAGACACCTCCTATTTTTTTTACTTTAAGTTATACCTGTCGTTTTCTTATCCAAAAGACAGCTCTTAATTTTAGAAAGAATGAGTAAATTAATGAATAGCCCGGGTGAATCGGGTTATTTCGAAGAGAATTCGGGTGTGCAAACCGTTTTAAGTTTTGCTGTCAACATAATTCTGGGGAATAATGCAAAAAATTTAGACGGGTGTTTTAGATTTGTGCTTAAAATTGACGTGTGTTACATAAATTTTATGTTTGTTGATTACCCGTCCCTTTCCTTTTATACGGATAAGAAAACGACAGATATAACTTAAAATAAAATTAGATGGTGTTTACAGGAATTAGCACCAATATGTATGTAGCAATTATCTAGCTCCGGTTCGCCATTTTGTCTGATGCCGCCATCTTGATATCAAAATGGCGGGACCACAGTTTAACGTGTAAGTATAACTTTTCAATGAGTAAGGTACAATTTTTTTTATTAGGTACCAATTGATTTGTGTAGTAAATAAATAAATAAATATTAACTTGTTATTATAAAAGCATCTATCGTAAGTAAGTAGTAGGTACTACCTACCTAAGTAATGACGATTAAATTAGGAATTGTAATTGGCAGCGTCACACACACAGATGCGCGTGTTGATAATGGTACATTCCAGATCCAGTACACACCATTTAATTTTATTTTAAGTTACACCTGTCATTTTCTTATCCGCCGAAAATGAAAGGGACGGGTAATCGACAGGCATAAAATTTATGTAACACACGACAATTTTAGGCAGGAATTTTAAAACCCTCCCAAAATTATAAATTGGCCAATAACCTGACCGCATTAAATTGACAGCACACGTCAAACGGGTTGCATACCAGCGAGGTGCCTTTTTTAGTCGTCGGGGTTAGTCATTCATTTTAAAATTAACAATTGTCAATTATCTGTTCCTTACCTTTTCGGCGGATAATAAAGTGACAGGTATAACTTAAAATAAAATTAGGAGGTGTCTGCAGGAATCGGGGCCAATGTCAATGTTTAGTGTTGTATAAAACAAGGTTGTTTGTATGAAGTGTCCGGGATGTGGTTTAGTGAAGTGTAGCTCGATGACTTGTTAAACGATACCAACTGTTCTAATCAATATTGAGATAACATTATTATAAATATTATTATCAATACTAAACAATGTAATATAATAATGTATACCTACTTAACTATGCACTGAATATTACGTTCATACTTACCATTACATTTCTGAGCCGTGGTGTCTTAGTTGGATGAACGCATGCACGCTTGACTGTCACTGTAAAGTCGCAGGTCCGAATCCAGTACGGGCCTAAACCTATGATTTTCGAAATCGCGTTTCGAATTCATATTTAGATCATAAATGATTATCACCTACTCAGCGGGGAAGGAAAAAAGATCGTGAGGAAACCCATATAGTCGAGAAATCTAACCTAATTTGTCCAATACAAATTATACAATAGCTGGTATTCCCTTCCCGGGTTGGAAGGTCAGACAGGCAGTCGCTTCTGTCAAATCTTCAGGTTAGGTAAATTGACCCTGTGAAATTGACCATTATATTTATGTGCTTCAAAAAAACCGACAGAAGGATTGTGTCCTTTCTAACATGTTGTAACCACTGGATTGACCAACCGCGCGCACTGGATTCAGCAACCGCGCCCACTGGATTCACCAACCGTGCCCACTGGATTCACCAACCGCGCCCACTGGATTCACCGACCGCGCCCACTGGATTCACCAACCGTGCACAGTGGATTCAGCAACCGCGCTCAGTCGGTTCAGCAACTGTGCACAGTGAATTCAACAACCGCGCATAATCGGTTCAGAAACCGCGTACAGTATTATTGTGTATTGACTGCGTCCGGTTTCTGCGATGCAGTTCGTCTAGTGACCCATACTTCGTGCGAAGAGTGTTAGTTCGAAATGTATGTGACTTCTAATGTCAGGCTTTAGACTCCGTGTCAAAACTGGCGATATAGTGGCTATTCCCACAAGGATCATAAGGTTGTTTTTGTTTCAAGTGGCGCATTTATAACCTACTTACTTGTTTGATTTTTACGACGTTCTCTGCAGGCGGCTACTGGATATTATGATAAGAGATAAGGCAATCCTCTTGGACGCCCATTACAACATTTGCGATAGGATTTAGGATCGTAATGAATATGTACATTTAAGTCTTCTTCTATCGTGTGAGTGAGGTGGATTACCAACCTCATCAACCCTAGTGGGTCGATAGCAATAAGCGCTGAATGAGGGAAATCGTCGACCACGCCGGCGGGATCGGTATCGGGCTTCTGAAGTGTTTGGTGTCACGAGCTGATTGGCGGCGTCTATGGCTAGAGTAATCGGGTCCTCGGGATGGTATATTACGTCTTTCGGACGCCGATACTTTTCAATACCGTAAAGGAAGCCGCAACAACCAAACATCCAAACATGAATTCGAAAACAAATTCGAAAATGATTGGTTTAAGCCTGATTTTTTTTCTGTCAAAGTGAAAGTGAAACGCCATTCTGATACGTATTATTCCTTATTCTATGACGAGAGAAAAAGACTTTTAGGCCAGGCGCGCGCTACGAGATTTTCGCCGCGCGGCAGAATAGAGCAGCGGCATAATGTCGCACTGTAATACTGCCACACACCAAATAACCAAACCAAACACCAAACAAACAGCTGCACCAAACCGCGGCTGTACTGTACCAAACAGTTTTAAATTTTATTATTCAAATTCAAAAATATCTTTATTCAGTACGTAACATAGTTACACTTTGAATCGTCAATTTTTACATAACGAACGTCTCGTCCGCCTAAAACTACTACAGCTTCTCACAACCTGTATAGCCGGGGAAAAGAAGCTGCAAGAAAAACCTCGGCGATAATTGCGCGCACTTGACGGCAGAGCTACCGCAGCGGCGCAGTATTACAGTGCGACATTATGCCGCTGCTCTTTTCTGCCGCGCGGCGAAAAACTCGTAGTGCGCACCTGGCTTTAGTATCGTAACTGTAAAACAATGTGCTATGTAAACCAGAATGTCAAACGCGGATGATTCTCGACAATGGTAATGACTCAGGATTCGGTCGATTGATCTCCATTAGCCTGCATCTATCTATTGACCGACATCGGGATCCACTTTGTTTACTATGCCACGTACGGTCGCGAGTACTTATATGTATACACTTTGAAACCATGTCACATTAACTTTCTTGACAAATTAAACACTAAGTCTCATTAAATGGTAAATATGATAGTGCGACAGAGTTCTAAAGTGGGTACATGATATTGTTCATGACTGTACGACTTACACATCAGTAGTGTGACACCAGTGCCTTTGGTTTTGGTTTCTTCTTCTTCTATCGTGTGGGTTGTGAAGTGGATTACTAACCCTATCAACCCTGCTGTCAGGGTTACTATTGAGCCGCCAAAGGCCCCTGACTACTTACTTCCATTAGTAAGTAGTAACCGGGACCGACAGCTTAACGTGCCTTCCGAAGCACGGATCATCTTACCTTCGGACAATCGGGTGATCAGCCTGTAATGTCCTAACCAAACTAGGGACCACAAAGTGATTTTTGTGATATGTCCCCACCGCGATTTGAACCTGGGATCTCCGGATCGTGAGCCCAACGTTCAAACCAGTGGACAACGGACGCGGTTTTTGGTTTCATACAAGACCATTAACCTTGTCCCAGAAGAGACAGAGTTAATCTTCTCAGCCCTCCACTGGGCAATTCCTGTTCGGCGCGTCCTTACCGCGGGGGTGGGTTGATACTTCAGTAAGCCGGAATGGGACGGTGGCTGATTTCGGATAGGGAACCCTTGCCCAGGGATATAAGTGAACACCTCAATGGTTGCAGAGGCGGAGATGGGGGCCATCGGTATGGCAATGTAGGACGGAAAGGGCAAGTCACAGGTACTGTAACCTGGAACCTGACAGAGGGCAGCAGTAATTATCGGTACTATTCAGAGGCGGAGGACAGGAGTTCTAGTACGGCTTTGAAATATACTACTCTGGGCGCGATACCTCTCGGGTCAGATAGAGTACTGCGGGGCGGAAGGCAAGAGGGAAACCACTGCCCTATTTGCCCCTAAAAAGTAGCATGGAGAATGCTACCTCCGGGTGGGTGGGTGGTACCTCCGGATCGTGAGCCTAACGCTCAAACTCTGTAGTGAATGCGGATAGTTTTATTGACTAATTGTGGCCCTGCCCACCCGGATAGGTATACAGGCTTGTCTATAATAAAATAAATAATAAATATCATGGCCTTATACTAAAAAATCTCATTAATCACATTCTGATTTTGTTAACAAATATCATATTATGAGGTTTTTAATATGAGACATGTAGATACGTATGAGGATATGTAGGTACGTATGTAGTGTTTCCCTGGGATTCCTAATTTCCTATTTGCGCACGTAGCTAACATACATTTTTAACGTGAACGCTATCGTTATCAGCCACTTGAGCTCTGAGCAATCGGCGCCAAATCTGACGATATGGCCACCTGCTGACCACGTGTCTAGGGTTACCATATGATTGAAATGCACAATATTAATTACGCATTTGATGGAGTGTGTAAAGAACGAGGCGGAAAGAAGGTTGTTGCTGGGCAGGCGAATGTTGGTATATTCCAAAGTATTCTGTCGATACCAAATTCGGACGCCGCGAGACTCGCCTGTGATATAACCACCTTAAATATTAAGCAGTGTAAAAAGTAAGATTTATAGAGTTGCCATGTCCTGAAGGACAAAAACTCCCAAATAAATAAAGATTAAAAAAAAATACGCATTTACTTCACTATTCGTCAGACGATAAATGAAGTCATAGAATTAAGAATAATACTACGTATAGAACGGCCCTCCGCTCCCCACCAGCGTCTGAGCTAGGTTTAACCTCATGCTATAAACAGTTATTTTATACCACGATTTACATTACTTTTTTTTCTTTGTCTGGCGTCATGCGACTTGCATTTGCCAATAATGTAGAGGATAAAAACTTAGGAAACGTTTATGGAGAAAGGAATTTGGATAGGTACGAAATTTTGAAATAAAGGATCATAAATCTATTTTATTTATAACATACATAACATAAACAGCCTATATACGTCCCACTGCTGGGCACAGGCCTCCCCTCAATCAACCGGAGGGGGTATGGAGCATACTCCACCACCCTGCTCCAATGCGGGTTGGTGGAGGTGTTGGATTGGTGTGATTTTATTTATATTCTTCTTATTCTTATAAGGTAAGAAATAAGGAATATCAATGTACATTACTTACACATATTAATAGGTATTAAATAAACATAATATATTTAACTACAATTTAATATTATTCACATGAATAAATGAGGCTAACAGCTTATATATTTGAGGATCATTAGAAGCTAGTTTAGTCTTAAATCGTATGGGCGCTCAGACATCACACACGCAGACGCGCGTGTACGATAATGTCAATGTGTAGTGTCTGTGTAAAACGAGGTTGTTTGTATGAAGTTTCATAAAGAAAACTCAATACACTTTGTATTATCTGTTTATTTCACCACTTGGCACTAACGACTTGATGGTACTGCTGGCTAACTCCAACTGACTGACTACCCGACCGATTGAAGCTTCCCTCCTTTCGCCCCACCAAAGCCAAAATAAAATGGTCGACTGTCATTGGTCGAGAAATACACTACCAGGAAATAGTCGAAATCAACGTTCTGTGTTGCCATTTTTCAAGAAGACTCTTATAAAAGAACTTATTTTGAACTATTAATAGTTAAATTATTTATTTTTAAATCATGACAGAAGTGTCCTGAAGTCTTTGCTTTTAATCATGTGACACCGTACCGAATACTGAGGATGATTCAGCTCATGATTCTGAGTTAATATGGAGTGGAATTTTCACGTGTTCAGCGGTGAAGGAAAATATCGTGAGGAAACCCATATACTTAGTCGAGAAATCTAACCTAACCTATATTGGGCTGGTTTTCCCTTCGCGGGTTGGAAGGTCAGACAGGCAATCGCTTCTGTAAAACCAGACCTGTCAAATCTTAAAAATTATCACGTTAGAGCTGTACAGCGCCATCTATATTGTTTTTGAGGACTAGTGGTTAGAGCGTTAGGCTCACGATCTGGAGGTCCGGGTTCGATTCCCGATGGGGACATTGTCGAAATCACTTTGTGAGACTGTCCTTTGTTTGGTAAGGACTTTTCAGGCTTGAATCACCTGATTGTCCGAAAAAGTAAGATGATTCCGTGCTTCGGAGGACACGTTAAGCCGTCGGTCCCGGCTATTAGCCGTAAAAACACCTCCACCAACCCGCAGTGGAGCAGCGTGGTGGAGTATGCTCCATACCCCCATAGTTGATTGAGGGGAGGCCTGTGCCCAGCGGTGGGACGTATATAGGCAGTTTATGTTATGAGTGGGTCGATAGCGATAAGCGCTGATTGAGGGAAATCGTCGACCACGCCGGCGGGGTCGGTATTGGGGTCCTGAGAACGCTACAGAGATGTCGATGACAAGAGCGTGTCTGTAATGAGCGGTAAAAAATCTAGTACAATAAGTCATCTCAAATCGGAAATAAATATATTATAGTAACCCTAATAGTCTGACGTTGATAACCATCGCCAGGTCTTGACTACTGGCCTTGCTGATCACGTGTCAATCACTCTGATAATGAAATAGTGTAGATACTTGAAAAACATCAATATTCTTAATTCATGACTGTACGTTGTAAACACTTCAAAACAAATTGGGAAAGTACGGTATTCTCTGAACCGGCGTGCGTGTATGAAACGATTGTTGGATGAGGAAGCACGAGAAGTGTCAGGATTGAAGCAAATGGGATTCCATAAAATTTAGGCCTGTGCTGGATTCGAAACTGTGACCTGAAAGTGAGAGGCGAGCGTACCAACTGGGCTACCATGACTTCAACTATAGCTAATATAATAAAATTGGCTAAAAAATACTTTGTGGCCCCTAGTTTGGTTAGGACATTACAGGCTGATCACCTGATTGTCCGAAAGTAAGACGATCCGTGGTTCGGAAGGCACGTTAAGTCGTTGGTCCCGGTTAATACTTACTGGTATAAGTACGTAGTAGTTATATGAGTCATGTCAGCGGTCTTTGGCGGATCAATAGTAACCCTGACACCAGGGTTGATGAGGTTGGTACTCCACCTCACAACCCACACGATAGAAGAAGATAAAATTGGCTGGTTATAGTAGCAAGTGAAATCGTGCCAGCCTTCTCTGCTTACCCCGGTGGGAAATAGGCGTGCATTTATGTATGTATGTAATGTGCATGGATCGTGCCGTATCCATAGGCAATATAAATTTACAACAACAACATAAGTCATCATCGTCTTGCAACTAATATTCTATTTTTACTTATATGTATCATTGTATGTATATATTTATAGTGATATATATATATATATATTATGTATATAAAATAAATAAATAAAAAATATATATAATTACATATATATATATATTTTTCTTTCTCTTATTTTATTTTACTTTTTTGCGCGCTACACTGCAGCTGTACAAGTGTACTATATCCTCTGCCGAAGGTTGTCTGGAAGAGATCGCTCTTAGCGATAAGGCCGCCTTTGCCCACCTTAGAATAAGTTTATCCTGTAAATGTTTTGTGAATTTGTGTGCAATAAAGTGTTTTATTATTATTATTATTATAAGTCACGACTAAATCCCAATTGGGGTATTCAGAGGTAAATCCATCGAAAGATGAACTAAGTACCCACACCTCACTGAGCTTTCTTCAAACGGCCTCCGTGGTCCAGCGGTTTAAGCGTTGGGCTCCCTAGTTTAGCTGTAGGACATTACAGGCTGATCACCTGATTGTCCGAAAGTAAGATCCGTGCTTCGGAAGGCACGTTAAGGCGTTGGTCCCGGTTACTACTTACAGATGTAAGCTAGTAGTCGTTACATGAGCCATGTGAGGGGCCTTTGGCGAATAGTAACCCTGACACCAGGGTTGATGGGGTTGGTAATGCATCTCACAACCCACACAATAGAAGAAAACTGAGCTTTCTGTTAGACCGACGCGACGTGATAGGTGGTGATCTTTTAATTTTTTTTACACTTTTCCTCACCTTATGGTTGTCTGGAAGAAATCGCTTTAAGCAATAAGGCCGCTATTTGCCATGTACTTAGTTAAGAGTCTTTTTGTAATTATTTATTTTTATTTTGGTGCAATAACGTGTATTAGTATTGTATTGTATTGTGGTGAGTCGTATCGCCGTAATATCAATTGAACCGCAAATCTATCCAGATTGAATGCTCATCGTTTTGCTTCTGTTATAACGGTGTTAATTCGACCATATTTAGTGTCAATTAGCACACATTACACTTCGCAAGGACGACAGGTGGCCGACGGTCGTAATGCTATTTCTATTGCATAAGGTAATCATAACATTCATATCTCAATTACCCACTAGGGTCGATTAATTCTTTCAAATATTTTTCCTCTCAGACGACACCCTGAGCCGAGGTACGCGTCCAACTGGGCACCCTCAGGCCTGTTGTCTTAAACGTTGTACCGGGTGAGACCCTTCAGCGCTCCCCATTTGTCCGGCCAAGTTAGTTAATGCCATCTGCGGCAAATCTACAATAAGTCACGTCAAAAAAAAAAAAGCACCTACCACTTTAGGTCATATTTTCGCTTATCATCGGACGAGATTGTGGCAAACAATCTATTCTTAAAAACAAAAAAATATATAGCCGAAAGGTCACTTTTTATTAATTTACATTTACGAGATTCTTGTCGCTTAGCATATGAACACATCAGATGTAAACAAACTGACCTTTGATAAGTTTATCACCAAGTCGTAAAATTATATTATATAATATAACTTGTCCTCATATCATCATCATCAATTTAAGAGCCGCGCAGTGTCCTCATATACATAACAAAAATTTTATTTACATTATATGGATTCCATATTAGTAGTTAATAGTTTGTCAAATGAGTCGGGAGTGAGAAGTGTAATAGACCATAGAATAAACAATAAAACTACGTAACAATGTGTAGTTTTTCGGACCCGACAAACTTTAAGGGCGGATTCTACTAGTAATTTCATCGAGAAAACACCCCTACATGTGGGGTCAAATCTAGAAATGGCGGCCATTTTAAAATTTTAGATTTTCTTCTCCTTAATAAAAAATAATGTCTCGAGATTTAAAGGCCTTACGGACATGAAATAAAATGCTTTTATCTGCAAAAAGTCGTCTCTATCGAATAAAAATATCCACAACTGCTAAAAAGGTACACAAATTAGTTAAAAGCATCTAATGTTATTTTTTTGTAAAATAAAACAGCAAAAATCTTATTGAGATTTCACGCCACATATGGGGGTGTTTTGTCGATGAAATTACTCGTAGAATACAACCCTTAAAGTTTGGCGGGTCCGAAAAACTACGCCCTGTAGAACGGTAATTCTCCGCCCCGCCCCAATTTGTATCGAGCGCCGACCTCACCCCCCTCAGGGGGTGACTTTCAAATCAAATCAAATCAAATCAAATATACTTTATTGCACAGAACTAGAATTTCAACAATCAGACATAACACATGAATACAGTACAATTTGGGCGGCCTTATTGCTCTAGAGCAATTTCTTCCAGGCAACCAACAAAAGGAAACAAACATTTACAACTTGGATGCGGGATGGTGCAACAAAAAAATAAATAAATAAATACCTAAAAGTAAAAACTAAAGTTAATATAATAAATACTCTATACTATACGTACATATATTAATAAATACTCAATTTAATATAATCCATATATACTAAAAATATACCTAACCATAATCTAAAGAAAACTATAATAATAAATAATAGACTATACACACACATACAGGTATTGACTTTCGTCTAAATTGTCGTAAGCCGCTGAGGAGTTCGAGGGAGCGTGCGCAGATTCTTTGTCTCGCTCGTACTTATGGAGTAACGGGGTGTATGACTTCTTATTGAGGCAAGCAAAGCTCAAGTAAAAAAAAAATCCTGTACTTAATAATTTATATGATTGAGTACCTAGTTATGTTGATTTAGAATACCTAAGTGAAAGATTAAATATTTGCGATTCGATATCGCATTTATTTGCGACTTGCAATATTAAGATGTATTCTGGATTGTTTCAGAATGGTACCAGGCACACATAAGTGATCAGAGATGGACAAGCCGACGATGCACATGCTCTCCGTAGAGCGGAGCGGCGAGACAAGAAAACTAACACAGTACGTCGCTGCTACTGCTGGTAAGCAACTATACTCTAGGTCATTGACGTCGTATATAAACAAATTACCAATCTCTTTAAAAAAAATGTCCGCTCGACATCTTGTCACTAAGCGACGGGCGTAATGACGACCACAACTGATAAGTACTGTTTTTATTTTTAACTCGTTGACAGTCCAGTGAACCATACAGTGGACAATAGCATTCATCAAACATACTGTAATGCAAACCTCTGCTAAGTTACCCGGGATCCAAGTGGAGCAGCCGCCCTTAGTGCATACCTGGTTTCTTAGTGACCCATGTATGGGTCACGGACGTATGGAGCTAATCCGTCATGACCCGTATATGGATCACTGGACTGTCAACGTGTTAAAATAGCAACACCCAGTGAATAACCCTATCAACAATATTGGCTACGAATCTATCTAATTTTATAACACTCACGTGATTACAAACGAGCGAAATCTGAACTTGCGTAAGCGATAAATTGATTTTATGAATGACTGATTTTTGGCATACATCCATATGAGAAGTAGAAAGATAAATCAGTTTTATATTTTTTGATTGTTAGTTTGTTTGAATTTGTTTTCGAATTCATGTTTGGATCATAAATGATTATCACGTGCTCAGCGGTGAAGGAACGCATCGTGAGGAAACCTACATATACGAGAAATGCGTTTCGAAAATATGCGACCTAACCTGCATTGTGCCGATTTCCCTTTGGGTTGGAAGGTCAGACAGGCAGTCGCTTTTGTAAAAAACCGGACCTGTCAAATCTTCAGGTTAGGTTGTAAGCAGACCCTGTGAAAAACGCGTAATGCTAGGATGAGTTTGTTTGGATCATAAATGATTATCACGTGCTCAGCGGTAAAGGATAACATAGTAAGGAAACCCGAGATATTCGGTTCGGAAATATGCGACCTAAGGCCGGTTTTACCTTCGGGTTAGAAGGTAAGACAGGCCGTCGCTTCTGTAAAAAACAAACCTTGAGCTTACGTAAGCGGACCCTGAGAAAACGGGATAATGCTAGGATGATGATTTGTAGATTGTTTGTATTTTGTTTCATCACGCCTGTATCCCCAAAGGGGTAGGCAGAGGTGTATGAAGGGTGTTAGCGATCCCGTACAAGATACTGAGGGGGATAATTCAGCCATAAAGTAACACGGACTTCCGGCGGACAGAATTCAACTAACGATTGTGAGTTATTATCAAGGAAAATTTCTTGTAGCAAAATTCATGTTTTGTTTTGTTTTTAAACTCAGAATCATGAGCATTACCCCCTTCCGTATCCTGTACGGTGTCACTAACACTGTGTGTACAGTCATGAGCAATATCATGTAACCACTTTAGAACCCTGTGGCACTATCATATTTGACATTTAATGAGACTTACGGTTTAATTTGTCAAAAAAGTTAATGTGACATGGTTTCAAAGTGTATACATATTAGTACTCGTGACCGTACACCCGCTTTTTGGCACTTGTGTTGTTTACTTACAACAAAAATATAAAAATAATAATAAAGAAGTTTATTCAACCACAAATATTTTTACAAAATTGCTTAATCTTTCGAACGCCGGAACGCGGATCTCGACCAGACACAATGTAAAATCTATTGTGTCTGGTATCTCGGCATATGAGAGGTTAAACCTAATTACATGTAACACATTATCAGTTGTGGCCGAAAAGGAGGAGCCTCAGCATTGCTGCTGCTTTTCAGTCACCCCCTGTATAACCAACTGAGTCGCTACACTGGACGCCACCTAACAGCTGTTCCTATTCTTCCAGCGGCCATCGGCGCGGTGATAGGCGGCACGATCCTGGCCTGGACGTCACCAGCGCTGCCACACCTGCAACCGATGGTCAACGGTACCAACGTGACCATCGTCAACGGTACCATTAATGGTACACTCATCAACTCGCTCAACCAGACCGCTGACTTCTTGCTGGACACTAAAGACAGTGAGTACTAACTTGCTGGGCACCCTTAGGCCTGTTGTCTTAAAACGTTGTACCCGATGAGAGCCTTCAGCGCTCCCCATTTGTCCGGCCAAGTAGTTAATGCCACCTGCGGCAAAGCTACAATAAGTCAAGTAAAAAAAGTACTTGTGCTTGATACTAAAGAACCGGGTGAGAGTCCTCAGCGGTCCCCATTTGTCCTGCCAAGTAGTTTCAGCTGGGGCAAGTGGACTGTATGGGTTGCTTGTAGGTCTGGAGCTGTATTCCGGGTGAGAGCCTTCAGCGCTCCCCATTTGTCCAGCCAAGTAGTTAATGCCATTTGCGGCAAATCGACAATAAGTCACGTCAAAAAAAAGCGGTAGGTTATTTCAAGAAAAAATACAAAACAATAAAAAATTACATCGGTATTTGTTCAGCGGTCCCCATTTGTCCTGCCAAGTAGTTTCAGCTGGGGCAAGTGGACTGTATGGGTTGCTTGTAGGTCTGGAGCTGTATTCCGGGTGAGAGCCTTCAGCGCTCCCCATTTGTCCAGCCAAGTAGTTAATGCCATTTGCGGCAAATCGACAATAAGTCACGTCAAAAAAAAGCGGTAGGTTATTTCAAGAAAAAATACAAAACAATAAAAAATTACATCGGTATTTGTTTAGTGGGTGCATCGCAATCGTTAATTTTATAAATAACCGCAATACAAGCTCTGCCTACTCCCCACCTTGTATGTTCTATGACACATTACCGACCGGCCCACGACACTGTGCGTATGTGTGTAAGTTAACCAGTGCCTGAAGACTAGTGAGAGTATCCTGCCTACCCTACAAGGAGTATCGGTAACGTACCACATCATATTGCCATAGTTCGTCGACTGACTATTTTATATTTTACTTTGTGTTCCCCTGTACCCCAGCAACTTCCAAAACATTTGGTAGCAGAGCGTAGTTTAGATCCCTCTAATCTAATAATTGCATCCAACATAGTATCTCATAATCATAACAGTACTAAAACCCCTTAAATAAATTAATTCTTCCTTTTAAATTGCGTATTTGTAGAATTGAAATTGTGATGCGCCTACCTACTTCTGCATAACATTTACACCGCATTACTTATTAATTACCTATTCGAATTTGCCAATCGTATATTTCAAAGTGTAAGAAGTGATTAAAACAGCTGTATCTTACGTAACTTGTTTGTTAGTTAGTTGAATGCATCTTATCAGCCTACTATTGTAAGCGCGTTTAAATCTTTTGTTCCCAATCAGCCGGTCCTTATCGAGTCACTACCTTTAGCTTCGTTCTCGCATTTTCGAGTTATACTTCGAATTTTATAGTGAACTTTACCTATCATGTCGGATAACGACAATGTGACTGTTAGGCATGTACTCTTCACCGATACGCCCGAATATCGTGACGCAGTTGGTGTGGTGCGTTTTATTGGTGAGTGGATAGATGATACTCACGAAATGTTAGATTCATATTCCGCGGCTAAATTACGTGTTCGCTTATATGAAGTCGATAAACACCAGGAGAAGTTCTCTAACGCGTGTGCCCGCTTGCTAGGTGGCCTTGACCCTAATATCTATGAGCAGGAATACACCTATGTTAAGCGACAAATGCGTGTGTTACGGGAGAAGGTGGACGATCTTAAAATGAAATATGAAGAGATACGTCCTCAGCCTCCAGGCGAACCCTCCGCGTTTAGTACTCCTGTCAAAGATGCTAGACCCTCCACCTCAGAATCAAATATGAGTAGGCTCCCGGACTTGCCAATCCCGCATTTTGACGGCCAACCTGATACTTGGATCAGTTTTATCGATCAGTTCGATAGCGTAGTCGACTCACAACCCAACCTGACCCCTACTCTCAAGTTGCATTACCTAGTAGGGGCTCTGTCGGATGAACCGCGCCGACTTATTCAACATTTAAAGATCGAAGCGGGCAATTATGGTGTAGCTCGCGATCTATTAAAACGGAGATACCACAACCTACGGGTGTTGACAGACACACACATCGCTCATATTATGTCCCTTCCTACCATTACATCCAAATTGTCTGGCTTGAGGATATCGTTCCTCAATCCCCTCTTGTCATCCTATCGGTGTTTAGAACGACTAGACTTACCTGTTAAACACTGGTCCTATATGTTGGTTCATATATGTTTGGGAAAGTTACCTTCGGAACTCAAATCTCGATTTGAACGTCGTTATGGCGATGACCCGCGGTCGTTACCCACCTTTGACCACCTAATTACCTTTCTGGAGAATGAGTGTCGACACTACGATAATGTAGGTAGTACTGCACTAGTGGACACCCGTCCTCCGGCGTCTAGTGCCCCCCGGTCGGCCCCGGCCAAAGTTATGGCCCGCGCTCTTTCCCCCTGTGATGACTGGGGTTCTCGACACAAGCACGACAATAAATAAATGCTCTAGTTAAATTAATAAACGATTTACTTAGTTATCCAAAATAAAAAAAAACCCAGAGACACAAAAGATTCTGTTATGCCTAATTTAATAACATACGTATAAAGAAATAAAGCAAACAAAACAAAAAAACCAATAGAACTAAAATGTCCAAAAAAGTACAAGAGGAAATTATAACCCAATAAATTATAACAAAATAGGCAGTCGAGTAAATAAAATTAAAATAAAAACAAAATAAGATAAAACAAAATAAAATAAAATGAAAACAAAATAAAATGAAAACAAAATAAAATGAAAACAAAATAAAAATATAAAAAGGTATCTCCACGCAGGATTCGAACTCGCATCCGTTCGGGTGACTTGCCGCGTAAGCCGTTTCTGCTCACTAAGACCCTAGGCTATGGTCGCATCTGTTGCTGCGTTTGAAATTTCGAGACACATCTAATAGATAATTTGACTTTCTACGGATCCCGGTTCATCAACTCGACTGTAACGTAAGGGCGTTTCTGAAGGCTGAGGACAACACAATAAATCTATGACAACGGCTCTAACGATAATAATAGGTACCCAATTGTGAACTTGCACTAATATTTCCCGATGACCATAATACACAGGACTTACCCCGTTTCTCGTACTAATGACACTATTAAATAAAAAAACTTCACGGAACGAAACTTCATATGCGTTGGCTTATTTCCGTAATTTCCAACTTAAAATTTCATTACACTTATTCTCCTCACCCAAAAAACTTTGACCTTCTCCTTTTGATATCCATCTACCTCCCCTTTTACTTTAATGACTTGAGACATTCTAAAAAATACCGAAGCAGACCAAAAAGGATAAGATAAATTATTTATTATTTTTAAAGCGTATAAAATATATAACCGACCAAATGATGTTAATTTATGAACATGAAAACTATGAATTTATTTAACTTTAACAACCGAGTATGACTACTAGCGCCATCTCTTGACAGATCGTAGAAGTATTAACTTTAAAACCATTACAATATCCCCCCTCCTAAAGAAAAGAATCCAAACAGGATTCTTTATACTGTCAAACAACGCGTTTTAAATCACCTGAGTGCCATCTACCGAGATTCTTTCCTTTTAAACTCTTCAGCATGTATACGTCTGAAGATAATTTCTCAGCTATAATTGCCTTTTCAAACTTGGGAGCTAACTTTGCCATGAAGTTTTTGTTGGCATTAGATAATGGCTTTGTCCGTTTCCATACCATATCTCCCACATTAAAAGTACAAACACGTCTCCGAGTGTTATAATTGCGACTATTAATCTCATAAGCTTTTTTCAACTTTTCGTTTACTTGCTTGTATATATTTTTTCTGAATTCTATTCTGCTGTCATATCCGGATCTATCAAGCTTTAAGTCACCATCTTTATTAAAATGTATCATCGAGTTTCCTTGATGAGATGTCTCCCGGCCAAAAAATAAATACGAGGGAGTTTTTCCTGTGACTTCATGTACGGCAGTCCGGATGGCATGACCAATGTGAGGAATGTGTAAATCCCATTCCTTGTGATTGTCCTGTATATATGATGCTATGGTTGTTCCTATCACACGATTTACTCGCTCTGTGGGATTTGCCTGGGGATGATAATACGGCGTATACCAAACTTCTGAATTGTAACTTCTCACTAAGTCTTTAAATTGACCTGCTACAAATTGTTTGCCATTGTCACATATTATTACTTTTGGACTGCCATAAACTAAAAATACCTGTTCTTCGACAATTTTTGTTATATTTGATACCTTTCCATTTCTTAAAGGAAAAAGCAAAACAAATTTACTGAACCAACATGATATTACCAGCAGCATGGTGTTTCCGGATTTGGAGCGTGGAAAAGGGCCCATTAAATCCATAGAGACTATCTGAAATGGTTCAGTTACATTTTTATGTTTGCCCATGAGTCCGGGAGGTGGTAGTTGGGAGACCTTGTGTTTGGCGCAAGTTTCGCATTTCCGAACATATTCTTTAACATCTTTAATCAATGTGGGCCAGTAATAACGCTGCCTGACTCTGTTTACAGTCTTTTTGACTCCAAAGTGGCCTGCTAGTGGATCGTCGTGACATTCTTTTAAAACTTGAAGTCTTAGTTTTTCAGGAATCACCATTTTCCATGAATCGTTATCATCTGGAAACTGGTTAAGCCTTAAATACTTCCACAGTGTGCCCTGACTAAGGGTCCAATCTGTGTCAGGTTTCCCATTCTTAACGGCCTCTTCCTTTAGCCTGTACCATTCATCCTTATCCTCTGCTCTAATATCTATTACGTTTATTTCTTGTTCTATTGCTCTCGATAGGGCATCTGGTACCGTATTTTCCTTTCCTTTGCGATAAATCACTTCATAATCGAACTGCTGAAGTCTCATTGCCCAACGAGCTAATCGTCCATGTGGGTCTTTCGTCTTATGTAACCACTGTAGTGCGCTGTGGTCTGTAATGACCTTGAAACGAGTTCCTTCAATATACGGACGAAACTGCTCCACTGCGTGTATGACACTTAACAATTCCCTCTCCGAAGTTGAATACTTAGTTTCTCTGTCTGTTAACTTTCGACTTGTGTAGGCAACAGGTCTCTCCACTTCTTCTTTCAATTGAATTAGTACCGCGCCTGTACCTCTGCTCGACGCATCACACTGAATGATAAATTCTGAGGAAAAATCAGGACAACTTAATACTGGAGTTGTTGTAAGTGCGGTTTTTAGGTTTTTAAAAGCTCGTTCTGCCTCTTTGTTCCATATGATTCCACGACCTTTTTTTCCTCCTTTTGTAAGGTCGTGTAAAGGTGCCGCTACTATAGCGAAATTCTCCACAAATCGCCTGTACCAACTTGCCAAACCTATGAATCTCTTAAGTTCCGTGTATGACTTTGGCATCGGATAATTAATTATTGCACTAACTTTGTCAGGGTCAGTACGTAAGCCCTCTTTATCCACTATATATCCCAGATACTTAAGAGAGCCCCTGGCAAATTGACATTTATCCATATTAATTGTCAGTCCTGCCTTATACAACTGTTCTTTAATCCAACTTAATGTAGTAATGTGATCTTCAAAAGTTTCTGTACATACCACAATATCATCCAAATATGTAAAAATTTTGCCTTCATATTCCGGTGGAAACAACTTATCCATAAATCGTTGTTGAGTCTGACTTGCATTTACTAACCCAAAAGGCATTACTTTAAACTGAAATAGCCCTTTTCCCGGTAATCCAAAGGCCGTTTTTTCTTTACTGCTCTTCTCAAGTGGAATTTGCCAAAAGGCCGAGTTCAAATCGAGTGTAGATAAGTAATGTGCATTTTTTAGATTATCAAGGATTGTAGAGACCCGTGGCAATGGATAGGAGTCCCTCTTAGTTATTTTATTTAATTGACGGCTGTCCAAGCACATTCGATTTTTCCCAGAAGGTTTCTTAACCAGCAGAACTGGTGACCGCCACGAACTGTAAGAAGGTTCGATGACATCCATCTTCAACATCTCATCGATTTCATTTTCTAATTCACTCATTATCTGTGGGGAAAATGGATATTGACGTTGATTAATTGGCCCTTGATCATCTGTGTCAATGCGATGCTCTATTAGGTACGTCCTCCCTAAGCCATTTCCAATATACTTCCTCATATTTGCTACTATATCATCCAATTCCGTTGCTTGTGCCTCCGTTAATTCTTGCCTTGAAATTACTGAAGATGTTCTGCTTAGCTCCATCATCTCCGAGTCACGTTGTCTATCCACTATAATATCCTTCAAAATTTCCGAGTCTTTTCCAATAGTTAACTCAAAAGCTTCAAAAAAATCCATGCCTAGTAGCATATTATGACTAAGACTATTCATAATGTAGAATTTAATGACGTTATATTTGTTCATAAATTCAACCGGCAAGTACATGACTGAAGAGATATTGTGAGGTGTACCATCTGCCGTGGACAAACTAATTTGCGGAGCATCTTGCGTTGAGAATCCCATCGCAATCAACCTCCTGCTTAATGTTTCCGAAATGACTGATGACGTTGCGCCCGAATCGAGCAAACCAGTGAAATGTTTGCCTAAGATGACGATATTGCCATAATAACGGTTGTCTTTTCGCGTCTCAGTCCAATTACAAATCTCACCCGTGGAAAAATATCGAGAGATGAGCCGTAACCAATTCTGCCATTCTTCATTATCCCGGCCTGGAATAATTAATTTGGAAGACATTCGGCAGAGCTCATGCCTTCCTCTTTTACGTTTCCCGACTTCTTACACAAGCACTTATCGGTAGTCTGACCAAATTTACCACACTTATAGCAAAATATTCTCTGACGTGGCAATTTACAATTTCTAAAAGCGTGACCCACTGCTCGGCAGTTCCAACATTTCATCCCCGGATTTGCTCCATCTGTAGTGTTCATGTCGCGTGAGGAAGAATATTGCTGTACCGCATTAATATTTTCGTTCTGTCCCTGATAAGCTAAGTCTGGTTCCAGCATATTTAAATATCTTTTCGGTTCTTGAAACCTATCACAATTTGCTTTAGTCCTTTCCAAAATACGTAGGACCTTTGTGAGTTCTAATACTGACAAAAAATTGTCCCTACATACCGCCTGTTGATAATATGGTTGTATGTTTCTTAACAAAATAGCGACTTTTTGTAATTCTGATATTTTTTCTGGCAGTCTATTGAACATGTTTTGCATAACAGACAAGTAAATCGTAACGTTTTCCTCTTTTCCTTGTGTTCTCCTTTTTATTTCATCCAATAGTTCATCTTGGTAATAAGGTCGCTGGAACGTGACCGTCATTAAATCCACTAGTTCTTCCCAATTGCTAACGTGATCTTTGTTAGCTCTGAACCAAATTAGTGCGTCCCCTTCCATAAAATCAATTGCATATCTCCATAAATCGTCAGTATCTGCATTTCGTGCATCCTTCAATTCTTCAACCCGTTCCAAAAAGGCATTAATACTCATTCCTCCTTTGCCCGAGAACTTTACTCCCCAATCCTTGATTGGTGTAAGTTTTCGTTTGCTGAATTCTTTGTCCAATGTCGAGGATCTCGCGAACTTGTTACGCCTTTGTTCTGTCTGGACATTTGGGACCTTGACACTAAAAAATGTATTTCCATGTATTACCGAGTTTTCTTCAACGCTTTGATGATCCCCTGTGGCATTTTCTTCAGCTTCAATTTTGGCAATAATTTGAATTGCTTCTAAACCTAGCGACTGCTGTAAAATTACTCTATCACTTTCTGTCAACTTTCCCTCATCCTCCATTTCTTTGTCATTCTTTTTAAGTGATTCAATCCAATCTAAACGTTTATTTATGTTCTCCAGTAATTGAACATGACGATCAATATCTTCATTTACTGGATTAATTAGTTTAACACGGTATTGTAGATGTAATAAACGTGAAGTCATACGTTTGATGATTACACGATCGGATTTACCTGCAACGTCATCCAAAGCCTTATTGATCGCGCTTAATTTAAAGACACAAGTGTCAATTTGTGATGTAGGATCGTCAACGCAAGAAGAAGGTACCGAGAGTTTGATAGACGATTCTCCTTCATTTTCACGATTTAAAATTTCCCTAAGAATTTTCCTCATCAATGTGACAGTAGTAATGTTATAAATGCTGCGGCAAGCCAATTCAAATTCGAGTTCATCCTTTAACAAATCATTAACATCCATGGTATAAAATGTAAAAACTTAAAATAAAATTGATAAAATTGTGTCGCTAAGTGTCTAACAAAGTAGCCAATACAATAGAAAAATGCACGTGTACCACCGTAAAGATATGCTAACTACACCAAAATTACTACAGCAAACTATTTATCACGCGTGACAATATGTATGCGACAGAATAATATTAGATAAGAAAACTAAAAACAAAATATAATAATAATCATGCTACCTTAATGCCAACAAAATCTTTCGTTATCTATCAACCACGTTGGGCGCCAATGTGATGACTGGGGTTCTCGACACAAGCACGACAATAAATAAATGCTCTAGTTAAATTAATAAACGATTTACTTAGTTATCCAAAATAAAAAAAAACCCAGAGACACAAAAGATTCTGTTATGCCTAATTTAATAACATACGTATAAAGAAATAAAGCAAACAAAACAAAAAAACCAATAGAACTAAAATGTCCAAAAAAGTACAAGAGGAAATTATAACCCAATAAATTATAACAAAATAGGCAGTCGAGTAAATAAAATTAAAATAAAAACAAAATAAGATAAAACAAAACAAAATAAAATGGAAATAAAATAAAATGTAAACAAAATACAATGAAAACAAAATAAAAACAAAATAAAATGAAAATAAAATAAAATGTAAACTAAATGCGATGAAAACAAAATAAAATGAAAACAAAATAAAATGAAAACAAAATAAAATGAAAACAAAATAAAATGAAAACAAAATAAAATGAAAACAAAATAAAAATATAAAAAGGTATCTCCACGCAGGATTCGAACTCGCATCCGTTCGGGTGACTTGCCGCGTAAGCCGTTTCTGCTCACTAAGACCCTAGGCTATGGTCGCATCTGTTGCTGCGTTTGAAATTTCGAGACACATCTAATAGATAATTTGACTTTCTACGGATCCCGGTTCATCAACTCGACTGTAACGTAAGGGCGTTTCTGAAGGCTGAGGACAACACAATAAATCTATGACAACGGCTCTAACGATAATAATAGGTACCCAATTGTGAACTTGCACTAATATTTCCCGATGACCATAATACACAGGACTTACCCCGTTTCTCGTACTAATGACACTATTAAATAAAAAAACTTCACGGAACGAAACTTCATATGCGTTGGCTTATTTCCGTAATTTCCAACTTAAAATTTCATTACACTTATTCTCCTCACCCAAAAAACTTTGACCTTCTCCTTTTGATATCCATCTACCTCCCCTTTTACTTTAATGACTTGAGACATTCTAAAAAATACCGAAGCAGACCAAAAAGGATAAGATAAATTATTTATTATTTTTAAAGCGTATAAAATATATAACCGACCAAATGATGTTAATTTATGAACATGAAAACTATGAATTTATTTAACTTTAACAACCGAGTATGACTACTAGCGCCATCTCTTGACAGATCGTAGAAGTATTAACTTTAAAACCATTACACCCCTTGCCTAGAGCGTACGTAACGATGACGTCACAACCTCGGCCCAAGTGTTTTATGTGCGACAGTGGGTCGCACTACCTCCGTGAGTGTCCGGACTTTCATCGGCTGTCGGTACGAGAGCGCTCTAATTTTATCAGAGAGGCCCGTCTCTGTTATCGATGCCTAGATGGACACTCTGTCGCCTTATGTAAGCGCGATTATCGTTGTGGCACCTGCCATCGCACATCCCATCACACAATGTTGTGTTTTAATGACCCGCGCCAACCCCAATATCCACCTCAGCGAGACCGCACCGTCACCTTCCGTGATATAGTAGTTAACCGTACGCGTTCTTCACCCCCGCGTACGGGCGGGCGATCTTCTCCTCCTCGGCGATCCTCTCCTCCTCGCATGTACGCACGTTCGTCTCCCTCTCATTCCGCTGAGAGGCATCCTCGCTCTCCGCCTCCCTCTAATAATCGCCGCGAACGTAATTATCGTTCCCCTACTCCCACACGTGATCACCATGTGGATCACGGCAGCTCGCGACGACAGAATTCCGGAATTCATTCCGGTGTTCGCCAGAGTTCTAGGCAATAACTAGGCTCTGTTTCTCCATCCTCCCTACCTGCCTGTAAACCTATCCCTCAAAGTTCCCTCGTGCTTCTTCCCACTGCTCTTATTCAGGTTCGAACCTCCTGTGGTTACTTTGTTGAAGCGCGAGCCCTGTGTGATACCGGTGCCCAAGGTTGTCTCATCACCACGGAACTGGTTGTTGACCAAATGAACATTGCCATCTCTCCTTCCTCAACTCCTGTGCGTGGTATAGGTAATGTTCAAGTTACGCAGTCCCGTGGTACTGTTTCCCTGTGTTTTAGGCCTGTGAACTCGACCATTCCAGAGATCTCGACTACGGCAGTGGTAGTTGATGTTATTGCTGGTACCCATCCTGAGGTAGAGTTACCTAAGCAAGTGGTGTCTTCCACTTTTCACCTGTTCTTAGCTGACCCTTCCTTTTACAAACCTGGGCCTATAAATGTTCTCCTTGGAGCCGATGTCATCGGATCCCTTCTGCGGCCCCAGATTAGTATTTTGCCTTGTGGTCTCACAGCCTTATCTACCGTATTCGGGTTTATCCTTTCTGGCCCCGTTCCAGGACGTTTCTGTGATCTTGAGCCACCTATGACGGGTGTGTCACTATCTCAGATCGTAGAAAAGTTCTGGAAAATTGAAGAAGCCCCTCAGTTGGATGTAGCTAACCCCTTAGATCAAGAGTGTGAGACCATCTTTAAAACTACTACCACCCGTGGAAGGGATGGTAGATTTGTAGTTCGTCTTCCTTTCCTACAGGATCGGCCTTGCCTTGGTGATTCCAAAACTACTGCCTTGCGTCGATTCCATAATTTGGAAAAGCGTATGCAAGCAAACTCTGAGTTTCGCGATAAGTATGTGGCCTTCATGCGAGAGTACCTAGAACTGCACCATATGTCCTTGTCTTCGGTAGACCTTACTCGCGAGCATTATTTTATCCCGCATCATGGAATTTTTAAAACTGGTGGAGACAAGATACGTGTGGTGTTTGACGGTAGCAGCTCCACTTCCTCTGGCGTCTCCCTCAACCACTGCTTGCATACAGGCCCTAAACTACAGAGAGATATTGCCCATATTCTCCTAAACTTCCGTAGACACGAGGTAGTATTTGTCACGGACATTCGGATGATGTTCCGCATGACGTGGATCCATCCCGAGGACAGAAAGTACCAACTTGTGCTCTGGCGTGCGGATCCTTCCCAACCTCTCCTTGCCTACGAACTCAACACCAACACATACGGTTTGCGATCAAGCCCCTTCATATCCATTCGTGCCCTGCTGGAGCTTGCTGAGCGAGAGCGTACTACGTTCCCCCGAGCCGCAGCAGTCCTTGAGAGTGACATTTATGTCGACGACTGTCTCACTGGTGCCGAGTCCCTTGAATCTGCCCGTCTCCTTAAATCTGAGCTGGAAGGTATTATGGCATCTGGTGGTTATGAGCTCCGTAAATGGATCAGCAACAGACCGGAACTGCTTGACGACCTACCACCAGAACATCTTCAACCTCATTGTTTCCAGGACTCAAATAATCCCCAGACGATAGCTGTCTTAGGCATTCAGTACGATCCCGTGAACGACACCTTTTCCTATAATACCCGATTGGATTCACCAGACCTACCAAGCGTAAGGTGCTGTCACTAATCGCACGTATTTATGATCCCTGCGGTTGGATAGCCCCTCTTGTATTTAAGGCCAAATTAATTATTCAGCGCATGTGGCTCTCAGGTTTGTCGTGGGATGACGAGTTGACCCCAGTCCTTGCGGCGGAATGGGAAGCGTTTGCCCGAGACCTTACCCAGGTGAGCAGCATTAGAATCCCTCGCCACATAGTTCCTTCCGGTTCCTCGTCTCTTTCCATCCACGGATTCTGCGACGCTTCCGAAGCCGGCTATGCAGCTGCAGTATACTTGCGTGTGGAACATCCTTCAGGCTCTTGCTCCGTCCACCTTATAATGGCGAAAAGTAAAATTTCACCTGTTCGGACCCATTTAACAATTCCTAAATTGGAATTGTTAGGAGCTGTTCTCCTTTCAAAATTACTTCGACACGTTGTCCTCTGTCTCCAGAGGTCAATGGTGTTGGACAATATCAATAGTTGGACGGATAGCAAGATAGTACTCGCCTGGTTGAAGACCCCAGCCCATCAGTTGCAAACTTTTGAAGCAAACCGTGTGACCCAAATCCTCAACAGCGAACCTCAGTCCATATGGAGACACGTGCCTGGTGTTATGAACCCTAGTGATTGCGCGTCACGTGGTCTCCTTGCCTCCGAATTAGTCAATCACATACACTCATGGCTATCCCCCAAGTGGCTGACACAGTCTCCTGACCTCTGGCCTGGTGTAACAGAACCGGATCCTTGTCCTGATTTACCCGGACTTCGTTGTTTGGTGATGACTTCTGCACCACTCCCCTTTGACGTTTCTTCATTGCTAGAACGTTATAGTTCTCTTAATCGTCTAATCAACGTTGTCTCATACATGCTCCGGTTTGTTCATAATGCAAAATCTCCCAATGATCGTCGCAGTTCTCCTTTCCTTACCTCAGACGAACGTGGACGAGCCCTTCTATCTATAATTAAGGTGGTTCAATATATTTCCTTCCCTGACGAGTTAGATCTTTTGCATCGTGGTGAACTTATTCACAATTCTTTGAGGAAGTTGAATCTCTTCCTGGATGACAGTGGCCTTATCAGAGTTGGGGGTCGTCTACGTAACTCTGATCTCCCTTACGATGCGCGTCATCCTCTTCTCCTACCCAGAAACGGTCATTTTATTAATTTATTAATCTCCCATTGTCACCAAGAAAATGCACATGCAGGCGCTAATACCATCCTAGCTATTCTGAGCCGTGACTATTGGATCCTGTCCGCCAGGAGAGCCATCCAGCATGTCATTTTTAAATGTATCCCCTGTTACCGCCTGAAGGCGGTAGTCTCTCAACCTCCGATGGGTGACTTACCTAAAGACCGTGTGACAGCTACTAGACCTTTTGATGGTGTAGGTACGGATTTTGCAGGACCTTTCTATACCAAAGTTCAAGCCTATCGCAACCGTAAACTCGTTAAGAGTTACCTGTGTGTATTTGTGTGCTTGTCTACAAAGGCCGTTCACCTCGAGGTTGTGTCGGACCTTACTACCGAAGCCTTTATTGCGACCTTTACTCGTTTCGTCTCACGTCGCGGTTTACCTAGACTTATCCGATCTGACTGCGGACGAAATTACGTAGGGGCCAATAATTACTTAAAGGAGCTAGAAACTTTTATCTCCCAATATTCTACGGTGCTAGGCTCAGAGCTTTCCAAAAGGAAAATTAATTGGGTGTTCGATCCCCCCGTTTGCCCTCACTGGGGCGGCCTATTTGAGGCGGCAGTTAAGTCAGCGAAGTCCCACCTAAAGCGTGTTATAGGGGAAACCCCACTAACCTTTGAAGAACTGACCACCGTCTTCACTAAAATAGAGGCAGTTCTGAACTCGCGTCCCCTGTGCCCTGTTTCCCCGGACCCCAACGACGTTGAGGTACTGACTCCCGGCCATTTTCTTGTAGGTCAGCCTTTAACTGCCCTACCCGAGTACCCGTATCAGGATGTTAAGATGCATCGACTTACCCGATTCCAATTAGTGCAACAAATCACGCAGCATTTTTGGTCACGCTGGCACTTAGAGTACCTAAATACCCTACAGACCAGACAGAAGTGGACCTCCCCTGTCAACCCTCCCTGTGTAGGCGATTTAGTTCTTCTCAAAGAAGACAACCTTCCCCCTTTGCAGTGGCGCCGCGGACGCATTACTCAATTGTACCCCGGTCAAGACAAAGTCGTACGTGTGGTCGATGTCAAAACTCCCACCGGCACGCTCAAGAGGTCCTTGACTAAATTAGTTCGCCTTCCTATTGATTAAGTTTTATTGTTGAAGTCTTTATTAGTTTCCCTTTCTTTTTTCCATATTATTTAGTATATCGTAAACATTTTACATGTTTAGGGCGGGCGATATGTTTACATCGGTATTTGTTTAGTGGGTGCATCGCAATCGTTAATTTTATAAATAACCGCAATACAAGCTCTGCCTACTCCCCACCTTGTATGTTCTATGACACATTACCGACCGGCCCACGACACTGTGCGTATGTGTGTAAGTTAACCAGTGCCTGAAGACTAGTGAGAGTATCCTGCCTACCCTACAAGGAGTATCGGTAACGTACCACATCATATTGCCATAGTTCGTCGACTGACTATTTTATATTTTACTTTGTGTTCCCCTGTACCCCAGCAACTTCCAAAACACATGCGATATATTATTTTACGCCTAGTTAAAAGTTTTGTCAATAAATTATCAGTCGTAGGTATTTATCTACGAAGGTCGCATAGATATTTACTAGTCATATGTACTCGGTAGACGGAAAAACAAAGGGTATTCGACAGTTTTGAAATTGTATGGAGGAAATACTTTAAGCCGAATTTATCATATCATATCTTTAAAAGATATAGTCTGTTGTGGACATTTGGCTTCGCGACTAAACTGTACAGGGTTTTCGTGACATTGCACCGATTACTGAGGGGGATGATCAGAGACCATGATTCTGAATTAATATCAAGTGGAAACGTACAAAATTTAAGGCGTTGTTAACTTTTTTCTTCGTTTAAACTTCCAATTTCATGTATAACAGACATATATGCATCTTTTATCTATATTTTTGAAGACATATCTACAACTAACGAAAAAAAATTTCTTTTTTCTATTTAACTTATTTATGAATTTTAATCAAGAAAAAATAATAAGGCAAACATTTTATCACGTTTTTCTATGACGTTTTTTGTTGACGGACTTATTGTAAATGCCGCAGTTGGCATTAACTACTTGGCCGGACAAACGGGGAGCGCTGAGGGCTCTCACCCGGTACAACGTTTAAGACAACAGGCCTAAGGGTGCCCAGTTGGGCGCGAACCTCGGCTCAGGGCGTCGTCTCAGAGGAAGAATATTTGAAAGAATTAATCGACCCTAGTGGGTCGATAGCGATAAGCGCTGAATGAGGGAAATCGTCGACCACGCCGGCGGGGTCGGTATCGGGGTTCTGCAGTGTTTGGTGTCGCGAGCTGATTGGCCGCCTCTATGGCTAGAGTAATCGGGTCGTCGGGATCGTATATTACGTCGATCGCTCAAGTAACGACTACTTACTTACATCAGTAAGTAGTAACCGGGACCAACGGTTTAATGTACGGATCATTTTCCTTTCGGACAATCGGGTGATCCGCCTGTATACGTAGTATGCTTAAATGCCGTGGCGCACACACCCACGGGCACATACCCCACTTGTCTGGCCCAGTGCCAGCTGCCGTCTGACGTCTCACGTTGTGTAACATGTTTTCAGAAGATAAACAAAACGATTACGGGTCGTGATCTGTCACGTGTTTTTACGAAACTTTAGTTTGGAGATAAGAATGTTGGCAAGCAATTGATATTTCGATATTAGAAAGTAATGTGTGAATGTTAGTGACTTTTATAACGTACTAGCGACCCGCCCCGGCTTCACTCGGGTGCAATGCTGAGGCAAAAATGAAATTATTTACGACATCACGTTAAAAACTTCAAAAATAACAATATTTCTCCACTATTTAATGGATGTTATTTACATATAAACCTTCCTCTGGAATCACTCTATCTATTAAAAAAACCGCATCAAAATCCGTTGCGTAGTTTTAAAGATTTAAGCGTACATAGGGATATAGGGACAGAAAAAGCGACTTTGTTTTATACTATTGTAGTGATAACATAACATAAGTTCACGACGATATCAGGATAAACTAAGTACCAAACTTCATCGAGCTTTTTGTTATACCAACGTGATAGGTGAGCTGTATCGCCATTTATAATGAGCTGTCTGTGTTAGTGAAAACTGCACCAAAGTATACTTGACTACATTATCATAAGGTATAATCGCAGAGAACAAAGAATAATGCTGCGTATAGAACGGACGCTGGGGCGGAAGGGTTCTGGAGTGGCGGCCGCGTGTCGGACGACGCTCAGTGGGTAGGCCCGCTACAAGGTGGACCGACGATCTGGTGAAGGTCGCGGGAAGCCGCTGGATGCGGGCAGCGCAGGACCGATCGTCGTGGAGATCCTTGGGGGAGGCCTATGCCCAGCAGTGGGCGTCGTACGGCTGATGATGATGATAGAAGGGTAACTATCTGCCCCACACCAATTCGTATCGGGGGCCGAGCTTGATTTACCTCACCCCCTCTGGGTCTAGTCTAAATGGCTGCTACGAAGTAAAGGAGCGCGCGGGGACTGTCTGTCTCGCCTGCACACGTTAACGGTTAGTCTTTCAACATCTTCCAAGCAGCCTGGTGTCCTCAATCTTAGCCAATGGCGCAGCCACTGCTCTCATCTCAGTAGGCATGCTGACGACACAGCGCGTGGTTTGTCTTGGATCTGATGATGTTTTTAACTGTGCGTCTTTCGACATCTTCCAGGTGGATTGGTGTCCTCAATCTTAGCTATCGGCGCGGCCATCGCAGCCCTCCCAGTAGGCATGCTGGCTCAGCGCGCGGGCCGCCGCGTCACCATCCTGCTGCTGTCCATCCCCTTCATGATCAACTGGCTGCTCACCATTTTTGCCAACGGCGCCGGCATGCTCATTGCTGCCAGGTTCTTCGCTGGACTCGGCACTGGTAAATTCCTAAAGATTATTTTTAGTTCAGTTCAAATGCCTCTAACTACTCGAATCCTTTCGAATAGGAATGGACCTGGAAAAGGCTTACCGGATTACAGCGGGTGAACCACCGGCGTAAAAACTGCGGTATATACAGAACACTTGGTCTTTGATACAGAAGGTAAACGGGAGATCACCGTCGATGCAGTGCGCAAGTCTATGCAGTAGTTATAACAAAAGACTACATTAATAAGAAAGAAGCTGCCGAATCACAGATTCTAAGCAATAAGTACCTAATTAAACACATAATAACGGGTTCTTACCGCGTTTAAATCCGGGATATGAGACTCCCGATATTTCGACACTGTTGCAAGTGCCATGATTACGGGATGACTGATGAGATTGGAGTGGTAGGTAGTGGGTAGGTAGATCCATAATTTTCTACGGGCAGACATATCGGGAGTCTCATATCCCTGATTTACACGCGGTAAGAACCCGTTATTATGTGTTTTAATTATGATAATAACCACGTAAACTTAAAACAATGAATAAGTACCTAATCAGATTTAATCAGATTGTTTAAGCATCTCCTTCTCCATAAGAACAATTTAAAACTAAAAGTCCATCCCATTCATTGGAAATAATTTTCGCTTTATGCATTCCCTTACTCAACGAATATGTTGTTTTCAGGCGGCATTTGCGTAGCGGCTCCTATGTACATCGGCGAGATAGCCGAAACATCCATCCGAGGGTCGTTGGGGGCGTTCTTCCAGCTGTTCCTCACTGTCGGCATCTTGTTCACCTTCGTCGTTGGCGCGTACACGCATTGGAGGACTTTGTCCATCATCTCTGCCGTTCTACCGCCTTTGCTTGTCATTGTGTTTTGGTGAGTCTGATCGCTTGTTCAACTATTGCAGATATTCTGCCCTCGCGGCACGGCATGACATTTATATCGAGGATTTTGACCAATAGCCATACGTAGCTTTCGCTGCGTCTATTGGTTACCGTGCATAGCCTGTTGGATAGGATTGGAAGCAGTGGCTGTTTTGAAAATAGAATGAGTGTCTTAGGAACTGCTCGACTATCCTCATCCAATGGAAAAAAGCTGATCATACCAAGATCGTTGGTAGGGACAGACAAGCTGTGATACCGTGACAATGGATGATTCACACCCAAGACCGGGATATGTGAAAGAGTCAAGTAGGCTAGAAGAATTATTCTTTATCTATATCTGCCCTTCCAACCCGCGAAGGAAAAACTAGCCCATTACTGGTTAAGTCACATACCTCCGAAACGCATTTCTCGGGAATGTGGATTTTCTCACGATGTCTTCACTGCTGAGCACGTGATAGTCAGTTAAATTATAATCCAAACGTAAATTCGATAACCAATTTGAAAACCATTGGATAAGGCCCGTGTGGGGATTTTAACTTGCGACCTCAGTGAGAGAAGCGTTATACTTACTTACCTAGATTCTGATGAAAATGGTAATCAATTCCAGGTGGATGCCAGAGACTCCTCAGTACCTGCTGGGCAAGAACCGGCGGCGTGACGCGGAGAAGTCACTGCGGTGGCTGCGAGGCCCTGACGCTGATCTCAGCAGTGAGCTCGAGGATATGCAGAAAGAGGTAAGAGCAAAAAGTAAAGCTCGATTCTACTTTTAAATAATTGACATCATAAAACAAGGGAATGTTTGTAGCGAAGGGAATGGAATGTTGAAGGGAATGTTCGGGCGGATTTTTTTGAATATTCGCCGCTTCCTTTTATGTGTCTTATAATTTTAACTTGGTGATTAGACTGCACTTTGTGTAAATAAATAGGTACCGCGTTAAAATGGGTTTGCGTTTTGTATTTGATCAAACGGGCTAGATATACACTTGATGACTTTGCATATACTTATAAATCTAAAATCTGTACGCTTTACATTAAGTACATAAATATTTTGTTCGCTTACTTACTACATGGTCTACATTTTAATTTTATGAAATAATTGGTTTATTCATTACTTCCAGGTGGACAACGCCTCCCGCCAAAGCGCAAGCATCCGCACGATGTTGAGCAACCGTGCGACCCTCATGGCGTTCATCTGCTCCCTAGGCCTCATGTTCTTCCAGCAGTTCAGCGGTATCAACGCCGTCATCTTCTACACCAATAACATCTTCCAGAGCGCTGGCTCAAACATCCCTCCCCATATCGCCACCATCATTGTTGGCGTCGTCCAAACCATCGCTACCTTCATTTCTTCGCTGCTTGTCGAACGAGCTGGCAGAAAACTCTTATTGCTGCAGAGTTGTATCATCATGGGTATCACCCTCATCATCCTCGGCATTTACTTCAAGCTCCAAGTCGATGGTTACAACGTTGCCACTTTAGGTTGGATCCCTCTTGTCTGTTTGGTACTGTTCATCATCTCCTTCTCTCTAGGCTTCGGCCCTATTCCTTGGATGATGATGGCTGAGCTCTTCCCTGTGGAAATGAGAGGCACTGCTTCTGGCATTTCTGTTATTATGAACTGGTGTCTTGTCTTCATCGTGACATTATGTTTCCCCATCATGAAGGATGCTATAGGAATATACAGTTGTTTCTGGTTCTTCGCTGCTTTCATGATCGTCTGTACGTTCTTCGTCTTCTTCCTCATCCCGGAGACGAAGGGCAAGACAGTTTCGCAGATTCAGGCCATTCTTGCTGGCAAGAGAACGTAACTGGTCTTCTGTAGGGAAGATTATCTGCTAAAGTGGAGAAGTCTATTCGTCTTTTCTGTATTTATGTAAAACGTGAACCAGTATGCTGTTTAAAAAAACTTGACATGACTGAGCCTTATTCTATTTATTTCTGCAGGCTCGGCACAGCAACTGCGCGGTGCGAATTTTATCGAGCGTTTCAGTCAATTGATACAGCGAAAGCGTGGAGAGACGTCGAACGATTATTAGTGAAATCCCTCGATTTAATTCACGCCGCGCGCGACACGGTTGTCGTGTCGCAAGGGCTGAACATAAGATATCCGTACCTCCTGTCTCTTGTCCAAGTTGAAATCAGGGATTATTTGTAGCGAGCAAGCTTTGCATATTTGCCATCCAAGGCAATTCTATAATAATATTATATTGAAAAAACATATTTCCTGTGATGATAAATCAATGCTCATTTGATATCCACATGCAAACACTCGCAGTCAGAATTGTCCCTATCAATACTCGTTATAGATAACATGAAGTAACTAATATACTACTAGATAATAAGTTAAATCACTGCCATGTGAGCTGATAGTAATAAATGGGTAATTTTACGCCACCGGAAGCACATGTCATTTCGGTGGTGGTTATTTGCATGTATTTCTAAAGGATTAAGTAGATACAAATAAGGATCTCATAGACTATACGATTCCATCGATAAAGTGGTTATCCTTATGCGAAATTACGTATATATTTGGTGGTGTAAGTTCACCCAAATTACATCAATTTCTCCACTTTAGCAGAACTTAAAAAAAGAATGCAATTTCGGATAAATATAAAGTAAGTACAAGAAAATAGTGTCAATTATCAGTTTATCTCCCTAATGACAATGCTGATGTCATTACTCGGTGGGTGATTTTAAGGAAATGTCTATAGGGCACGGTAGACTTCGACCAATACACGCAGCGAATGCTATCTACTATCTGCTATAGATAGACGTCGTACGGATATTCGTCGAAGCTCTCGATATAATTAGCACTGCGTGCGCCGCGGTATTCGCCTAAACCCTACTGCACACGTAATTTCGCTGGCCCATTTCTTGCATGTTTTTCTTAAAGTGTTACAAGGACCACACTGACTCGATCGACTTCTTTTATCGTGTGGGTTGTGAGGTGCAGTACCAACCTCAACAACCTGGTGTCAGGGTTATTATTGAACCGTCAAAGGCCCCTGACATGACTTATGCGACGACAATTATATCAGTAATTAGTAACTGAAACCAACGGCATAACGTGCCTTCTGAAATACGGATCATCTTACTTTCGGAAAATCACGTGATTAGCCCGCAATCGTAACCAAACTAGGGCTCACAAATTGATTTTTGTGATGTCCCCACCGGGATTCGAACCCGGGATCACCGGTTGGGGGCCCAACGCTCAACCACTGGCCCACGGAGGCGGTTATTCGATCGACTAAAAGAGCTATTAAAGAGCAATTACATTTGCTTCATCGTTAATAAAAAAATGGGCCACCGAAATGACGTGAACGAACAGACACTTTCATAAAATCGCTCCAGTCCATTTTCCGTACAGTTATGTACTTGTACACATATCGAATGTACCACGGGTTTTGATTATGATACTGTAATAAAAAAAAAACTGAATGAAATGCATAAATGTGATAGAATATCAATCTTTGAAGAGTGAAAGATTGTGAAGACTGTGAGGTTGTCAAATTAAGTCTTGTGAGCTCAGATTAGGTTTACCGAATGTAAAGGTGCTCCTACCTCAAAGTTAGGTTGTTTAACTACAATGTTTTATAACAATATACAATATTTTTGGTGTAGGAGCACCTTGGCTATAATTTTATATTATAACTTATTGTCATCACAAATTAAGGCTCCAAAATCATAGAGTCAAGTAATTTTAGCATGTAAGGTTAGATATACTTACTGTGTAACATTGAACAAAAATATAGGTAGGTGCAATAAAGTGTAATAAATAGGGTACATATACATAGAGGCGGCACCGTGGGCGTTCCGATGTAGGAACAATAATACAACGGATAGAAGGGATACTCCGCCCCGCACCGATTCGTGGTATCTGATTTCTCCCCCCATTTGGGTCCCCCTTCAGTCTGTAAGACGTAAGGAGAAAGGCGTGCGCGCGCGCTGCCTGTCTCACTCGCACGCACGGTGAAAGGCACACACACAGTTGCGCTTTTACTAAAACTGCATCTGCGCTCGCGTTACCGCCTATGTGTGACATAATAATATTAATAATGTTAATTTATATTAGCCAGTAGAAACAAGTGCCAAATATAGATGTGTTAATATATTTATACATTTTTAAGACATTTTAGTTTAACTTAATGTTAAATGTACGTAATTAATTTTAATACAATTACAATTTTTAACGAGATTCTTTTATTTGATTTTCCACTGAATCTGCCGAATCCAGAATCTGTCCAATTCCGAATATCTCCAGTCCCGCATAAGGGATAAATAATCTCGTTTACATTAGCCTCATGCGTCCCACTGCTGGTCACAGCCTTGCCCTCAATCAGCCGGAAGGAGTATGGGAGTATACTCCACCACGCAGCTGCACTGCGGGTTTCCACGCAGCCTGTAACGACCTAGCTAAACACAGGACAGTCACACAAAGCAATTGCGATACCTAAAGATTTGAAGTCCGGCTTGTACAGAAGCGACTGCCTGCCTTCCAACCCGAAGGGAAAACCCAATTACAGGTTAGGTCACATACCTCTGAAAATTGCATTTCTCGGGAATGTGGGTTCCCTCGCGATGTTTTCCTTCATCGCTGAGCACATGATAATCATTTATGAATCCACCTTAAAGTTAGTTCAGTAAAACTCTACCCGCCCTTATTTCACCTCAAAAAAAGAAAACCAAATACAATTTCAGTTTTATTATTATTTAATTATTAGTGAATCTAGAACTAAGCGCTACCAGAGATTTCCCACCAGAGTAAGCACAGACTATGGAATTCCATTTTCCATGACCCTGACGCACTTCTCTTGCTGTCTTTCTCCACATTCATCAATCGTTTCATACACTCACGCCGGTTCAGACTCATCCATCATCATTAATTTAAGAGCCATCCTCTTGTCCAGGGGGGTAAAATGGCCACATCGAACGATTCATCTAAGAAAGCAATATTACTCTTTGACATTTCTTTGCATTGAGGACTTACTTTTATATGCGCAAAGGTCAAATTTCAATATTGCTTTCTTAGATGTATTAACCCTCCTGTTCCAAGGACATTTCCAATTAAGTCAATGAACAAAAGAATAAAATGAGACAAACTTTATTTACACGCCAAAAAGACAGTTACAAGTTACGAACAGGAAAATTGAACGGTAAGTATATCAATAGCACCATATGGATTATTCTTAGTATGCTTATTATATCAGAAGTTGGACGAGGTCAGACTCGGGCAGTCTCGGTACAACGCTCGCTTCTCTATGTGGTCTACCCGCCCCGCTAGAGCTGTCACCTGGGGGGGAAAAAATAAGAGCAATACAATATACTTCATTCCAGTGAGTCCCCCCAAAGCATCCACTAACCTACCCTGAAGATTTCACAGGTCCGGCTTTTATAGAAACAACTGCCTGTCTGACCTTCCAACCCGCGAAGGGAAATCCAGCCAATACAGGTTAGGTCACATACCTCTGAAAATTGCATTTCTCGGGAATGTGGGTACTCTACTCGTAGCACTGTTTTCCTTCACCGCTGAGCACGTGATAATTATTTATGAATCCACCTTTAAGTGACGTCAGGACAACTCTACCCTCCCTTATTTCACCTCAACCTTTGGACGCGAACTTCTGCTCAGGACGTCATCTGAGAGGATTATTTAAAAAAATAGTTATGGGTCGATAGCGTTGAGTGCTGAACGAGGAAAACCTCGACGGCGGGGTCGGTATCGGGGTCCTGAAGTGTTTGGTGTCGCGAGCTGATTGGCTACCTCTATGGCTAGAGTAATCGGGTCGTCGGGATCGTATATTACGTCCTTCGGACGCCGATAATTTTCAGTACCGTCCCTAAGCGGGATGTATTCGGAAGCCGCAACTACCAGGGGATTTGGGGGGGAGATTAGCCAGAGTACACACATGGCTGTGAAAAGGGGACTCAAGAAAAAGCCTGGAAAGGGTAAGTCGGGGTTAGTTACCCTAAACAAAGATACTTAAAGCCAGTTCAGCAGGCTAGATTAGAAAGGTTATTTCTCACCTGTTTCTCCACAGCTCTCACGTCACTTCGGAAGCCAGTAACGGTGGCGTCCAGCTCAGACAGGTACTGGATCTTGCTGCACAGCTCATCATACTTCTGACATATATACTCTCTCGCGTTCTGTGAGTCAGTCAGCTCCTTGTCAATTTTGTGAGTGATCTCATACTTCAGTTCGTCGAATTTTGACTCCAAACTTGGCCCGAGTAGGTGTGCTCCTTTGATCGCCAATTCTTCTTCTGCTTTCATCTTACCTATAACCAATGATATAGTATTTTTTTAGGAGTTTTTCAGGATTATGCTTGTAGAGTACACCTTTTGTATACTGCCATGATTTGGCTCGCCAACACACCATCACTCTGTACAGGCAGACCGTCCTGCATTGACTGACTGTTTCTCTTGCTCTGTATTCAGATGACGTATGCGCCCGAGACAAGGATAGCAATATCAATACACTACAATGCTGATTTCCTGTAGATGGCGCTGTACAGATTTGCCTTCGTTTGACCTTTCCTCATGGTAAACAGACACATGAATCTTTCATCTTTGTTTTTGGGTACTTATAAATGTCGTCTTGTTTTACATTACACCCAGGCACAACACATCTTCCACCCATTATTATTCATAACATAATAAAGAGAAGCAATAGGTAGCAATATTTCTATACGTATGTGATCGAAAATCACGCAACAATTATTTTTATATATGCTTATGCCATTATATTGTATTTTTGGATAATTATATACCCAAGTAATGAGGAAATAGGTCATTATTACGTCATCTATATTGTTTTTGGGGAACGGAGCCTGGAAAGTTGCTCATTTAATTTCTTACTTACCTTGTACTCCATGTATACATTTGACAGTGCACTTATCCATAACAATAGCGTAGATTTTAGTATAGTTTTAAGTTCAACGTAGACGGCAAACACGGAATAATTTTAGTTGATTCAAACGAGAGTGCATCGCGCGATAAATTTTGTATAGTCACGCCAAATTTTCAACCGTTTTTCTTGTCTATTCCCGCTGCCGAATAGATTTGACGTTCGACGGAATTTGATTTTATTTTCTTTTTTCGGGAAGATTTTATTGTGAAAGAGATTTGATATCTTTTTGTGGAACTTTGACTAAAAGTTGTGGGTCTTCTATCGTGTGAGTTGTGAAGTGGATTACTTCATCAATTCTGTTGTCGGGATTATTATTGAGCCGCCAAAGGCCCCTGACATGGCCCATGTAACGACTACGTACACTTACATCAATAAGTAGTAACCGGAACTAGCTTAACGTGCTTTCCGAAGCACGGGTCATCTTACTTTCGGATAATAGGGCAACCAGCCTGTATAATGACCTAACCAAACCAGCTAAAAGGAAAGAGGAAGGGGAAGACCAAGAAGAGCTTACATGGAACTGTAAAACACTTCCACCGCAATGGAGCAGCGTGGTGGAGTATGTCCGGTTGATGGAAGGGAGGCCTGTGCCCAGCAGTGCAACATATTATTTATGTTTATTACCTTATAAAAATAGTGCGGATTGGATTTTGAGGAGCTCGGTGGCGCAGCGGTTAACGCGCTCGGTGTGCGATTGTTGAAGTTAAGCAACTTTCGCAAAGGCCGGTCATAGGATGGGTGACCACAAAAAAAAGTTTTCATCTCGAGCTCCTCCGTGCTTCGGAAGGCACGTTAAGCCGTTGGTCCCGGCTGCATTAGCAGTCGTTAATAACCATCAATCGGCACTGGGCCAGCGTGGCGGTTTAAGGCCCGATCTCCCTATCCATCCATAGGGAAGGCCCGTGCCCCAGCAGTGGGGACGTTAATGGGCTGATGGTGATGTGCTATGACGCGGTTTGCGTATTTGCCACCAACAAAACGAGGACACATTTGCTCTATGTAAAAATAAGTAGGTAGCCAAAGACTAAACAGTAAAATAAATTCTTCATGCAAATTATTCAAAGATAGTCTTCAATCAAAATGTCATTTGCGACTTTTGAAGGACACGTAATGTCTAATGCTAATTATTGCTAATGTGTTGTGTACTTTTATGTAGACTTTTATGGACGTAGTAACTCTTTGGTGTTGTGGAAAATGAAGCGAGCGGATCCTGTCTTGAATAAACCCAAAATTAAGGCAGAAATTCACTGCAAAAAGTACGTAAGTAGCAAGGCGAAAGTAATCTGAAGTAAGAATTTTCTGTTTGAAAGTTGTTTTTGCTTATTATATAATAATAATTAAGTATATATATAATATATCATTCATTGTTAATGCAAAGTAATTATTTAAAACAGTTGTTTGTGGTATACTGTTTATCTGTGAAGTGGGGGACGCCTCATCGACAAGACAAGTATGTTAAGTGTAATGTATGTCGTAATGGTAATTTTCCAACACACATGACATCAGTACTGCTTTTTGTCATAATGACCCCCCCTCCCCCGGCCCCTTTAACACCCCCCTGACCCCTCGGGGATGCCGGCGAGGTACGGGGGGGTTAAAATGGCCACATCGAAGCAATTCATCTAAGAAAGCAATATTGCAATTTGACATTAGCGCATATAAAATTAAGTGCGCAATGCAGACAAATGTCAAATAGCAATATTACCCCCTGTACTACGATTCTCAGTAAGTATTCTGAATTTCTGACACATCACTTTCTTTTCCTCACTTACGAGTGATATACTGTTTATCTGTGAAGTGGGGGACGCCACATCGACAAGACAAGTATGTTAAGTAGAATGTATGTCGTAATGGTAATTTTCCAACACACAACATCACTACTGCTTTTTGTCCTAAAGGTAGACACCCCCCTCCTCTTCCCCCTCCTCTACTCCCCCCCACTCCCCACCCCCCTCAACCCCCACGGGGATAGAATAGCACGCTACTATGCTACGATTCTCAGTATTCTGAATTGCTGACACATCATTTTCGTTTCCTGGCTTACGAGTACTGCTTTCTGTCCTAAAGCTAGAGAGTAGCCAATTATTTTTTCGATGAAAAATTCACTTGATATCTCTTCTTCTATCGCGTGGCTTGTGAGGTGTTTGACAACCTAATCAACCCTGGTTTCAGGGTTACTATTGAGCCGCCAAAGGCCCCTGACATGGCTCATGTAACGACTGGCTATTCCACCTCACAACCCACACGATAAGAAGAAAAAGCGTATCGGTTATGAGATGAATTACCAACCTGCAACCCTGGTGTCAGGGTTACTATTAAGCCGCTAAAAGCCTCTGACATGGCTCATGTAACGACTACTTACTTATATCAGTAAATAGTAACCGCGACCAACGGCGTAACGTGCCTTCCGAAGCACGGATCATCTTACTATCGGACAATCTGGTGATCAGCCAGTAATGTCCTAACCAAACTAGGGCTCACAAAATTATTTTCTGTGACATGTCCCCACCGGGATTCGAACCTCCGGATCGTGAGCCCAACGCTCAACCACTGGACCACGGAGGTCGAGCGAGGCAAACAAACCTCTGAGTTTAATAAATAAAAGTGAAAAAGTACTTATATAAGTACATTAATTAATTTACTTCCGCTTAGGAACGGTATCGAATAATGTTGGCACCCGAAAGCTTTTTAATATACGGTTACGGGCTACTTCACAACCCCGATACCGACCCCGCCGGCGTGGTCGACGTTTTCCCTCAACGCTCATCGCATTTGCGTTTCACTTTATTACTTATTTGAAATAACTAATCATATTATTTATCAAATACGTAAGCACGTTGCATTCCCTAGATATTGTTTATAAAATACCTTAACGTCGATTTCCTAATATTAGTGACTAATAGAAATAACTATCTGTTTTCCTCGTAAATTAACTGACAATGAGTTACACCCAGTGATGTGCTGTGCCCGAGAATATTCCCACCATGGGAATGTCCCCTGTAGTAAATAGGCGCAAAACGTAATTCTGTGAGATTATTGGCCAATGTAAAATTTTTGGAGGGTTGTTGGACATTACAGTACCGACCCCGCCGGCGTGATCGACGACGTCCTCCAATCAGCGCTTATCGCTATCGACCCACTAGGGTCGATTAATTCTTTCAAATATTTTTTCTCTCAGACGACGCCCTGAGCCGAGGTTCGCGCCGAGCTGAGCACCCTCAGGCCTGTTGTCTTAAAACGTTGTACCGGGTGAGGTAGCCTTCAGCGCTCCCCATTTGTCCGGCCAAGTAGTTAATGCCACCTGCCGCAAATATACAATAAGTCACATCAAAAAAAAGGACATTCCAGGCTGATCACCTGATTGTCCAAAAAGGAAGATAATCCGCGCTTCTTCGTTATTACTTACTGATGTAAGTATGTAGTCGTTACATGAGCCATGTCAGGGGCCTTATAGCGGCTCAATAATAACCCTGACACCAGGGTTGATGAGGTTGGTAATACACCTCACAACCCACACGATAGAAGAAGAGGGTTGTTTTATATTTTTGCCTAAAATTTACGTGTGTTCCATAAAATTTATGCCTGTCGCTTACCCGTCCCTTTCCTTTTCGGCGGATAAGAATATGACAGGTGTAACTTAAAATAAAATTAGATCTACAGGAATTAGCAGCTTTATTTTTATTTTATTTTTTTTGAGACGTGACTTATTGTAGATTTGCCGCAGATGGCATTAACTACACTCCGTACAACGTTTAAGACAATAGGCCTAAGGGTGCCTCAGTTGGGCGCGAACCTCGGTTTAGGGCGTCGTCTGAGAGGAAAAAATATTTAAAATTAAGCGCTGATTAAGGCAAGTCGTCGACCACGCCGGCGGGGTCGGTATCGGGGTCCTGGAATGTTTGTTGTCGCGAGCTGATTCGCTGCCCCTATGGCTAATAGGAATTAGCACCAGTGTCCTTACTATTAAAGAGTTTTACAACGGGAACATTCTCGCTTTGGGAACATTCCCGGGGACGGCACATCACTAGTACCACCCATCGATTTGAAGTGCACTCTAGAATTTTAGATAAGACCCTCTAGTAGTAAGCATAGAAGTATAGTTGTAAAGTTAATCCTAGGTGTTAGTTGCTGTTTGAGTGTGTACCGTGCGAGTCTTCCGTGCTTTTGTGAGTTATATTTTGTTTTTTTTATTTATTTTTTTATAAAGAGTTGGTGAAAACAAAAGTGTGTATTTAACAGCCTCCATGGCCTAGTGTTTGGAATGTCAGGCTCACGACGTGGAAGTCCGGGTTCAATTCCCGATATTGTCGAAATCAATGTTATTGGCTCGCACACTGCAGGTTGAATCACCTGATTGTCCGAAACAGTAAGATGATTCCGTGCTTCGGAAGGCATGTTAAGCCTTCACCTGTACCGTACCTGTACCGGGCTACTAATCCAAACACCTCCACATTGGAGCAGCGCGGTGGAGTATGCTCCATACCCCCTCTGAGGAGGGCTGTGTCCCGCAGTGGGATGTTTATAGGCTGTTTATGTTTATTTAAAAGTGTGTTGAATATTGGGTTCTTTTGGGTTTTATCAAAGAATTTTCTACCATCAAATATCAAAAGAATATCCACCTTCCTTCTTTTTTGAAGTTGATTAAGAAACAGATCATCATCATTATCTCCCGAGGTCATCTAGTTTACAAAGTCCCGTTGTCTTGATTTTTTATCAAGTGATAGCCCTCAGCGCTCCCCATTTGTCCGGCCAAGTAGTTACTGCCATCCGATGCAAATATACAGTGAAATAAATGGTCTTTGCAGTTTGAGTTGTCTTTTACAAATTTTTCATACAAAAGACATCAACGGGAGCAAATTTTCACGAATTATTTTCATGATTTAATAAGTTCGTTCTAATGTAGTAAGTGGATTTTCGTAGTTTCTGCCTACCCCAATGGGAAATAACAAAGTTTTTTTGTCCAGTTAAAGTTTGAGAGCTTAAGAAAAAAAATTCTTTAAAAAGCGTTCATTTTATTATATTTCCATACATACCTATATGTAACTAGACTGGAATGGAAAATGCTACACCGACAAGAGCGTGGCTCTTAAATTGATGATGATGACCTATATGTATACATTTACAGGGTATTAGTGACACCGTAATGAATACAGACGGGGTTGATTCAGACCATGATTCTGAGTTAATATCAAATTGATTTCTTTACTTACTTTTGCGATGGAAAAATATATTAACTCACAATAATTACCTGAATCACACCCTCAGTATTCGTTACGATGTCACTTACACGTCGTACAAGTACATACAAGTGGCAATATAAGTACATATGGGTGTTAGTGACATCGTAACGAATACTGAGGGGGATGATTCAGACCATGATTCTGAGTCGATATCAAGTGGAATTTCTTGTCGGAAAAGTCATGTCAATTTTAGTATTTTAAATTATTTTCAGTTCTATACTTTTGCGACGGAAAATTCCACTTGATATCATCTCACAATCATGGTCTTCGTCATCCCTCAAAGTTTTCGTTACGTTGTCACTAACACCTGTATATTTTTTTACCGTGCAAAGTTTATAGTATACCAGTATTCCCCATTTGTCCGGCTTAATAGTGAAGGCTATTTGAAACACGTCTACAAGAACTCACATTAAAAAGAAATACAGAAACTTATTAAAAATAAAATTACGATTTAAAAAAGGAAGAACCTCATTTTTTAAAGTCGGTTATAAAGCAATATACAGCAGAGTAAGTATACCTGTTTGAGATAATGATTACAATCGACGTATTAAGTATGTGTTGCATTTTCCTAACAGCCAAGTAATGTATAAAACATTAGTTATTATCTATAGAGACATGATTACTATAACATACATACATACTTTTCGCTTCTTCCTTTTTGATGCGAACAGCTGCGGCACGCTGAGAGGTGAGGTGGTATCCCGACGTGCCGGCAGAGTAAGGGAATGATTGACGATGATAAAGCAGAAGCACCAGCAACAGGAATATATACAGTTTATTAAAAGCACTTGACAAACTTAGTAACATAGTCACAAACATAATAGTTCACAATATACACATTTCACAAAAGAATCAAGACTTAGGAATTAGAGGGCACGGCCCTAAACAGTATAATATACTTGTTGTTTTTATGAAGGTCGGGGATGCAGTGAGTCTAAAGAGAGTAGAATGAAAGGAAATGCGAATGGAATGGAATGAGAATTTCGTAATTTAAAATGATGATGGTCCGAACAAAAGGCCAGTATGTGCAGAGTTTGTACTCTGCTACACAGCGAAGGATTGGAGCTGCCTTCCGACGTCTGTTTTTCCAACTCGTTATAATCTGGGAGTCCTCAAGGCTAGAGTGAATAGGCATTTGGTAGGTAAGCGTGATCCACCTTAGTCCACATCGTCACTTACCATCAGGTGAGACAGTGGTAAAACAAATTGGGGTGCGCAGGAGCTAATGAGGAAGTGAGCTATTAGTCATCTGATGACTTCCGAGACAGGGACGAACTGTGTCATGTTTATGTATGAGTGGCACAGCATTGGACTCACCAACCCGGTCCTCCGGGTTCGATTCCCGACGGGAACATTGTCGCACCAATTAGTACCAGGTGCAGACCTTACCCCTTAGGGCTATTATTTCTGCTGCAATCTCTATAGGGATTAAGTAGGTTATTATTGGGAATTCTAAATCACTTTTCGCTCCATTGACCTCACGGCGCCGCCCCGCGCGCCGTTCGATCAACAGAGCTCCAAGCGATTTAAAATTCCCAATAATTATTTTGATACATACCTATGTCACTTAGATCACTTCATACGGAAAAGAATATAGAATTCCTAATCAATAATTCGAATATAAATACATCTGACTCGATATTTGGGAGGCCACTTACAATTGCAATTGAAAATTAACTCACATCTTTACTGTATTTATAAATCATTTGTATATCAACCACATCACATGCTTTTGTCTAGGCCAGTAGCTCATACCTTCCAGATCCAAATCTACTGAGCTTTGACATAATCTGGGCCGATTGCTCATGCTTGCTAGAGCGCTATGTGAGGCATACAGTATATGTCGAAGCCGTTCTGTTCTGTCTCTGTACTTGGTATCTAGACAAAGTGTCCTTAGGTGCTAGACAAACTTTCTGTATTTAGGCCAGCAGCCCGTACGTTTCGCAGGTTTACTAAGCTTTGATGTATTCTGGGCCGGTTGCTCATGCCTGCTAGAGCGCTGTATAGAGGCGTACAGATACATCGAGGCTGTTCGAACCCTATACTTGGTACATAAATAGAGATTTTTTTTTTGTCTAGACCAGTTCGTAAACTTCTAACAGTAACTGTTCCACATCGTGTACTTAGTATCGCCACAGACATCATCTACGTTCTAACACTAGAGACCAAATGAACGATAATCGCCGTGAGAACTTGTAGAGTCCTCTTCGATCAAACAGTATTATTCTGAAGAGAAACTACGATACTAAAACTTCGTCATACGTTTTCATTATACAGTAACATGTTTATGTCGCATTGATAAGTGTAGTCCTTACCGATACAAACGACAGCATAAGCTTGTAGGTATAGAATAGGGATCCAAGTTTTGCTGTCTTGCTATAAACAAGAAAGCGCAACTAGTTTATAAAGTGAAGGTTCTGAACATCAATAAAGTTTTTCAAAGAAATAAGCATGTGGATAAGACATTTTTGTAAGATATGATTACGATATTTCCTCCTTGTCTAGCTGAGATGTGGAGAATTAAAATTTGAATTGGAATGCGGAACAGTATAGTAACCATGAATGGCTTCCAGAAAGGATGGCGGGGCACTACAGTGCCTCAGATATAAGGTGACAATTATAAAATGTGGTTCAAATTATAACGAATATTTGTTAGGAAAACACAATGCAGCAGGCTCTCGAAATTGATAGTGTGTTGGAAGTAAGAATTCTCGCCCGTGTGTGGATTTTGTGCGAATTTTATTATGTACAAATAATTGGATATGAGGAATATAATTCTATATTGATCCCTGCTTGGCCTTTAAGAAAAAAGTTGCGTCTTATTGGTCAAATAATAAGGGCAACCGTGCTCAGAATTGACACTGGGAAAAAAATTGTTGACATGGTTGATAACTGCGATCGATAAGAAAGACTATTCATATTTTAATTTCCTTTAATATAGTAAATAAACTTCAGTGCTTCGAAGAGAACGTCAAACACCGATGTTTCAAAATAGCTGCAGATCCCTAATAATTATTGTAATGCAGCGTTCATTTTTTGCTGACCAGTAAGGTGTTTGTGTCTGTGTACAGTTTACAAAATAATTCCATGAAGTTTACCTACTTATTTTAAATAGATACACATATTCGATCGTCACTAAGCTAGTTAAACATATTATTATTGGTATAAAAGGTACATTCATGACGTTGCGTACCTTACTGCACCTTACTACCTTATTGATTAGATGATTCTATGCTTCGAAAGGCACGTTTAACTGTTGGTGCCGGCCTCTAGGCGGAAGACCACCTCCACAAACCCGTTATTTAAGGTGTACCCAACAGTAGTGGGACGTAAATAGGATGTTTATATTATGTATTGTATGGATAACGTCATTTTTTATTAGATCTATACAAATAAAATATTTTGTGAACTGTACTGGGTTTCCGTCAGCGGCGGCGGTCTTATTGAACTGATGCGCTTCAAGTTACTTATCGATAAATGATTTCGAAATGAAATATAATATTTTTGTTTTTCACACTTTGCGAAAATTGCTGTGTAAGTACAGAAATAACAAACATTTTACATGAGCATAAAAAATAGTTTTTACAAGGTTTGGAATAGACGTACATTACTTAACGTAAATAAAAATACTAAGATATTTAAAGGTACCTCATTGAGGTTTTAGAAAAATGTTGTCAACTCCTGATGACTGTTGTGCAACTTGCTACCATAAAAACCCTAAACTTATGTGTAAGTTACCATAATTATTTTTCGACGTGATTGAATCGCTCGCGAGTGCTAAGTGGTACGTGCCCCATCTTCGACGCCCCATCACCACCCCGCTGCTGCTGTCCACGAATTAGTGACAGTGCAGAGTCGCCCTGCTGTTTCCCGCTCCATCCTACCGCCGCGCCGTCTGAGCTGATTTTTTTGTTTGATACATGAGGATTCGAGCAACACAAATAATGTTCGTAAGTTTTCATTTAATTTTCGGATCAGATTCTCTCTTGATAACTTGATGATAATGACAGACGCCAATTTGAAGTTATTGTTTTTTTTACCTAGATCACAATAAATCCTACTAGCATCGCTTGTTTTCGTACCAATCCGGGTCGGAATGGATCTAGTGACTATTAAGCTATTTTGTGACTTCTAGAGACATTTTAAGATCCATTCATTTTTAAACATTATTTACTTATTGTTATTTCAGGTCGGACTCTGAATATTATTCTAAAACATCCAACAAATCCGCCGGTCGAGGATTTGTTGACTCGGAGGACGAGATAGCTTTTAGCAGGTAAATATTAATAACATTATTAAAATAAAATGACCTAACTTTATTTGTGTTACTAAACATTCTTATATAAAACTTGAAATGTATTTCTGGGCTTTTATAGAAATAAATCAAGATCTATCGGTTCGAGAAACTCCGCCGCAAAGCGTGCGGATTCGGACGTAGAGATACCAAGGTGAATATACTAATTTTATATTTTTAAGGATATCTATTGCTGTTAATGTTTGTATATTAAATTTAAATATATATATATATTGCTAATTTCAGGCAGAAGAAAAAGGAAAGCAAGCTCAGTTCATCTGCCAAGCGCACAGCAGTGGAATCTGACGGAGAGACACCGAGGTAAATATCTATTTGTTGTTTAACTTAATCTACTTGTTGTAACTTAATTCTACACATGCTGTGATTAATTCACGATGACTGCTAAATTCTCAACATTAACTTTATGATGCTCCTATTTTCACTTTAATAAATATTTAAATTTAAGGTTCAAATACTTAGATGATCATGCGTTTAATTAATTATTGTAATTTTCAGGGCTAAGAAAAAGCTGGTTCCAAAGAGAAAGTGTTCTGCGGTAAAGAAACCCGGCGAGGAGTGGCGCGTGATCGACTCGGAGAGCGAGGACGAGGAGGTTATCAAGCGCTCCAAGAACGCGTTGCAATCCTCCTACTCAAAGCGGGTGGCCGACGGGACCGTGCGCCGCACCGCCAAGCTGAACGGAGACCTATTCGTGGAGCTTAAGCTATACCAGGTCGCCGACATCAGACACGTAGACGTAAGGAAACGCTACGAGAAAGCAGTCCTCAGTCTAAAGTATCAGGCGGACCATAATGCGCCGGAGTTACAGCTACTCCAACAGTTTCTCAAAAAATGTAAACCCAAGTTCGGGACTGAGGGCTACTTTTTCGCAGATAAGGACGTAAAAGAATAACTCACGTCTGTTTTTCCTCTTGGGTAGGCAGAGTTTATTTTTATTGACTCGTATTATTTTGTTTATTTGAAATTATAGGTAATTAATTAAAATAGTGCTACCAGGTATCAGGTTGTCCTAAGTCTTTAGTCTATAATATCTTAAGAAATATAAACCTAATTTGATTTTGAATCGTAAGAAGTTTCTTGATTACATTTTAGCAATATGCCAACTAAATCAGTATATTGCTCTATTTGTGATTTGTCCATAAAAAATAAAGCTTTTTCATCTCATTTACGTAGCACACTGCATAAAAATAATAGTTCTATTAGGGAGTCCGATTGCATTGAGAGAATATCTAGCGCGTTTCGTAGCCGTATCGCATCGTATAGGTTGAGGAGCAGTGAAAATAGCGAGGTAGGGTCAGCGGTCGCGTGCCCTCCCGAGACGTTTTTACGCTCTCTGCGTAAGAATGTTAGGCAGCTTATCGATGCCCGACGTGATGCCTTTGATAGTATTAAAGTAAACTTTGAGCTTTTTGCTGAATTTTCTTTGCCCCAGGATGATAGACGAGAAGTCAAATCTTTCAACACTGAAAACATAGTTATTCATAAAACGTACGACTTTAATGACATTTTTAATAAAGTTGTAAATTTGATTGCAACTAAAGTTGACGAATTTCAGGAAAGAGATAGTGGTTGGTATTTCGTTGGTAATTTGTATTTAGAAATAAATATTAATAAATATAACCCTTTGAGAGCATCTGGGTTTATTGAGCTTCCACAAAGTATTAAAATGAAACGCGCCTGTATAAACATAAAAAATAATGATAATTTTTGTTTTTATGGTGCATTATGGCGGCATTGTTTCCAACCAAGTACAATTCAAATCGACCTTCTTCTTATCCTCATTTTGAAACTACACTCAGTACGAAAGGTATGACTTTCCCCGTAAGTTTGTCTGATGTCAAGGTTTTTGAAAAAAACAACCCAAGAGTTAGTGTGAATATCTATGGACTCAAAAACAAAAAAACTGTCGTAGGTCCCTTGTACAAGTCGGTTCATAAAAAGAAAAAGCATGTTAATTTGTTATTACTCGAAAACGGGTTACGATCACATTATTGTTTGATAAAGGATTTGAGTCGACTTATTAGAACACAGGTTACAAAGCATCATGGAAAAATATTTTTTTGTGATGACTGTATGAACTTTTTTTCTAGCGAAAACAAATTAGATTCTCATGCATGCGGAAGAGTCAAAACAGTTTTGCCTGAAAAAGGTTCATTGATACAGTTTCAACACTTCGAACGAATGCAAGATATGCCGTTTGTAATTTATGCTGATTTCGAATCTCTGCTACAACCGACCCCTGACGCGCAAAACTCTGAATGTACCGAAAATATTCAAAAACACGTTCCCGCGGCGTTTGGTTACTACATAGTTTGCTCGTATGATTCATCTTTAAATAAGTACGTATCTTTCCGAGGGCCCGATTGTGTTCAAAATTTTATTGAAAATCTAGAAAATGATGTATCTTGGATAAATACAATTTTACAAAATCAACATAAAATGTTGCCATTGACCGAACAAGAACTGGAGAGTTTTTTAACATCCAAAAATTGTTACTTGTGTAATAAATTATTATTTGAAGATAAGGTTAGAGATCATTGTCATTTGACAGGTCGTTATCGAGGTCCTGCTCATTCCTATTGTAATATTCAGTTCAAGCTTCCTAAATTTTTGCCTGTGTTTTTTCACAACTTGTCAGGTTACGACAGTCATTTATTTATTCGAGAATTAGGTGAGATGCCAGGTAACCTCAATTTACTAGCAAAAACAAAAGAAAATTATATTTCTTTTACTAAATTCTTTTCATTAGGTAACAATCAGTACATGCCCGTACGTTTTGTAGATTCTTTTAGGTTTTTGGGTACGAGTTTAGAGAAAGCGGCAGAGAATTTAAATAAAAGTGACTTTATCCATTTATCGCATTTTTATCCACTAAAAGAACAATTTGATTTATTAACGCGCAAAGGCATTTACCCCTATGAATATATGTGCGATTGGAAATGTTATAGAGAAGTCGAATTGCCGCCTCGTCATCAGTTTTATAGTAGTTTAACGGATGAGACTATTTCAGAGTCTGATTATGCACATACTCATAAAGTGTGGAAAACATTTCATTTAAAAAATCTTGGTGAATATACGGACTTATACTTAAAATCTGATGTTATTTTACTGACAGATATTTTTGAAAGCTTCAGACACACCTGTAAAAATAATTATAGACTGGACCCTGCTTTTTATGTGTCTGCGCCTAGCTTGAGTCTTGATGCTATGTTACTCAAAACAGGAGTTAAGTTAGAACTAATCGATGACCTCGAAATGATTCGGATGATTCAAAGCGGCATCCGTGGGGGTGTTTGCTTGTGTTCCACACGTTACGCTAAAGCTAATAATAAGTACTTATCTAATTACAACCCAACTTCACCAAATAACTATTTACTTTACATAGACTGTAATAATTTATATGGATATGCTATGTGTAGTCATTTACCATATTCTGATTTTGAATTAATTGAAAACCCTAAACTAGAATGTTTAGATATACTAAATATACCAGATGACTCAGAAGTTGGTTATATTTTAGAGGTAGACTTAGTATACCCTGACCATTTACATGATCTTCATAATGACATACCTTTTTGTCCTCAAAAGTTTACACCGCCTGGATCAAAAACTTGTAAATTGATACCAAATTTGTATGACAAGTTCAAGTATGTTATACATTACATTCATCTGAAAACATGTTTAAAACATGGCTTACATTTAAAGCATATTCATAGAGCTATCAAATTTAAACAGAGTCCTTATTTGAGACAGTACATAGACCTGAACACAAAGTTGCGGCAAAAAGCAAAATCGCAATTTGAACAAGACTTCTTCAAGCTACTAAATAACAGCATTTTCGGGAAAACTTTAGAAGACACCGAAAAAAGGTTAAATGTGAAGCTAATAAACCAATGGTTTGATAACCACAATAAAACCAAGAAACGTTATACGGCAGAGCAACTTATAGCTAGGCCCAACTACCACAGTTCCACTATATTCACAGAGAATTTGGTAGCGATTCAAATGAAACCTGAAATAATTACTCTTGACAAACCTATTTACATAGGATTTACCGTATTAGAAATATCAAAAAGTCATATGTATGATTTTCACTATTCTGTCATTAAACCTTTTTACGGTTCCCACTTAAAGCTTTGCTATACGGATACAGACAGTTTTTTATACTCTATACAAACAAAAGATGTATATCAAGATATAAGACAACATTTTCAGCAGTACTTTGATACAAGTAATTATAAAGACGACAATATCTTTGGTATAATGAAGCAGAATAAAAAAGTACCTGGATTATTTAAAGACGAATTAGGAGGGCAACTTATTGTTGAATTTGTTGGTTTAAGATCTAAACTTTACTCTATTAAAACAGAAGCAACAGAATTAAAAAAAGCTAAAGGTACCAAAAAAGCTGTCATCAAAAAACTTAGTTTTGATGATTATAAGACTGTATTACTAGATAATTGCTTAATAAAGAAGAAAAATCTGATATTTAAATCGCTGAAGCATGAGATATTTACACAGTCGCTTAAAAAAGTAGCTTTGTCCTTTAACGACGATAAGCGCATTGTATTAAAAGACAAAATCTCTACTCTCTCGTGGGGTCATGAGTCTATTTTACTTTAAGTATTTTAATGTATCTAATTGTAATTATGTGTAAATAGTATTTAAGAAATTAGGTGCCACCGAAAGGTTTCTTGTTTATATAAATCATATTGTATTTATTATGTCAGGATCGAAACAAAAAGAAACAATAAAATGAATTCCATAATCTCTGTTTATACCCAGTGAGAAACAGTTGATAGTTTATGTTTGTAATTTTTGTGTGTTTAGAGTAAGGTTTTGATTTATACTTAAGATTTTAGTGTAAGTTTAATCTAATAAAGTGTTTAATGTACCTTATGTTTATTGTTTTATTTAAATTACCATCCATTCTACTAAACAAGTTAAAACAAGTTTCATTTTCTTTTTGGACAAGTCGAGACATGTTATTTTAAAAGTAGGTAGATTAATTACATAGCAGTCCAACTGATACAGTTATTTGTAACATGAGCTATAAGGCGAATCCTGTATGACAAAATGAATAAGTTATACTATTGCTTATTCGTTAAATTATGCTCTGTTAGTTGGATTTCGCAAGTGTAATTAGACTCAGCAGATTTATTGTGTTTTAAAATCATTAATTCATTCTGTCGTCTACTTTCATATCAACCAGTTCTACTGTCCAATTTTCAATTTACTTAATCATGTCGAGAAGGCAGCAACAATTATCTTCGCCAGAAGCTTCGGTTATCATAAATATGAGCCCAGAAATCCCTAAATATATAATTAGGCTAGAAATCTTGCGTGCGGAAGAGACAGATAGTGAAGTAAACGTGAAACTTAACTCGAAAGCTCAGTACGTTGTTCACAATGAACATGATAACATCCTATACAAGGCACTTCGGCTTATGTACCAAATGGGTGCTGAAGTGGCAGCAAGAAACGAAAGTTCAGGCAATATAGTACAGACTCATCACCAGTCGTACTCACCATCAGGTAAGCATTCATAATTTTTATTTAGTGAGTAATTAGCCGTTCTTGGTCTACAACGTGTCATCAATTTTATTTATTTAACTTATAGTAAGTGTTAGTGAGTTTTAAGTTCAAAGATGTGTTTTTGTAATAGCAACGAGTAGATATTAATTTATTTCTCTTTTGTTTCAGATAACCGGTGATTGCGCAGATTTCTGGATTGCGAAATTTACCTACTATTAATTTATCATGAAATCTTTAAGGATAGGCGAAAACCCTAATACAAACAGTTGTCTCAAAATTAAAAGAAACTCGAATAAAAATAAACCTCTTCAATCTTTTGTAATTAGAAAAGAGCTAAGAAAAGGAATTCGTCTTATCAAAATAACCATCCAGGACTTGAACGAAGAAGCATTATCATCATCCCAGACAGCAAATAGTGACAGTGTTGTGTTAAGTGCGCAGTACGTTGTCAAAGACGTCGTTGATGACATTTTCGATCAAACAGAAAGCATAGTTAACAAAATATCAAAAAAGTTGAGTAGTGATGATATATTTTACAGTTTTTAAAGGAATATTTTGTATTTTTGTTTGATATATTTACTAAACTGTATATTTTTATTAATTTGTTGTTATGAAAATAGACAACGTTGTCATCAATATGTAATAAATAATGAATTAAGAAGTAGATGTTTCATTTCATGCCTACCTTAATATCTAATATTAAATCAAACAAATCATCTTAGTCACATTTATCTTTATTGTTATAAAAATGTTTGAAAAGATACACATTATTGTCTATATACCAATTTATTAAACATAAAACGTTCTGAAGTGCACACTGTTTTAAATGATGAACACATCTTAAGTTTTTAATAATACAGTATTTTTCATGCAATTTAATCAAACTTGGACAACCTTCCTCTCCTATGTCAACAATATTACAATCTACACACAAGTTTTTAATCCACTCAATTTTTTCTCTACCTTTAACAAATACATTTTTATTTTTTAAGTAAACTGGTATTAAACGTAGAAATTCACGATAGTCTACGAAACCTTCACTCCAAAATAGTCCTCGATACCTTTCTAACCACCTCACTTGTTTTCTTTCTTCAGTTGACAAAGTAGAGTATGCAAAGGGTGGTTTCACTAAAAAATTTTGAGTAGACACCTTTGTTGCTATTGCACACTCCTTCACAATAAAGTTATTATTAATATCTTTAAATCCTTGAAGATCAACGAAGATGATGTTTGTGTTCATGATATTTTTTTTACTATGCTGCTTAAAGGTTTGTACTCAAAAATACAATCGTTTAATATTAAACAATAAGCTGCAGTCTGATCAGGTATATCTTGGTCAGCTTCTATTTCAACTCTGACATCTACTGAGCCTTTTAAAGTTTCTTGTTGTCGACAGCAGTCAATGACAAAAAGGGGGGCAATATCTTTAAATTCTTTCAGACTTAACAACGGCTCAGCACGTCGTCCGTAATACGACTGTTGGAATCTTGTATACAACTCGTATAATAAAGATATTTTATTGTCAGAAAAACTTACATTCAAATTTTCATATGGATAATATATTTGATTCAAGAACACTTTAACACCAGTTACATTACAATGGTCAAACTCTGACATAGAACTCTTTACATTTTGTTTTCTATTCGTTTGTAATCCAATTATTATAAAGCGTGGTTTTTCTATTTGAGAAGACGTTTTGATTGACCAAGTATGTTTTTGCGTTTTAGGAAGCAAAGGATACTCATAAACATCCCAATTTCTAAAAGCTAAGGTGATAGAACGGTCTCTCTCTAAATGTTTCAGTAGGTTAACTCTCTCGCGATCAGAAACTTTAATGTGAGGTACACGCCAAACTATTTTGGTGATAATAATATCATCTACTACTTCTCCAGTGCTCAGTCGTAAAGCATTTAAGTTAGTATTACTTCTTAATAAAACCAACTCGTGTTTACAGTTTATTATGATTTTTTTATAATCCTCTGCAAAACCTAATATTTTATTTAAAGGTATAGATACAGAAAATATTCCACTATTGATATTCTTAGAACCATTAATTGACCAACCCCATATTTTTGCTGATTTTGATTCATTTTCATTCATAGACAAATATGATTTCATAGTTGTTGTTATACCGGCATTTTTAATTTTATCAATTTCTATTCCATTTAATTCGTAACGAATATCTTGGAACAAAAATAAGATAGCATTATTGATAAAATGTATGTCTGTAACCGTTGCTTTATCATCATTTTTGTATACGTTTACTTTACCCTCTATGAATAAAGTACTCATGGAAGGCAACACATACAAATCTTGCTGATTAATAGGGATCCGGATTTCATCGTTCTTGTTGAAACTTGTTACATATGGTTTGTAGGAATGAAATTCGAAACTTTCAATGCTGTTATCAGACACTGGGGACTCTAACACGTTTAAAATATTCATTTTAATAAACCAATTAATTTAAGAAATTGTTTATTTTCTTTAGATATTTTTTTAAGCCTTTTCGTAGGTGTTATTTTTCGCGAAGCGCTTTGTAAACTAACAGTATTTTGAATTGTTGTCGTGGTTTTATTGTAAACTAACATTTTTTCCTGAGATGTAAATACAACTGTATTTCCTCACCGCGTAAATTAACTAAATTGTTTTTTGCGTCGAGCAGTCTTATATTTATTTGGCTAACTGAGTTTTGATTAACAGGAAAATAAATTAAGTTTTTAGGTATTTCTATAATGCGATAGCCTGGTGGTACATTAGGCACGAATTCATAAATTATATGACTGGGTACTCCATTAACGAAGGAGCCACTAACAATATCACACTCTATTCGCACAATAGTTGTAGCTATAATATTAACTGGAAAGTGCGACTCATGTAAGGTTTCTGATTTTAATATTTCTTTACTAAAACCAAATAGGTCACCAAACGAATTGTCCTTTTCAAAGTGTATGTCTTTTGAACTATAAAGTTTAGTTTTCAATGTGTTATTATTAGATGATAATCTTAATACACAATCTTTAACGTTTTTTTTTAAATAATCAAATATATCTTGGAGTTCATACGAACCCTCCGGTAGTTGAAGAATTCCATTTTCTCCGTAAAAGAACATATTATTTTCTGAATCGATGTTAGGTATTGAATTAAATGTCGAAAAATATAACAATGCACACTCATATTCTCCCTTCAAATCCAGAGCTGGTGAATAATATGTCGTCAACGTAGATTCGCATCCAGTTATAGACAGAGTGAAAGCCATTGTTGAAATGAATACTAATACGTGTTGTGTATCATTTTATTTTATACTCTTTCCAAAAGTTTTTTAAAAATTTAATACATAAGTGACCACAATTGGTGGTACCGAATGTTTGAAATTGACAGTAATTATAATTAATCAAAGTGTCCTTCAAGTAGTGAATTAGCTCTAGAGGAGGTTTCAGGTTACCGAAACTATCAAAATATTGGCAGTAATTATTTACTTTAGCGTAAGCTACCCAATGAGTACCAGAATTTTTAGAACTATCTAGGTTCAAAACAGCGCATTCAATTTTTCTGGGCTTTCTTGGCAGACTATCTCTCATAAAAACACCACGAAAATAAGGCAAGTTTTGAGTATGTTCTAATATGTCGATATTGGTTAGAGCTCGTGTGGGTAGCCGCTTTTTCAGTTTTTTGGATGGGTTAGATATAATCCACTCCCTTTCTTGTAGGGTTTTACATAAAGCCCTTTTCCAATAGCAATAGATTCCATCATCTTATTGTGTCGTTCAGATTCTTTAAGATTTTGTTGTGCTGATTTGTAATCGTTTACTGCTTTAGCAATACCAGCCGCACCACCAGCTAGAGTGCCAAGTGCTGATAATCCAGCAAATATAGGTATCAATGGTAATATTCCACCAGTCTTTTTTGGAATGGGAATTAAGCGCGGTAAATGTACTCCTTTTTTCTTGTTGAAGATCTTTTTTGCTGCTAGGTAAGCAATCTTTATTGCCGTTTTGTTGTCCTTGCATTTTATTTTTTTCAAATGTGTACGTATTTTACTAACGCCATTCTTAAATGCATTAATACCAGCACCGGCTTTTAATTTGGCCTTCATAGCATTCTTTACTAACCATGAAGCCATTTTCTCACCCTTTCCTGCATCCTTCGATCTCAATCTTTGACGCGCAATTTTCATTAGTTCAAAATCTGCTTTATGTCTAATATCTAAATTCTTGTTAGTGTAAGCTATGTCGTGATGCATGCAACCTTCATCTAACTTATTTATTCCTCTATCGCCTCTCAATAATCTTTTCTTTAGTTTTGTTCCTGGGCCGCAGAATTGATAACCTGGTAAATGTAACTCGACTGGCAAATTACTTATTATGTTATTTAGAAGACCACTTCCTTTCATTGATAGAAATTTAATGAGACAATATAACGGTTACCTTTCTTTTATACATCCTATTTCAAATCATTTATGCTAATCCAGCTATTCTCATTTTTATTTAATCCCAACCATTTTACAAAAAGTTTATTACCTTTTCTTTTAATAACCTTTTCAATCAAGTACACATCTGGAAATTTTGTTTTTTGTAGTTCATATTCGTAAAATGAACCAAGAATATTTTCTTTATTTTTGTCTTGTAAATGATAGGTTATGGGATTAGTGTTGTTAACTTTCACTATATTAAATATTTCTGTAGACCAGTTCGGTGTGTACCCTTTATAAAAGTCACTTTTGTGCTTGCTAATGCGTACTTGGTCACCAATTTGGTATTTTGCTTTTGTTTTTTTTCTTTTAACTTGTGAACTGAGGATGTTTTCTTTTATAATGTGTTCATTTTCCTTATTTACATCTATCGGTTTAAATTTAGTAGTACGATGCACACTATTGTTATACGATGTAACAGCTAAATTTAAAATTTTCGGCACCCATTTATATTTGCCTTCTAAGCTAAAATATTTATACAGTTTACTTTTTAACGTTCTGATCAATCGCTCCACTATTGAGGCCTTTTTTGTAGAAAATGTTGAATAATGTTTAATACCATACTGCTTCATCAAATTTTGGAAAGAAGCGTTAAAAAACTCCTTTCCTTGATCTGTTTGTAAAAAAGAAGGAGTGCGTGCAGAACTATCTAAAATATTTAGCATAGCTTGCACAATCATATTTTTTGCTTTTGATTTTATTGGTATAGCCCAAGAAAACTTAGAAAAAGTATCAATTACAACCAGTATGTACTTAAAACCACTATTATAATGAGAAAATTTTTGCATGTCAATAAGGTCTGCTTGCCATAAATCATCGATTCCTTTAATAACTGTTGGTCGACGAGGAAAATTCCGTCTCGCAGGTTTATGTAGTTCTTCCACGATACTCTGTTTACTCATGCTGCTTTTTTAGAGGTATTTTTGTTTGATATAGTTGCAATTATTTTATCGATTTCAGGCTTATTATAATAGCTAGCTGACAAAGCTACATATAATTGTTCTTTAAACTGTTTTAAATAAGAGTCTATTTCACTTTTAACTTTCTGTTCAAATTCTTTGGTAGAATATATTTGTTTCAGTTTCGTTTCAATGTATTGTTTATTAACTGCTTCATCATTAAATGACGGAGAAGGTAGTCCTCGTAAGCGTGTGAGCTTTAAATCAAAGTCTCCTGTATCTGATTTCACTAAAGTATCATTTAATGCTTCGAAATAATCTGATAGACGTAAACGTTTATGTACGTGATGACCAAATTTATCTATGTTCATTTTTTGTGTTAACAAATGCACAAATAGAAGTCAACTGTACAAATTTTGTCATTATATCTTATTTTATTTAATAATATTAGCTTGACGCAATTCTTCTATAATTGAAATAATTTCATTATCCAACCCAGTGTTGCCAGCGTCACGGGATGCAACAAGCAATTTTAACCTTTCTACCAATTCGTTAGGATCATCCCAATAAACGAAATCTGTATTTTGATTTACTTTCTTTAACAGGGGAAGACCTCTTCCTTGTGTAAGATTTTCGGTACTTGAAAAATCTCTTTCTTTTGAATGTCTGAACAGCGGTTTTATAATACGTAAATACTTTAAACCCTTATTGCTCTTTATTGGTTTCTTTTGATCATAGTCTCTACGATGCGCGTTGGTTTCAAGCAACGCAACCTTATACGCTTGTTTATCCTGTTCTGTAACTAATGACAGATTAGGTGTCTTTTTTGTTAATAATTCCATAAAACCTGGAGTTTTTTCGAAATTAAGATTACCAATATGTAGACCATCTTCTTCATCTGACACTCGTGTAATACCCATCATAAGCTTTCCACGATCATATCTTAATCCAAAAGGAACATCTTGTATAACATCAGATGATAAAGACCACGATGATACATTTTTAAGTGGACTTGAATCCGACTCCAATGTTTTGAATGATTCATTACTAAAATTATTACTGCCGTATGAGTCGTTGACTGGAGTACTTAGGAGTGGGGGCTTAGGAGTAGCTTCTTTTAAATCATCTTCGCTCGAACAATCGTAACTACTATCGCTTTCGACTGATTCTTCTTTTTCAGTTTTAAAACTATTTTCAAAATCGTTTATATGGTCTTTCGCAGGCTTAGCTGCGATTTCCTTCAATGGTTTGGATATTGGTTCGAAAATAGTTTCTAAAATTTGTTCATTATTATTTTTAATATTCCTCATCATCTTCACTTTTTTCTTCACTGCAGATGCAGATTTTATGATTCGTTGTTTAAGGTCTTTTTCCATTTGGGATTGACTTCGGTGCTGTTTAGTATGCAAATGAAAGCCAAAATCCAATGATGTATTTAATATACCAATTCAATCGAGGACAATAAATGTATCAAATTTCATCCTATAACACCCATCATTCTTTTCACAGTCTTTATTAATCACAACATAACTGTATTGCTTTTTCCATACGTTAGAACACATTTCACGAAATTGTAACCAGGACATATCACATCCGACGTGTTCATCATAAACATGTCTTAAATTTATGTCATCTTGTTTAAACAGCACAATCAGATTCGTATTGTCTCTAATTAGTTGCTTTGGGATTTTAGTATATGTTTGATTTAAGTAAAAGCAATCTATATTTTTATGTCTACCCATAGAAAAGTAATCTCGAATGTTGTTTTGATTTTCGCAGGCTACGTCATCAAATATGATTATGGAATTGGGCTTAGCATGGTGAGGACTCAAAATTTCTTCACTTTCAGCATAGTTTTCAAGTGTTACATTTGGTACCAATTGTAATACCTTTTTTAAGAAGGTATATTTTGGTTGATAAAGAGATTTTGAATAAATATATAAGTTATCAAAACGCACACCGTCTTCATGTAATAAAAGACCTATCACTAAATTTGTTTTTCCACAATTTGACGGACCGCAAACTATGCATCGAATTGAATTTGGTAATAGTTTACCGTGACGGTGAACTTTAGTCCCATTCGTAAGAGGACAAACATTATTTAGGTTCAACGAATGTTTCTGTTTAATAAATTTCATCACACATGTGTACTCCGGAGCCGTCTGTCATGTAATAAAGTCTGTAGTAAAATGAATTCTTCGAGGGCTGCTGACCTACGTATAAAGGTTAAAAATGATTCCAGAACGAAACATCAAAATAAAAAATTCAAAATAAACACAGGTGTGTAGATTTTCAATTGCTAGACTGTCGAATCAGATTGCCCGTTAAAAATTGTAAATGATCGCCATCAGTCTAGATACGGAACAGTCGGAATAGCCTCGACATATCTATTTACCTCAACGCTCTAGCAAGGCTGGAGCAATCGGCTCAGGTTATGTCAAAGTATAGTAAGTAGATCTGGAAGGTATGTGCGATCGAATCATTGACTGGAATTATAAATATATTGGTTTTCTGTATGAAGTGATATAGATATGTATCAAAATAATTATTGGGAATTTTAAATCGCTTGGAGCTCTGTTGATCGAACGGCGCGCGGGGCGGCGCCGTGAGGTCAATGGGGCGAAAAGTGATTTAGAATTCCCAATAATAACCTACTGGATTACAGGCCCGATACCGACCCCGCCGGCGTGGTCGACGATTTCCCTCATTCAGCGCTTACCGCTATCGACCCAATAAGGTCGATTAAATCCTCTCAAACGACGCCCTGAGCAGAGATTCACGCCAATCCAGGCACCCTCCAGCCTGTTTTAAAAGCTTTGCTTTTAAAAGTAAGTGCGCACTTTCAATAAACGTCAAATAGCTATGTTGCTTTTTGAGATGAATTGCTTCTATGTGTCCTTTTTAACCCTACAACGAATAGAAAAATGTAGAGCCATAGTTGCAGAAAATATTAACATTTTTATGAAGTGAGAAGTGTGTCAGGATTGAAGCAAATGGAATTCCATAGTTTCCGCTTACCCCGGTGGAAAATGGGCATGAGTTTATGCACAGGTATATTATTTATTATTTTATTATTAAGTACTATTTTCTTTTTTTTTTCTTGTTTTTATTTTTGTTCGTGTCATTATATGTTTAAATATTGCACCAGTCCGTGCTCCAATGCATTAACTTCTTTCACCCTAAGATTGCCTGGCAGAAATTGCTATTTAGCAATAAGGCCGCCTCTTGTACTTATGTTTTAATTCGTATGTTTATGTCCTTTGTATATGTCGTTGCACATGCATAAACTCATGCCCATTTTCCACCGGGTTTTATGAAATCAGAACTCTTCCACTCTGAAGTGTCATTTATTATCTGTTTTACTTTGTCAAGTGGAAAACGCTCTTACAGTGTATACTGAAGTGTACTCTAGTGGAGTGTTTAGTGATGGTAGGAAGAAAACCAAGGTCTTTTGATACTCAGTACTTTCCACTCTTGTGTCTTCCCGGGCTTGTTGAAGTCAAAAGCATCATTATTCAGTCCGTAACATGGTCACAATTTAAACAAGTATAAGTTTTTTTTTTGCTGCAGTTATAGAATAAGGAATAATACTTCGTATAGAACGGCAACTCTCCGCTCCCCACCAGCGTCCGAGCTAGGTTTACCTCCCCCCCGATTAAAGTTTAGACTTGAATCGTAAGGCGTCAGATGTCACACACACAGTTGCGCGTGTACGATAACGTCAATGTGTAGTGTCTGTGTAAAACGAGGTTGTTTGTATGAAGTGTCCGAGATGTGCTGCAGTATAGCTATCTAACCTAGTAAGAAAACCCTCGACACAGAGCCTAAATTAAGTACATACATAATAATATATTATATAAAGATCACTTAATAATAACCTTTTCGACAAAGTTTCTGTTTGACTGGGGGTTTTAAAACACAATTTGACAGAGGATTTATAAGAAATAAGAACATTTATTCAACGTACTTACGTTATTATCATGGATAAACTTGTTGAAAACCCCCTCCGGTTGATTGAGGTGAGGCCTGTGCCCAGCAGTGGGACGTATATAGGCAGTTAAAAAAAAAAACTTGTTGAAGGTCAATGTTAAGTATTTCTTCTTTTATTAATGAATCTAACGTCATTTCGCAAGGTGGCTTGACTAGAAGAAATGACAAGAAAATGACGGGCTAACCATCTGGCACTATACTGTTCATATCCATCTTCGGACTTCGTATAGTGCGTGAAAACGCCCCATGATACCGACCCCGCCGACGTGGTCGACGCCTGAAAACGCCTTTTAAAAATAACTAGCAAAGTAATAGTAAAAACGTTTACGCTAATGATGCATTAAAAATACCAGGCACTTGCTCATGTTCAAAAGTATCTAAGTATAAAGTTTGGCTCTATAATTCCTGGAACAATATCGAAGATGCATATGAAATTAAAAGGTTAAACGAAGAAAAAACAGCGCCATCTATCGTGGTTTTGGGGAACGCCGATTAAAAAGTCTTAGTGTTTCCTGAGAGGGAAATAGTTTGTAACCATAACAAAAAGCTAAATTGCAATCTGTAATAAGGAAAACTTCAAGGAAACAAATTTTCCTTCCTAAATATCATATTTATTAACATGAGGAAGGAGAAGTAAGATCTAGAATGCCTTAGTGTTTCCTGAGAGGAAAATAGTAGATACGTGACTGTATCACAAATTGGGGTGCGCAGGGACTAATGAGGAAATGCTATTAGTCTTCTGATGACTTCCGAGACAGGGACGAACTGTGTCTTGTTTATGCATGAGTGTCACAGCATTGGACTTACCAACCCGGTCCTCCGGGTTCGATTCCCAATGGGGACATTGTCGCACCAATTAGTACCAGGTGCAGACCTCATCCCTTGGGGCTATTGATTCTGCTGCAATCTCGGGACTACAGACCCGATACCGACCCCGCCAGCGTGGTCGACGTTTTCCCTCTTCCAGCGCTTATAGCATTCGGTCTACCAGGGTCGATTGATTCTTTCAGTATATTCCTTTCCTTTAGTATATTCCTCTCAGACGACACCCCGTGCCGAGTTTCGCTCCCATCTGGGCACCCTCAGGCCTGTTGACTTAAATTTTGTACCGGATGAAAGCCCTCAGCGGTCCCCATTTGTCCGGCCAAGTAGTTAATGTCATTTGAGGCAAAACTAGAACAAATCACATGAAAAATAAAACTTGCGCGATTATACACATTATTACACATTTATGTGTCCGTTTGTTTGTATTTTGTCCGGCTAAGTAAGTAGGCAATAAAATATGCGGCAAAACTACAATAAGAAAAAAAAATGGCAATGTTTATGTCTGGTTTCAAACCCATTTAAACCTCATATATCAGCAACGTCTCCCCATACAACCACGTTGAATTGTTCATCAACAACAGCTTACTCCGCAAACGACAGTAAACAGCTATTAGTTATGCAGCGCACACGAACTACGCGCTTGCGCACAAGATCAAGGATAAGTAATTGTTCTTTGAGGAGAGGATGACTAACATTAGAGGAAGTCTAAAGACTTATGTTTGCGGATAAAAGTAACAGAATGTTTATTTTCCTATCCATGGATAGTAAAGCATTTATAGTACCAGAGTAACATAAATCATAAGTTCACGACTACATCGCAATTGGAGTAGTCAGAGAGAAAAGTTTAAAAACTAAAACCGGGCTACGGCAAAAATACGCGCTAAGGCCAGGCGCGCACTACGAGTTTTTCGCCGCGCGGCAGAAAAGAGCAGCGGCATAATGTCGCACTGGCCCCGATTCCTGCAGACACCGCCTAATTTTATTTTAAGTTATATCCCTCATTTTCATATCCGTCGGAAAGGAAAGGGACGGATGATTCACAGCTCTTAATTTTAGGAAGAATTAGTGAATGAATGAATAACCCGGGCGAATTAAAAGGTACGTCGCTGGTATGCAATCCGTTTGACGTGCTGTCTACTTAACTGTGTCGGGTTATTGACGGATGTAAAATTTTTAGACGGTTGGTTTAGATTTGTGCTTAAAATTGACGTGTGTTCCATAAATTTTATGCTTGTCGATTACCCGTCCCTTTCCTTTTCGGCGGATAAGAAAATGACAGATATAACTTAAAATACAATTAGATGGTATTTACAGGAATTAGCACCACTGTAATACCAAACAGTTTTAAATTGTATTGCGCGCACTTGACGGCAGAGCCGCCGCAGCGGCGCAGTATTATAACCGGGACCAATGGCTTAACATGCCTTCCGAAGCACGGATCTTCCTACTTTCGGACAATAATAATTAGGTGATCAGCCTGTAATCTCCTAACCAAATTAGGGATCACAAAGTGATTTTTGATGATGTGTCCCCACCGGGATTCGAACCCGGAGGCTCCGGATCGTGAGCCCAACGCCTAACCAACCAACGATAATTTTATCAGCTTTCTTTGTGTAACTTACATACAAAATTGAACTCTTTTTCGAGTCCTTTTTATTACTATATCAAGCAACACTTCGTCACCTGCCCACGAATATAGGTCCATGATGCGGTGTGGCCGACTGATGGATCTGTGTCGTATCACGCGCCGCCGCCGCCGCCGTTAGGTTAGGTTAGGTTAGGTTATTTTTATATAATACTTCTGCCATTACATTATAATTAGAAAATAGGTAATTAACACGTTAAAGCTGTAAAACGCCATCTATATTGTTTTTAGTGAACGTAGTCCCTCATTTCCCGCCAAGTAGATAAAACCATTTGCGCCAAATCTACAGTAGGTAAGTTATGGAAAAAAACTTATTAGCAACTTTACTAAAGACAGTAATGTACTCTTCAGTAAAAGATAATAATTCTAATAACGGAAGGGTACATCCAACTTTGATAAATTAAACAATTATGCTTTGTATATTACATTCTGAATCATGATCGCGAATTGCGTTTCATAATTACAGAGAACTGTTTTGACATAACAGGAACTTTGTTGTTTAAACTTTGACGATTATTTATCATAATATAACATAGCATCACGCCTAGATACCCCTGAAGGGTAAGCAGACGTATAGACTACACGAGGATACACTGCTAGCCACTGGCGGTCTCCGTGGTTGAGCGTTGTGCTCACAATCCGGAGGTCCCGGGTGCGAATTCAATAAATGTTTCTTGTTCTTGTTGTTCTTGTTCTTAATTGTGCGTGAGGTCGTATGCCAATTTGTCCTAAAAGTTTACTTATCACGGCATTTTTTTTTTACGTGACTTATTGTAGATTTGCCGCAGATGGCATTAACTACTTGGCCGGACAAATGGGGGGGAGCTGAAGGCTCTCACCCGGTACAACGTTTAAGACAACAGGCCTGAGGGTGCCCAGCTGGGCGCGAACCTCGGCTCAGGGCGTCGTCTGAGAGGTAAAATATTTGAAAGAATTAATCGACCCGATCGATAGCGATAAGCGCTGATTGAGGGTAATCGTCGACCACGCCGGCGGGGTCGGTATCGAGGTTCTGAAGTGTTTGGTGTCGCTAGCTACCCTCTGCCTGCCTCTATGGCTAGAGTAATCCAACTTTCTGAACACGCAGGTTGTACCGATGTTTTTGGTCACAGTGTTATCTATACGGCCACCTTGAACGTCACTAATTATTGGACATTGTGGATGTTGCTAACCAGATATGTATACCGTGACTGTCTCTAACTATTTGCTACTGACTCTCTTTTGACTCTTCTCACTCTAGATAAGAGAGATAGGTATGGTGACATATCGTATTTTATCACATCCCATAGCGATTTATATTCATGTTCCAACATGCATTTTTACACGTGACATTCATTAAATATAAGCCAATAATTAATACGTAATCATAATTATTATTTTAAGTAATTATGTCGTTGATAACCGTATAGTAAGTTCAAAGAGTGATAAAAAATATTATATCACTGAACTGGTGATAACTGGTACATTCTATTATATAAGTATTTTGGTGCATTATAATGGACATTTTTTTCTTGATTATTATTTGGTTATAAGGTTGAAGTTTTTTGGTTTAAAAAAGTAAGTGCGTTAAGTCAACAAATGTTAAATAGCAATTTTGCTTTTTAGAGGAATTGCTTCAAGAGCCCAGTTGGTAGAACGCTTGCTTCTTACTTTGAGGTCGCAGGTTCGAATCCAGCACAGGCCTAAAACAACGATTGTCGAATTTGTTTTCGAATTCATGTTTGGATCGTAAAGGATTATCACGTGCTCAGAGGTGAAGGAAAACATCGTGAGGAAACCTACATTCCCCATTCCTAACCTGTATTTAGTACAAAAAAAAAAAAATAATATCCAAAACAAAAAGAAGAGCAAACCAAAATCATAAAAACAATAATAATAAAACTAAGTATTCTAAATGCAACGCACTGACGGCCCGATCATCTGCGGTGGAGTCCGGAATAAAAGGACCTCGCTCAGCATAAGTCGCGGCGTGAGCCACGACGCTGGTATTCTGCGGGCCCTGCCGAGTGAGGCCACGGACATCGCGGTATATATGTACATAGATGCATACTACTTAAACTTACTTACACATAATTATTTAGTATTACAAAATATTACAAAATTATAACAATTACAATAAATACACATTAATACGATTTACCATAAACATAAAAATATCATAAATTGTAAATTAATCATTTCATACTACGATTTGGATACTGAATGATTGTACATACTCACATATCTCTGATTGACGGCAATACCTTAAGATTTGAAGTAAAATTCCTAATGAGAGACCTTCCAATCGACGTTCCCCAAACACACGATAGGTGGCTTTGTTAATTTTATCTTCGTTTAAACTTCTAATTTTATGGATAACAGACATATACGCATCTTTTATCTATGTTTTAGACATATCTAAATCTAACGAAAAACATTTTCTTTTTTCTATTTAACTTATTTGTGAATTGTAATCAAGAAAAACTTAATAATAAGTCAAACATTTTATCACGTTTTTCTTTGACGTTTTTTTTTTGACGTGACTTATTGTAGATGCCGCAGATGGCATTAACTACTTGGCTAGACAAACGGGGAGCGCTGAAGGCTCTCACCCGGTACAACGTTTAAGACGACAGGCCTGAGGGTGCCCAGTTGGGCGCGAACCTTGACTCAAGACGTCGTCTGAGGGGAAGAATATTTGAAAGAATTAATCGACACTAGTGGGTCGATAGCGATAAGCGTAGAATGAGGGAAATCGTCGACCACGCCCGCGGGGTCGGTATCGGGGTTTTCTATGACATCACAATGTGCTTTTTCATACAAATTCTATAGTAATCTTTTGTTTTGACGTTTAGTGAAAAGTAACTGGGGGGTTAAAATGGCCATATCGAAGCAATTCATCTAAGAAAGCAATATTGCAATTTGAAAGTTCGCATTGCGCACTTACTTTTATACGCGCAAATGTCAAATTGCAACATTGTTTTCTTAGACTTAGATGAATTGCTTTGATGTGGCCATTTTAACTCCCCTGATTTGATTAAGTAATTGAAAAGTAGCCTATTATTACTACTACTATATAGAGCCACACGAATCTCCGCATTATTGTAGATTTACCGCATATACTCGTATATGGTAATAACTACTTGGCCGGACAAATAAACACCCTTATCTCCAACCTTGGAATATCACCTAATGACAGGCAATCTTTTCAACTACACACGTGTTTCTTTTTTTCTACTTATAATCAAGTAGTAATATCTATTATGTAGAAATATAAACAGGAAATAAAATCTATTGAAATATTCACACATGTTTACATGATAACACATAATATACAAGGTGTTAGACATATCGTAACGAATACTGTGGGAGACGATTCAGCCCATGGTTCTGAGTTGATATCAAGTGGATTTTCCGTCTCAAAATTGATGTTTTTTTTTGTGTTTATTAATATTATTTTCAATTATAAACTTTTGCGATGGAAAATTCCACTTGATATTAAATCAGACAGCTCTTGAGGAGCTCGGTGGCGCAGCGGTTAACGCGCTCGGTCTGCGATTGTTGAAGTTAAGCAACTTTCGCAAAGGCCGGTCATAGGATGGGTGACCACAAAAAAAAAGTTTTCACCTCGAGCTCCTTCGTGCTTCGGAAGGCACGTTAAGCCGTTGGTCCCGGCTGCATTAGCAGTCGTTAATAACCATCAATCCGCACTGGGCCCGCATGATGGTTTAAGGCCCGATTTCCCTATTCATCCATAGGGAACGCCCGTGCCCCAGCAGTGGGGACGTTAATGGGCTGATGATGATGATTAAATAAGAATCATGAGCGGAATCTTTCCCCTCAGTATTCGTTACGATTTCACTTAACCGTAACTGCTTGTGACTTTGCAATGAATAAATGAATATGAATGAATGTACGTACAGGTAGCCATACAATACAATACAATACAATACAATACAAATACACTTTAACATAAACTGCCTATATACGTCCCACTGCTGGGCACAGGCCTCCCCTCAATCAACCGGAGGGGGTATGGAGCATACTCCACCACGCTGCTCCACTGCGGGTCGGTGGAGGTGTTTTTACGGCTAATAGCCGGGACCAACGGCTTAACGTGCCTTCCGAAGCACGGAACCATCTTACTTTTCGGACAATCAGGTGATTCAAGCCTGAAAAGTCCTTACCAAACAAAGGACAGTCTCACAAAGTGACTTCGACAATGTCCCCATCGGGAATCGAACCCGGACCTCCAGATCTTGAGCCTAACGCTCTAACCACTAGACCACGGAGGCTGTTAAATACACTTTATTGCACCAAAATAAAAAGAAATAATTACAAAAAGTCCCTTAATTACATGGCAAATGGCGGCCTTATCGCTTAAAGCGATTTCTTCCAGACAAGCCATACAAGTTATGTGTAGGTGTTAGTGACGTCGTAACGAATACTGAGGGGGATGATCCAGACCATGATTCTGAGTTAATATCAAGTGGAATTTTATATAATATACAGAGATATATCCCCTCCGGTTGATTGAGGGGAGGCCTGTGCCCAGCAGTGGGACGTATATAGGCAGTTTATGTTATGTGTATACAGAGATATGGTATCTCAAACTAAAACAAATGAGTTAAAAGACTGGCTTGTGGAGAAATGCTTTTACAGCGTCAAAGAATATTTAGATTGTAAATTTTGATGTTTAATTTAGATTTCGATTTTTTTATTTTGGTGTTTTGTTATTTTAGTTTTAATATTTTATGAATATGTGTAGCTTAAGATATTTTATTAAGTAATTGTTATTTTATTATATAGGCAGTAGTTAACGTAATGTAACTTGTACCGTCCGTTCTTTCATTGTGTATGCTTGAAAAAGTAGAATTTGGTGATACTATTTTTATGCACTGTAATCTGCAATGTACAATACGTTAACAGGTTAGTCAAATCAAGTACTCTTTACTAAACGTCAAAACAAGAAATTATTATGGGAATTTGTATGAACTTCTATGCTGTTCTGGGAGCAAATAAAAAACATAGAACACGTTCAGCTGCTTGTCTTCCCGGGCATGTCGTAAAAACCGACAGAGGGATTGCGTCCTCTAACATGATGGACTAATGTTATGGGCGATAGGCTGATCCCTTATCACCATAAGGTTCATCATATCCATCTTAGGACTTCGTATCAACAGTGGCTGCAAGTTGTCTTTGATTACTTGTGGCTCTGCCCACCCCATTTGGGATTACGGGCGTGAGTTTATGTATGTATGTATGTATGTAATTTGTATGAAAAAACACCCTATGTCGTTATATAAAAGGTGATAAAACATCGGACGTTTTATAACGCTTTACTTGATAAAAATTAAAAAATAAGTTAAATAGAAAAAAGGAAGTGTTTTTCGTCAGTTTTAGATCTGTCTTTATTTAGTAGTCAGCACCTTGACCTAGTATCGTCACTAAGTAATTTAAGGGCCACGCTCTTGTCGGTGTAGCATTCTCCATTCTTGTCTATCAAAGGCCAATTCCTAGACCAAGACCTAAACCTAGGATACTAGGTACCCACTATTTATTAATGTAAGTATATGCTTAGTTTATTTTGGTGTGATCGTAGCCACAAGTCATAATCAGAAGCAATGTTATTTTGGAATTAACCACGGCCTCCGTGGTCCAGTGGTTGAGCGTTGTGCTCACGATCCAGAGGTCCCGGGTTCGAATCCCAGTGAAGAAAAATCACAAAAATCACTTTGTGATCCTTAATTTGGTTAGGACATTACAGGCTGATCACCTGATTGTCCAAAAGTAAGATGATCCGTGCTTCGGAAGGCACGTTAAGCCGTTGGTCCCGGTTACTACTTACTGATGTAAGTACGTAGTCGTTACATGAGTCATGTCAGGGGCCTATGGAGGCAGGGTTATTACTGAATAACCCTAACACCAGGGTTGATGGGGTTGGTAATCCACCTCACAACCCACACGATAGAAGAAAACTAACCACGGCAATTTCCAAACTAACGCGTAAATCTTGTGCTTTGAAATAAATCTTCAAACTGCATTATATTTGTTTGTTTGTATGATCTAAATGGATGATAAAACGATGTTTATGCTCTGAAATAGAATCGAAAGCTTAGCTGGTTGCTGTTATAATGCTGTTTGTGGCAAGGAACTGATGTTACGCAAGTAACTCAAGGGAGTAGTTCCGAGAAACTGTGAAAGGCATACTTACAATAAGTACAAGGAATAAAAATAAAATTGTTGTTCAAAATTCTAGATTAAGTAAATTAAATTCATCTTTTTTGGGGTTATGTATACGTTTTTACAATAAAATACCAGATAATATTTTAAATTTGTCAGAGAATAAATTTAAATCTCACGTGAAGCTTACTTTTTGTAAAAAAGCTTATTATAAGATTAATGATTACCTAAATGATAAAAATGTCTGGTATTGAATGTGTTCCTCTAGTTATTAAATAACTTGTAATGTACCCTCATTGATTTAAAAGATGTGTTGCTGTTGCAGTTTCTTGTCATTTCTTCTCCTCAGCCATAACACCTTGCGAAATGACGTAAATTCAAAAATGTTACATTGACCTTCAACAAGTTTATCCATGATAATTATGTTGAATAAATGATTCTGATTCTGATTCTGAGTAACGCAAGGGAGTTCAAACACCGAAAGTCAATATCATTTCATTACCGTGAACTCAAAAATATCTTAGAATCTTTTGTCTTTTTGCAAATATATTTTTTTTTTGGTATTTTCTCTTGACCATGACTTTCTGGATGTGAAGGCCTGGAGTCCTAAAATACAGGGTTTCCTAGTTTAGGCTCCAGACTCTATAAATATTACCATATAGTTTTGTTGAACCGGTGTTCAAACACCGGTTGGTAGGCTCTTAGAGCTTGAAAATGTCGGACTTGTTTTGTTTTTCTTGATTAAAATACATAAATTTAAATTTTTTTCGTTAGTTTTAAACCTATCTTTATTTAGTAATCAGAATTTCATACTTTATCTTGAACCTAGTACCTACACGACCCAATTTAAAACATAAACAGTCTATATACATCCCGCTGCTGGGGACATGCCTCCCCTCAATCATCCGGAGGGGGTACGGGGCATACTCCACCAAGCGTGTTGGAGTAAGCCACCCTGCAACCTTACATGGAGCAGCGGCTCTACTGCGGGTTGGTGGAGGTGATTTTACGGCTAATAGCCGGGACCAACGGCTTAACGTGCCCTCCAAATCACGGAATCATCTTACTTTTTCAAGCAATCAGGTGATTCAAGCCTGCAAAGTCTTTACCAAATAAAGGACAGTCTCACAAAGTGATTTCGACAATGTCCCCATCGGGAATCAAACCCGGACATCCGGATCGTGAGCATAACGCTTAACCACTAGACCACAGAGGCTATTCAACAACAACTACATTATAACCTAATATATAATAAAAATGTATATATGTAATAGCTTTTAAGTATTAAGTACTCTCTGAGGAGGTTTTTTAAAGGGGAGGTCTGTATCAAATTATTAAAAAAAATTGCAGTTAGTTCAAAATCACTTCCAACATGATTTATTATCTATATCAACCACAAATATCAATTATATCATTAGACATTGTGATAAAAACTGAAATAATCTACTTAAGATTTCTATCTACCCCAACTCTATATAATTAACGCGATAATTAATCTAGTTTATTTGACGAAAAATTGTAAATAGACACGTACAAGTGTCAAAGCGGCCTTCACCGAGAAATCTCTGTTTGCAGATTTGGACACGGGATTTTGGGAGTCTGCCAACCCTAATTTGCACCCGCAACGTAAACACATCGTCGGGTCGCGTCTCCTGACGTCACACACTGACGTATGGCTGATAGAGAATACGCTTACGACCCGGTGGGCACCGGCGCGCCAGTCAACCAACAGGCGTACAGAATGGAGGCGGGACAACTGTGGCGGCAATACATCATCGCCGGCGTCGGTATGTCAATTTACCAGTGCCAACTTAACTTTAATTTAAAAAGAAAAAAGTTTGCCCGATAAAACACCCGCGCGCCAATTTATTTATAAAAAGAAAATCCCGCGCTAATTTTAAAATTCGAAAATTAAACAACTCGTTGTGATTGGTGTTTAATCCGTGACGGATTAGAAATGTGACACGACAATTTGATTTTGTCGGTTTAGAATTGAATCGAAGTTCATGCTTGTTTTGGTTGTTCTCTTTTTGTTTAATAATGTAAAATTTGAACGGATGTGATTTTATAGACATCGATAAAGTGTAGCACAGACCGGGTCATGGTTATCGGAAACTGCTGGTGTTTTGTTGAATTGATTTCAGTTACAGCAAAGTTTAAAATGCAGTAAAGTGCGCGGTCACTCATTAGCATGGATTGAATAATAATGAGACATTATCAGGTACTTAATTAAAACCGCTTTGATTTGCGTTCGAAATCCACTATTAAAAAGCTAATAAAACACAAGATTTATATTTTTTTAGGATTTTTTAAAATTCATTTCAATAAAACCGCACCTTTATTGACCTCTCACACCATGCGGGGTTCGCTGGAAGATATCTCTTTTAGAGATAAGCCCACCTTTTATTCCTTTTTTTGTTCTTGTTAACTATGCCTACTAATGTGTACAATAAAGAGTTTATAAAATTAAAAATAACATTTATTAAATGCACTAAAATATTTCGACAATAAACCACATGCACTAGAAAACATACATCAAGACCTGAAAATATCTTTTAATTCATTCAATACTTGTATCATACAAAAAACAGCTGTGATAATAATTGTTTATCATCAAGTGGGTATATATGAACATCAATAAAATAATAAAATGCATAATTATACGAACAGATTAAAATACCGAGGCACACAGTAAATGTATGTAGTGAGTAGAATATCAGTACATAACACGTTATATTCGGTTCTATATAATAAGTAATAATTATAACAAAACTTACTTATTAATAAACAAATAAGTAATAAGTTTGTATAAACTTTTTGACTTACTAAATTAATTCCGCACTTACAAAGTCATTCCTAAGTGTTTTGAAAACTACTACTTACATACTGTTCGTAAAACCTTTTTTTTGACGTGACTTATTGTAGATTTGCCGCAAGTGGCATTAACTACTTGGGCGGACAAATGGGAAGCGCGGCTGAGGGCTCTCACCCGGTACAAGATTTAAGACAACAGGCCTGAGGTGCCTAGTTGGGCGCGATCCTCGGCTCAGAGTGTCGTCTAAGGGGATTATATTTGAAAGAATTAATCGACTCTAGCGGGTTGATTATATTTATCGACCCTAGCGGGTCGATTAATATCGATATATACTCGTAGATGGTGTGAACTGAAATCAGCACCGTTCAGTGTGAATTTATGTATTCAATTCAATTCAATGTCTTTATTGGGCTATGAAGGTATATGTCGTATTTTGCGATTTGTTTACGACTAAGTACCTACTACTTATCGTGAAATTGATTTATCAAACGTCTGTGTGTCACATACACGTGAATAAATTCAGTACTTATTTTTAACTTAATAATTATCCATGTTTATTTCCGCGGTTCATAGAAGTATAATTAGTACGTTTGGATTGTTCAAATGTGCAAACACTTTGGCAGAGGAAAACGCTTGCGTCCTACGACTTGCCCGTGTTGCTCTATATGGTCTATACGTATATATACTACGGTAAAAACACGCATTAAATGTGTATTTTTGTGACCTTGAAGTTGTCATTAACTACGTCATTATAATATTTTTGCGAACTTCCACATAACAATAATTCCTGAACAAAGATAGTCATGATATTATTTTTATTGTGACCTTATGACCCTTCTTATCACCAATGGTGGCTTATTCCAGTAAAGTGTCCAATTATTACTTTGTGGGTTCATCATTTGAACTGTAATAAAAATTATCGCGATAAACTTGACAAAGATTTCTTGACAGAGCTCCCCTAACCAAGTCTCTGCCGCATCCGTCGCACAATGCAGCTAGCTCGGCTATTCCACCTGGGAACCGGTACAGAGGGCACTCGTTCACTATGTGAGATATGGTTTGATCCAGGTGACCACATTCACAGTATGGCGACTCCTTTAAGCCCCATTTATGTAGGTGATGGTTTGACTTTCTGTGGTTGGTCCAACACCGGTTCAATCGGGTCCAGATTTTTCGCTTGGAGTCAAAGCTAGGAACCGCGAGGGATCCGGAATAAGGTCCGAATCTGTGCCGTCGAACATGTTCCACTAAAATGTGTGTAGGCCATAGTAATCAGTAACAGAAGACCGCGCGCAAAATTGCATGGGTTAAGTTACGCCGCGCGACGCGATAATGACAAAATATGTCGCGAGTTTGCTTTGGCCAATAGACTTGTGCTCATACACGACATTTATGTACTTTTTTTTTTGACGTGACTTATTGTAGATTTGCCGCAGATGGCATTAACTACTTGGCCGGACAAATGGGGAGCGCTGAAGGTTCTCACCCGGTGCATTTATCTACATAACCCCGCCTTATAATAGTAAACGCCTTTTTGAAAAATCACATTCTGGGGGATTAAAAAGGCCACATCAAAGCAATTCATCTAAAAAAGCAATATTGCTATTTGACATTTGTGTGCATTGCGCACTTACTTTTTATGTCCAAATGTCAGATTGCATTATTGCTTTTCTAGATGAATTGCTTCAGTAAGTATGGCCTTTTTAACCCCCTGATCTGATTTTTGTTGAAGAAAACCTAGCAAAGTAATACGATTAATGATAGACAAGTTAGCCTTAATCTAGGAAAAATGTGTACCCGGATTGAAATTAATGAAAAGAAATCAAGGTTTTGTTGAAGAAAATTACATAAGAAAGTGTCTTTTCAAAAAGACGTGGTCTTTAATATAACGCGACGATAAGTAGCTTCCGTTGCGTCTACCTATGGGGCCAAGGACGCGTTATATGTCGCATCGACGCGACAGCGCCACTCACGCAGCAGGTACAGGTCAAAGAAATGATATGATCACGTTTTCAATCACCAATGTATCTTTACACGGTCAAATGGGTGACAAACTATTTATAATTAATTGTATACAATATCTTGAACAAGTACTTTATCTCTGTACCTACTTTTGGCATTATGTTGTTTACCTAGGTATATTGAACTATTAGGTTAGGTTAGCAACTCATCAATAACTTGCAGTCACTTTAGGATTAAATCCTGTCTTACATGAGGTCAACACCATATAACGGCCTCCGTGGTCCAGTAGTTGAGCGTTGGGCTCACGATCAGGAGGTCCCGGGTTCGAATCCCGGTGGGGAAATATCACAAAAATCACTTTGTGATCCCTAGTTTGGTTAGGACATTACAGGCCGATCACCTGATTGTCTGAAAGTAAGACGATCTGTGCTTCGGAAGGCACGTTAAGCCGTTGATCCCGGTTACTATACTTACCTGATGTAAGTACGTGTTTTATTAATTAGAAGTTATTTTATTTCTTTAATGTTTTGCCACTTTTTTCGTCTTTTAATATGTTAGGTTAGGTGACCAATCCGCACTGGGCCCGCGTGGTGGTTTAAGGCCCGATCTCCCTATGGATATAGGGAAGGCCCGTGCCCCAGCAGTGGGGACGTTAATGGGCTGGTGATGTGTGATATGTTAGGCAGTTTATTTAAATTTTGATGGATATCACATATGGGCTAGAAGAATATAGGACCAATCTAGATATACGAGTAGGTAAATTCAATCTTTTTTCCATGTGTATTTTACATGGAGGGGGCTTTTTTCCATTTAATTTGTTCAAATTCATTTATCAATAGAAGTTAAAAAGACATTTTTTTTTTACCTTTGATGGGTCTCTTGGCCCCAGATTTGCCCGACGGCATTGACAAGGCCTAAGATGGAGCGAGCTCGCCCAGAAGGTACCTGTTCACTATGGCTTTGAAAGCACCCGGGTTATATGCATTCGGAAACACTCGTACAGAAGACGGCAAAGAATTCCACTACCATATCCTCCCACTCACATGTCCAAAATATAAAGTTTAATCCTATTTTTTTTCTATCATAAGTCGTCATTTTTTTAATGTTGATTAGGATTAGCATTATTACCAAATGATAAAGATAAGGAAAATACTGCCTATGTGGCCAACCACACCATGAGTAAATTATCTTAATCTTTATTGACTAATATATAAATGCGTCAAAAGTTTCAGATACAGTTTCGATAACAGTCAAGGCATTTAAGATACCTACTTATTAAATACATAACTCCGTTGTTTCCTATTAAATATACGTAGATAAACAGCCTCCGTGGTCTAGTGGTTAGAGCGTTAGGCTCACGATCTGGAGGTCCGGGTTCGATTCCCGATGGAGACATCATCGAAATCACTTTGTGAGACTGTCCTTTGTTTGGTTTAAGGACTTTTCAGGCTTGAATCACCTGATTGTCCGAAAAAGTAAGATGATTCCGTGTTTCGGAGGGCACGTTAAGCCGTTGGTCCCGGCTATTAGCCGTAAAAACACCTCCAACAACCCGCATTGGAGCAGCGTGGTGAGTATGCTCCATACCCCCTCCCGTTGATTGAGGGGAGGCCTGTGCCCAGCAGTAGGGCGTATATAGGCAGTTTATGGATACGTAGATAAAGAAATATGATTCATTAACCATTCATTAAAACACCGTGAAGTCCCAGGTTCGAATCCCTAGGAGAACATTTATGAAACATATAAAAGAGAAGGTGCAGGTCGTGTCGTATCGGGAGGTGAAGGTTTTGGCGGGAAGAGAGGAATGGCGATTACTCCACCGACAAGAGCGCAGCTCTTAAATAGAGAGAGAGAGAGAGAACTTTGTCTATGGTTTATTTAACATTCAAAATATTCTATATTTAATATTATATCAGAACACATTTTTTTCGTAATTTCAAATAATCTTAATCGAATATGCTGTAATCGACAGACGGTGACTCCTATCACATTTTTATCATTATCAAGTGCAAATATGCACGTAATTTTTTTTACAATTTCACAAGTAGGTAGGTATTTTGCACTTGCCAATTTCCAGTATTGGAATCGTCGGACAAAAACGCTCTTTTTATAACAGGAAGGAAAATTAAAGTACCTACAGCGATTTTGAGGAAAATAACAAGTTCGTGATCGATTTGATTTACCTATCTATATCCTTAAAATGATATTATCATTTCATTTATTCAATCCCATTAACAATTTTAGATTGTAACGGAAAAAATTGATAAACGTACTTACCTAAGTCGTAAAAATAATTTAACAAATTTTTAAAATTAAATTAAATAAAAATAAGAATACAAATTGATTTAATGAAATTGTCTTAGCATTTATTGACTTTTTTGTTAGAAAAAGTAGCATTTAATAAAATAAAAGTTACATGTGGAACTGGATTGTTATATATATATGTATAAGTAAGTCAATTATAGGTGCACACCACATTTGCAATTTAAGACAACGTACTCGTAATCGTTTAGGTAGATAACCAAGAGCTACGCTCTTGTCGGTGGTGCATCTCCATGCTACTTTTTTAGGGAACAAATGGGCAGTGGTTTCCCTCTTGCTTTCCGCCCCGCAGTACTCTGTCTGACGCGAGTGGGATGGCGCCCTGAGTAGTCTATTTCAAAGCCGTACTAGGACAAATGTCCTCCGCGTCTGAATAGTAAGTACTGACAGTTACTGCTGCCCTGTGTCAGGTTACAGTCCCTGTGATTTGCCCCTTCCGTCCTGCATTGCCATACGGTACCGATATAACGATATTACCCACAGATAAATTTAAGATTACGAATTCAAATATTTATAATCTACATAATGCGATAAGTAAATTATTCGTTTCCGGTAGGAGTTTAGAGTAGTGAAAGCAATTTTATAATTAACCTAATAAATATCATATTTTTTTGACCTTGTGAAGTTTGTATATCTTTATAAAATAATGAAATATAAATATGGTGTACCTAAAAACCCTCTTTATTTCTATTTAATTAAGTAGGTAAATATTTTCATGAACCATACTTAATAACTACTATTTTCCATGAATTTTCCGACATTAAATTCCACTTGATATTAACTCAGAATCATGGTCTGTATCATCCCCCTCAGTATACGTTACGATGTCACTAACACTCTGTATTATACAGTATATTGCTTATTTATGCGAGTCACAGGGACTGTAACTTAGAACCTGACAGAGGGCAGCAGTAACTGCCACTATTAAGAGGCGGCGGATAGGGAGTCCTAGTACAGCTTTGAAATAGACTACTCTGGGCGCCATCCCAATCGCGTCAGACAGAGTACTGCGGGGCGGAAGGCAAGAGGGAAACCACAGCTCTATTTTTCCCTAAAAAAGTAGTATGGAGATGCACCACCGCCAAGAGCGTAGCTCTTAGTTATCTCCCTAAACGATTACGTTGTCTTACACAGCAAATGTTGTGTGCACCTATAATTGACTTAAATAACAATCTAGTTCCTGATGTAACTTTTATTTTATTAAATGATACTTTTTCTAACAAGAAAGTCAATAAATGCAAAGACAATTTAATTAAATCAATACAAATCAATATAATTATGTGAATTTATTATTTATTGCCATTATAATTTGAATAAAAAAATATCTAGAATATGCTATTAAATCAATTTATATTCTTATTTTTAATATTTATTTATTTAAATTTAAAAAAATTGTTAAATTATTTTTACGACTTAGGTAAGTATCCCTAAAAAGTAGCATAGAGAATGATACACCGACAAGAGCGTGGCTCTTAAATTAGTCATGTGATACAGGATATACACAATACAGGATGAAACTGTCATCCTCTGGAATTAATATAACATAAACAAAGAGTATTTGTATTCGGATTATATCAAATTATAATTATCATACCCTTACAAAGTAGATATATCTTACTCATATTATAAATGTGAAACTTTGTGAGTATGGATGTTTGTTACTCTTTCACGAAAAAACTACTGAATGGATTTAAATGATACTTTACAATAATGTAGCTTATACATCTAAAGATACTGTGTGAAAAACGTGACGATAAGTAGGAAAGTAAGTAGGAAAAAATCTACCATCTGCGAGCAATTCTGGCGTGCGCTAACAGAAACCGTTACATATATTATGTAATGTATGATATTATGGAAGTGTTTAATCTTAAATGGTCCTACAAAAAAGCCAGGCCTATGATTAGGGCTGTGTAGTGATTGAGCTATATATATACGATTTTTTTTTAAATATTAATCATTTAAAAAATCGGAAATTCTTACCGCGGAAACCGAAATCCATGTGGACGAACGCGCGGGCGGCCTCGGGCTTGAATAACAGATTTCCACTCCTCGCGACCTTTTGCCATCTCTATAGCTTGCTCGCATAATAACATTGCGAGTGTTTAGTTTTCGAACAACAGAGCGTCGCCAGGTCTCTTTGGGCCGCCCCCTTTTGCGTTTTCCACGTGCACACCACGTCAGAGTTCGTCGCGACGGGTGTAAACAAAATGGTGATGATAAATGTAATTAATAAAAGAAAATATTCTACTCAATAAACACGACTAAAACGCCATTAAGATTAGACAAAAGTTTGGCGTTATATAATTTTATGACGTCAGATAAAATTATATACCTACTTAACTTACTCGAGTGTAGAATTTTACATTTTAAATGACAGATATCATGGAATTTGATATCTGTGCTATCAAGTTTGTAACTTTTCATGACCACTGAGGTCGGATAGAGACAATGTTCCACTATAATTATTTACTAATAAATTATTATATTTTATGTCATTTTGTTACGTTTTTCTACGACGTCACAGTGTGCTTTTTCATACAAATTCCATAGGAATTTCGTGTGTTCACGTTTAGTAAAAAGTAACTGATTTGACTAGTTGGAAACTAGCCTATTAACAACAAAAAAATGATTCTGTTCCAACGTGAGTGAGTGTACGTACTATCTAGTGTTTATTTTATCAGACAGACACATAGTGTTGCCACCCTTAAGTCCCAACGACCCGATTACTCTAGCCATAGAGGCAGCCAATCAGTTCGCGACACCAAACACTTCAGGATCCCGATACCGACCCCGCCGGCGTGATGGACGATTTCCCTCAATCAGCGCTTATCGCCATCGCGCCACTAGGGTCGATTAATTCTTTCAAATATTTTTCCTCTCAGACGACGCCCTGAGCCGAGGTTCGCGCCCAACTGGGCACCTTCAGGCCTGTTGTCTTAAACGTTGTACCGGGTGAGAGCCTTCAGCGCTTCCCCTTTGCCCGGCCAAGTAGTTAATGCCATCTGCGGCAAATCTACAATAAGTCACGTCAAAAAAAAAGCCACCCTTAAGCTTTATGGCTAGTCAAAATACACAGGATCATGCCTATTTCCCGTTGGGGTAGGCAGAGACCTTACTTCGATCCTGACACACCACATTCGCTTCTTCCACTCTCATCGAAGACTTCATGCGTGCTCGCCGGTTTGGTACTCTTGCCCATAACGTTCGTTGGATCGTCGATCCCTAGTCACACTACCAACTCGTGACTAGCAGGGTACTATGCTCTGTTCGGTACCCCGAAAAACATCCTATGGCGGCAGCGCATCCTCGCCGCCAATAAAACAAATGTTGATGAGTACTGGTTGGAGGCCGAGGAAATGGATTCTGGTAGGGCTCTAGCTAGAACATCACCGATTGAGAAATTGGTCGGTGTACTGCGGAACGGAAGGCGATTGAGGCAACCACCGTTCTACACGCCCTATCTATGGAATAACGGCGATTGCTCCACCGACAAGAGAGTGACCATAACGTAATGTCATAGGAAATTGATCCAAAAACCCATTGTGCTTGTGACATAATCATAAAGTAAACATACCACGTGTGGATAGAGTTCAATGTCAAACGTAGGTAGGTAACCAGTACAGGAAACGACCCATCAGCATCGTAATTACAATTTTATACACTTTTCACATTACTCGCTTCAAAATAGACCATTCTTCAATGACTCAACGAACTCCATGGTCCAGTGGTTGAGCGTTGGGCTCACGATCCGGAGGTCCCAGGTTCGATTACCGGTGGGGAAACACCACAAAAATTACTTTGCGATCCCTAGTTTGATGAGAACATTACAGGCTGATTTGACTTGATTGTCCGAAAGTAAGATGATCCGTGCTTCGGAAGGCACGTTAAGCCGTTGGTCCCGGTTACTACACACTGATGTAAGTGAGTAGTCACTACTTGAGCCATGCCAGGAGCCTTTGGCGGCTCAATAGTAACCCAGACACCATGGTTGATGAGGTTGGTAATCCACCTGACAACCCACACGATAGAAGAATGAATCAGTGAGTCAATTTTGGAAAATCTTTACAGCGCCATCTGTATTATTCTTAAGGAACGTATTCAGGAAAGTTCCTCATTCTCTTTATTCGATTACTTCTTTCAAATATTCTTCTTCTCAGAAGACGCCCTGAGCCGAGGTTCGCGCCCAACTGGACACCCTCAGGCGTGTTGTCTTATTTGTATCCAATCAAAAATATAAATGTGAAATGAGAGCCAAGTTCAATATTATGATAAATGCCTTGGTTGTTGACTTCAACGACAAAAGAAGTGAGATCTAAATGGGTGCCAAGTTCAATGGTCAGTCCTGAAATGTATTTATAAGTAACAGTATAACATATCATATCTTCTTATAACATAAGATAATGTATTGTAGCCTATGGACTGTCTTGGCTAGTTTTTATAAACCTACCAACGAATTATTATGTTTGATCGCTAGTTTCTACCAACAATCCAAATTTTCGGAAATATAAAATAGGAGCCGACATATACTTGTAGGTTTAGAACTTGCGAAGGCTATAATTCATATATGAAAACTAGCCAAGACAGACCTTAGGCTACAATACATTATCTTATGTTATAAGAAGATAATAATATGATATGTTATATTACACACGGTGCGGCTCGCCAGTTCTGTTTCTTGAACTTGGCTTGACACGCTACCGCGTTTCTAGACCGGGTGAGAGCTCTCAGCGCTCCCCATTTATCCGGCCAAGTAGTTAATACCATCTGTGGCAAATCTACAATAAGTCACGTCAAAAACGAACGAATTAAACAACAGTGATGTGGACATACACAACGATTCATTTATTCAATTTAAAAGTAAAATGCTGAAACTTATCCACACCACTAATAATTTTATGTAATTTTATAATTTTATGTACTTAACCACCTATCTCTAAGTTTTATTCTGCAATAGTTTTAGTTTTCGTTTGATTTTTTCATACCATTTAAACGTTGTTGTGTTGTATTAGTTAGACGATTTATGTTTTTTCTTTCTTAAATTTTATTTTCAATTATTATTGTTCTTTTTAAGCTCACTTTAGTTTATACTTTTTATTATCAGTGTTGTGTGCATCTATAATTGGCAGGCATACCGGAACTTTTCCTTTGTGTATTTTATATTGTGTGTTTGTGTATGTACTGCTGTTGATGTACCATAGTAAATAAATAAATAAATAAATAAAAAAAGCATGTTAGTAGAACGTTCTATTTTCGTATGAACACGGGATGTGTGTGGAAGACGAACAATCTCGGCCGTACAATGGACGACCAGTCTTGATTATCTCGGAACAGCCGGCCATAGTCGGAAACACATTATTTAACACAATAATGGCCGACAATGGCAACGAACACTATGAATAGACGCTGTAAGGAATTTGCTAATACAATGATCTGCAAAACTACTACTTACATAAAATTAACTTTATAATCTAGCCATAGAGGCAGCCAATCAGCTCGCGACACCAAACACTTCAGGACCCCGATACCGACCTCGCCGGCGTGGTCGACGATTTCCCTCATTCAGCGCTTATCGCTATCGACCCACTAGGGTCGATTAATTCTTTCAAATATTTTTCCTCTCAGACGACGCCCTGAGCCGAGGTTCGCGCCCAACTAGGCACCCTCAGGTCTGATGTCTTAAACGTTGTACCGGGTGAGAGCCTTCAGCGCTCCCCATTTGTCCGGCCAAGTAGTTAATGCCATCTGCGGCAAATCTACAATAAGTCACGACAAAAAAAAAATATAACAAAAAATAACCGATTTCAAACGCAAAACTAAAAAGCAATAAATAAATTTACTTCGCACAAAGTAATAAGTACGTATTTTCAATTAAGTAGTTAATTAATTTTATAATTCTGAACTCGGTGCCAAGTAAAAAAAAATAGTTCGTAATTTTTGAACTATAATTTTTTTTGACGAAAGCTGTGGTGGATGCCTATACTTTTTGTTTTTATTTATTAAAAAAATGTTAATTGTAATCGTTAATTGTAATTAAATTATTTAATGTTTTAAATTATTGTAATTAAATTATTTGTTGTTTTATTTAATGTTTTATTATATAAGCTGTTGGTGTACCTTTTTTATAAATAAATAAATAAATAAATAAATAAATTATGTAATAACTAAATAAATTCAAATTATAAGACAAAAATAAATTTATTATTTATTAATAATAATAAAAAGGCTCATCATCATCAGCCCATTAACGTCCCCACTGCTGGGGCACGGGCCTTCCCTATGGATGGATAGGGAGATCGGGCCTTAAACCATCACGCGGACCCAGTGTGGATTGATGGTTATTAACGACTGCTAATGCAGCCGGGACCAACGGCTTAACGTGCCTTCCGAAGCACGGAGGAGGTCGAGATGAAAACTCACACCCTCAGGCGAATGTGATGATGAATAAAAAGTTTATTTCGGACTTATAAAAACATCCATATTTGTTAGTAACATTACAAACTTAAATCTAGTATTAGAAACAAATAAGTAATGGAGGCCGGTTGGACCCCCGATGGCGGCAGACTATATTTATTTGACTGCATGCAGTCGTATCGAGTCGTCGTATCAGTCGTAATCATTTATTGTAATTTATACATACACATACATACATAAACTCACGCCTATTTCCCACCGGGGTAAGCAGAGACTATAGAATTCCATTTGCTTCGATCCTGACACACTTCTCTTGCTTCCTCCACATTCATCAATCGCTTCATACACGCACGCCGGTTCAGAGTAATTTATATCTATTAACTATACATTAATCGAGTCCTTTTTATTTCGAAAGTGTGCTTAAGTTCATCATCATCATCATCTCCTAGCATTATTCCGTTTTTCACAGGGTCCTGTCTGACCTTTCAACCCGCGAAGGGTAAACCAGCCCAATACAGATTAGGTCACATAGCTCCGAAAATGCATTTCTCGGGAATGTGGGTTTCCTCACGGCGTTTTTCTTCACCGCTGAGCATGTGATAATCATTTATGACCCAAACATGAATTCGAAAACAAATCTGACAATTATTGGTTTAGACCTGTGCTGGATTCGAACCTGCGATCTCAAAGTGAGAGGCAAGCGTTCTACCAACTGGGCTACCACGGCTCAATTCAAATATTTCTTTAATTCAGTAGGTAACATAGTTACACTTTGAATCGTAAATTTTTACATAACGAACGTCTCATCTGCCTAAAACTAGTGCAGCTTCTCACAACCTGTATAGCCGGGGAAAAGAAGCTGCAAGAAAAACCTCGGCACAGGGCCCTAGACGTTCTTTTTTAAAAAATAAACATAAAATATTTTTATACAATTGAGTAATTTATCTACCTAATATCAGTTCTCAGACAGTTAATCCTATGCATTCATAAAACTTCTAAATAATCACTAACTTTATAATAACCTTTTTTATAAAGTTTCTGTTTAACTACTGTCTTAAAACAGTTGAAGCAATTCCTCAAAATCATATTCTTATGTGATTTTTCAAAAGGGCGGCTATCTATGTGGTTTTCACCATAAGAGAACTACACGATGCACATGTTTTTATCGGCCATGTACTCTTAACCTATCACGATACGGTGCATTACAAACACAAAAACCGGCCAAGTGCGATTCGGACTCGCGCACGAATGGTTCCGTACCACAACAGACTAGGTAAACAACAGTAGGTACCCAATTACTCTAGCCATAGAGACAGCCAATCAGCTCGCGATACCAGACACTTCAGGACCCCGATACCGACCCCGCCGCGCCGGCGTGGTCGACGACTTCCCTCAACCATTAATTCTTTCAAATATTTTTTCTAGGCACCCATAGGCCTATTGTCTTAAACTTTGTACTGGCTATAGTTAATGCCATCTGCGGCAAATCTACAATAAGTCACGTAAAAAAAAACAGTAGGTACACAAATTTCATATTGCTTACCTGGAGGATAAAACGCCACATTAAAGCAATTCATCTAAAAAACCAATATTGCTATTTGACATTTGTGTGCATTGCACACTTACCTTTATATGCGCAAATGTCAAATTGCAATATTGCTTTTTTAGATGAATTGCTTTAATGTGGCCTGTTGCCATTATTGATATCGAGCAAAAAACGACAAAAATATCGCGTTTGTCGTATGGGAGCCCGTCTTAGTAAATATTTATTTTATTTTGTTTTGTTTTTAGTATTTTTTGTTGTGGCGGTAACATAAATAAATACTTAATTTGTGAAAATTTAAACTGTCAAACTATCGCGGTTTTTGAAATACTGCCTGGTGACAGACAGACGAACAGACAGATAGCGAAGTCTTAGCAATAGGGTCCCGATTTTACAATTTGGGTACGGAACCCTAGAAAACTGTCCGGAAGTCGTATCCGGACAACTTACAAGTCTTCCTACTTTAATAGACATAATTGACGACCTCCGTGGTCCAGTGGTTGAGCATTGGGCTTACTATCCGGCGGTCCTGGGTTCAAATCCCGCTGGGTACATATCACAAAAAATACTTTGTGGCCCCTAATTTGGATAGGAAGTTACAGGTTGATCACCCGATTGTCCGAAGGTAAGATGATCCGAGCTTCGGAAGGCACGTTAATTCCTATGCAAAGTAGAATTTCAAGACAATTATACATACTTACTACATGGGACTTAGTAGTCCGTATCTATTGGCCCCGATTCCTGCAGACATTCTATTTTAAGTTATACCCGTCATTTTCTTATACGCCGAAAAGGAAAGGGACGCATTATTGATTATTACTGTTAATTTAAAAATGAAAGAATAACCCGAGCAAATAAAATAGGCGTCTCGTTCATATGCAACCTGTTTGACGTGTGCTGTCAACTTAATTCTGTCGGGTTATTGGCCAATATAAAAAATTGAAAGGGTATTTTGTGTTCCATAAATTTAATGCCTCTCGATTTCGTCCCTTTCCTTTTCAGTGGAGAGGAAAATGACATGTATAACTTAAAATAAGCTTAGGTGGTGTCTACCATAATCCACCACCATTAACGAATTATAATGAAGAGTGCAGCCAATTAATAAAAACTACTATTATGTCACTACTATTATGTTAGTTGACAGCCTCCGTGGTCTAGTGGTTAGAGCGTTAGGCTCACGATCTGGAGGTCCGGGTTCGACTCCAGATGGGGACATTGTCGAAATCACTTTGTGAGACTGTCCTTTGTTTGGTAAGGACTTTTCAGGCTTGAATCACCTGATTGTCCGAAAAAGTAAGATGATTCCGTGCTTCGGAGGGCACGCTAAGCCGTTGGTCCCGGCTATTAGCCGTAAAAACACCTCCACCAATCCGCATTGGAGCAGCGTGGTGGAGTATGTTCCATACCCCCTCCGGTTGATTGAGGGGAGGCCTGTGCCCAGCAGTGGGACGAATATAGGCTGTTTATGTATGTATATGTACTATTATGTAAGTACATATTTGTTCTATTTTGCATTGCCATCACACCCAGGCCTTGTAGGTATCGTTTTTCCACTAAAGGCTTCTACAAACCGCGAAGTTTTGTAATATTTATTTGAGTGTTTTTCTAATTTGATTTAATTTTAACTTAATTTAATTTTACTATTTTGTTCTATTGATTTTGGAATTTTAATTTTATAATTGCTAATGTAAATATGCTTGAAATAAAATGATTTTACGCAACGCAATGAAACGCACACACAAACATCTTTCACCCTAAACGCATATACCTGCTCCGTTCCGTCGTGGGTAATAAAATGATTTTATTTATTTATTTCAGTAGCTACTTAAACAGGGAGGGGTTAAAATGGCCACATCGAAGCAATTCATCTAAGAAACCAATATTGCTATTTGACATTTGTTTGCATTGCGCACTTACTTTTATATATGCGTAAATGTCAAATTGCCTTATTGCTTTCTTAGATGAATTGCTTCGCTGTGGCCATTTTAACCCCCTCGTTGCTATTTTCGGTCGATGATTTCCCTCATTCGGCGCTTATCGCTATCGGCCCACTAGGGTCGATTAATTCCTTCAAATATTACCCTCTCAGACGACGCCCGGTGCCAAGGTCCGCGCCCATCTGGGCACCCTAAGGCGTGTGTCTTAAATTTTGTACCGGGTGAGAGCCCTCAGCGCTCCCCATTTGTCCGGCCAAGTAGTTAATGCCATTTGTGGCAAATCTACAAAAAGTCACGTCAAAAAATAGTCATTATCGCTGAAAAGAAAAATGACGGACGAATGATCGACAGGCAGAAATTAAAAAGCCCTCCCAAAAATTGTATATTGACCAATACCCCACAGAATTAAGTTGTCAGCACACTTCAAACGGGTTTCATATCAACGAGATGTCTATTTTATACGCCCGGGTTAAATATTCATTTTAAAATTAATAGTTGTCAATCGTCCGTCCCTTTCGTTACGATGTCACTAACACGACTGTATCGTTCGTGTGTGAGAACCCTTATATCGATACATAGTGAATCGCAAACATTGTCGGTAGTATTTCATTGCAGTTTACCCAGCCAGGCCCTTTTTAACTGACATTAGGTAGTAGACTTCCCCTATTGAAGTAGCAAGAGTTTGTACACGTGATTAATTTATGTTATGTACATACCATAAGTCACCGACATAGCTCGGAGAATTGCCAAGCTGAAGTGGCAGTGGGCAGGACACATAGCGAGGAGAACCGAAGGCCGCTGGGGCGGAAAGGTTCTCGAATGGCGACCACGTGTCGGACGACGCTCAGTGGGTAGGCCCGCTACAAGGTGGACCGACGATCTGGTGAAGGTCCCGGGAAGCCGCTGGATGCGGGCAGCGCAGGACCGATCGTCGTGGAGATCCTTGGGGGAGGCCTATGCCCAGCAGTGGGCGTCGTACGGCTGATGATGATAATGACATACCATAAGCTTGAAGAAGCCGTGTTTAGGAAGACACGTTAATCCGTTGTTCCCGGTTACTACTTACTGATGTAAGTATATAGTCGTTACATAAGCCATGTCAGGGGCCTTTGGCGGCTCAATGATAACACTGACACCAGGGTTGATGAGGGTGGTATTCCACCTCACAACCCACACGATAAGAAGAAGAGCCATAAGCTAACGACTGTACTGACTATACTTCCTGTCTCTGGTTGCCTGGAAGAAATTGCTGCAGGGCATTAAGGCCATCGATTAATTATTTCAAATATTTTCCTCTCAGACAGGGCGTCCTGTGCCAAGGTTAGATATTGAGCGGAGAGTTATCGTTCTATACGTGATTTCTATTCTTTATTCGATGCTTACCTACATCGATACGTAACATAATGTCTCTGAATAGACTTTGTTCTAGCTAGTGATTTGCAATATCACCTAATAACACATAAACTGATGAACTTAACCATTGTCACGGTAAGGAGTGTCGTGGGAACTCGTTACCAGTACCAGGAAATACAATACAATATGCCTACAATCAAAATGGAACTGTGAAAATATTCCATAGTGTTTGTACTTATCTTGAGCACTTTTCTCACGTCGAGTTTAACACCCAATAAAAAAACTGTTTAAGCTAGATACTGAGGTTTCACTGAAACTAAAGTATGATGGGAATGTTTTGTTTTTTTATCGGACATGTTGATTGTCTCTCACCGCGTATTGACATCGTAACTATACTAAGTAGGGATGATTTAGACCATGATTCTGAGTTGATATCAAATGGAATTTTCCGTCGCAAAAGTATGGAACGGAAAATAATTTAAAAAGCGGCCAAGTGCGAGTCGGACTCGCCCATGAAGGGTTCCGTAATAGCAAGTAACATAATATAAAAGTTTTTTTTTTAGTTCGTAGTAACTTTTGATGTTTTAACTATGAAAGTAAATTACGGTTTACGATTTATGATGTATTAAAAAAAACAATTTTCGTTGGTAGTTTGCATGCTAATCTACATCATAATATTTTTTTTTTTAGTTTTATCCTCCTCTTATTTTCTGTGTCATCTGTCTTTATTTAGTAAAGAATTTCATAATTTATCACTGACATAGGAAACTATCCAATTGTAATTATTGAATACATAGTATTACATGTTGATGTATGAAGTAATGTAAATCGCAATACAATGGCATGTTAGCAATGTGATATATTTCAAGATACGGTGTGTCAATATGCAATGTTTAGATTGTTTTATTATTATGCAACTGTTGTGTATTCTCGGCATTTTAATGTTGTTTTCCTACTACATCACAGTACAGAATTAAATTGAATAATAGTCTCAAAGAATCGCCTCAGTCGAAACATAAAATGAGGAGCTCGGTGGCGCAGCGGTTAACGCGCTCGGTCTGCGATTGTTGAAGTAAAGCAACTTTCGCAAAGGCCGGTCATAGGATGGGTGACCACAAAAAAAAGTTTTCCTTTCGAGCTCCTCCGTGCTTCGGAAGGCACGTTAAGCCGTTGGTCCCGGCTGCATTAGCAGTCGTTAATAACCATCAATCCGCACTGGGCCCGCGTGATGGTTTAAGGCCCGATCTCTCTATCCATCCATAGGGAAGGCCCGTGCCCCAGCAGTGGGGACGTTAATGGGCTGATGATGATGATAAATGTAACTTTTGTTTGGAGGAAACAAGAGAAGTGTGTCAGGATCGAAGCAAATGGAATTCCATAGTCTTTGCTTACCCCGGTGGGAAATAGGCGTGAGTTTATGTATGTATATATAATATGTATGTATATATAATGAAGGTCTTTCTAAGTTCCCCAAAAATAATATACATGGCGCTGCGCTGTCGAGATTTAACGTGATAATTACCTATTATCTCATTACTCGGGTACATAATTATTATAAAATACAATGTGATGGCAGAAGCTTAAGGCTCCAGACAGTTGACACGACTGCAATAGAACTGCAAACCAAACGGGCAGTCCGATTACAGTTCAATTGCAGTCGACGTGCAGTCGTGCTGCACAGTTGGTTTGCAATTCTATTGCAGTCGTGTCAACTGCATTCAAACTGCACCTGAACTGCAATTTGCGGTTGGATTGCAGTTGAAATGCGGTCCGTCTGTCTAGAGCCTTATACTTACAAAAATAATTGTTGCTTATATTTGTACCTATCACATCAAATCAAATCAATTTATTTGCGAGAACACATAAAATACAAAAAGGTGGTAAAATAATTTAAATGACAATGTCGTGATGTGTTCGGCCTGCATGCAGGCGTACAGATATTTAAAAAACATTCTTGTTGAGTCCTTGCATTATTTTCGACCATTAACAAAAAAACATGATTTACATTTTAGTTTTTTTTCTTTATCGGCTTTAAATAGAAGTAATAAAGTGATATCAAAAAGCAAACAGATATTAGTTATATCTGTCGCTTCAGTTCAGGATGTCGAATTTGATAGAGCCTAATGTAAATATCGTGCTTCAGAGCCGCACTAATACAGGGTGTTAGTCACATCATAACGAAAACTTTTATGGTGCTTCAAACCATGATTCTGAGTTAATATCAAGCGAGATTTTCCGTCGTAAAAGTATGCAACTGAAAATATTTTAAAAAATACAAACTATTTCATGAATTTTCCGAGCGGATTATTCATCGCAAAAGAAAATAATTTAAAAAGTACTTAACAGAAAAATCTTGAAGTTTGCGACGGATAATTACGAGTAATCCCACTTTATATTAACTCAGAATCATAATCTGAATCACCCCCTCAGTATTCGGTACGATGTCACTAACACCCTGTATTTTCATATGATAAGATTACTAGATTCTCTGAATATCATTTTTATTTAGTTAGTTGAGCGTTAGGCTCACGATCTGGAGGTCCGGGTTCGATTCCCGATGGGGACATTGTCGAATCACTTTGTGAGACTGTCCTTTGTTTGGTAAGGACTTTTCAGGCTTGAATCACCTGATTGTCCGAAAAGTAAGTTGATTCCGTGCTTCGGAGGGCACGTTAAGCCGTTGGTCCCGGCTATTAGCCGTAAAAAAACACCTCCATCAACCCGCAGTGGAGCAGCGTGGTGGAGTATGCTCCATACCCTCTCCGGTTGATTGAGAGGCCTGTGCCCAGCAGTGGGACGTATATAGGCAGTTTATGTTATGTATGTATGAGTAATATTCAGGGCCGTATTTGACCCGTTTGGGGCCTTGGGCACAATATAGGGCCCGTAATGACTACTACTAGCCCGGGGCTCCTGCTCAGACTGCCCAGTGGGAAAAAGGGGGCCTGGTTATAATACTTAGGTACTTACTAATGTCGGCTTTTGCTTTTAATTCATTGACCGCATCAACATAATTCGAAACCCAAAAACGGACTTTAGAGATGAACTCAATGTAAGTACCTATTTATTACGAAAACCGATATCCACGCCAATAAGACGCTGGTGGAAAAAATATCGTTTTTTTTTTATTTGCCTATTGTAGATTTGCCGCAAAAGTAAAACTACTTGACCGGACAAATAGCCAGCGCTGAGGGCTTTCACCCGGTACAAAATTTAAGACAACAGGCCTGAGAGTGCCCAGTTGGGCGCGATCCTCGGCTCAGGGCATCGTGTGAGAGGATTATAATTCAAAGAATTAATCGACCTTAGTGGGCCGATAGCGATAAGCGCTGAACGAGAGGAATCGTCGACCAAATTAGCAAATGTATTAGCGACTTAAAAATATTACAAAAGTTTGTAAAAGTTTGCCATTTGTAAAAGCCTTTAGTGGAAAAATGATACCTAGGATATTCTGGGTTGGACGTATTAATTGGCTGTACTTTTCATTATAATTCGTTAGTAAATAGATACCTATTACTAAGTCCTATGTATTCGGTATCGGGGCTCTGAAGACTATAATAAATCACATAAAAAAGGTGTAGGTACTTCACAATATAAATATTTCTCTCATAATTTACAAGCTGCGCTCTTATCGGTGCAGTAATCGCCATTCCTCTCTTCTCTCCACCAAATCCTTCATCTCCTGATACGACACGACCTCCACCTTCTTTTTTATTTGTTTCATAAATGTTCTCCTAGGTCTACCCCTTCTTCTTTTTCCTTTTTTTCCTTCTGTGATGGTGTTTATACCATACCCCCATACCCCCTCCGGTTGATTGAGGGGAGGCCTGTGCCCAGTAGTGGGACGTATATAGGCTGTTTACGTACGTACGATGGTGTTTATAAATGAATAGTGTCGTAACAGGTGGCTAATCGTATTTCCTCTCCGGTTTTATTATGGTTCTTTTTTCTTCAACTCTTTTCAGCACTTTTGACACCATTTCAGTTCAGCTTATACCCTCCATCCATTCCCAACACCACATAGTATAAAACACGTTCACAATAATAACACAATATCTCACCTATCTCTTTGTCACCAGCGAACATCGCGATCGCCTCGACGGGTTACTCTATGGGATGGACGTCCCCTGTCAACCCGAAGCTGGGCAACTTAACCTTATCCCCTCTGCCAGAGCCCATCACCTCCGACCAAGGGTCATGGATCGGCTCGCTGCTCACCGTGGGGGCTATCTTCGGTAAGATATATAATTATACTCACACATCCTGTATACATTTCTCTGCTGGGCACAAGCTGGGCTTCGTGACCGCTTCGGTAAGATTATGTCTTGGGTAAGACTATGTCTTGGATAAGATTAGGTCTTGGATAAGATTATGTCTGGGGTAAGACTATGTCTTGGATAAGATTATGTCTTGGGTAAGATTATGTCTTGGGTAAGACTATGTCTTGGATAAGATTATGTCTGGGGTAAGATTATGTCTTGGGTAAGACTATGTCTTGGATAAGATTATGTCTGGGGTAAGATTATGTCTGGGGTGAGATTATGTCTTGGGCAAGATTATGTCTCCGGTAAGATTATTTATTCTGGCGTTGTATAATATAAACCAACTGAAAATGGAAGGTCTACAATGCAGCACTCTACAATGCTTTAAGACCGCTGATCTGAATAAAACAGAAAAGACATAGCAGAGATCGATAGCAGAATAATAATAATTACATGCTTTACAACTCCTGGATGTTTCTGAAATCAAATATAAAAATAATCAAGATTTTTTAAAGGTCCTTTTGGCATAAGTACTTTTTTAATTGGATTCTGTCAATTGTGTCTCAGGTAAACCCAATAATTAATTCTTAAACTTACTTTCGCTACACAAAAATACTAACTGCACCCTGAATTCGCAGGTCCGTTCATAGCCGGTTTCCTGGCGCCCCGGATCGGCCGCAAGTGGGGTCTAATGTCCTGCTCCATCCCCCTGTTCATTGGCTGGATCCTCATCGCTGCGGCGACCAACGTCGGCCTCATTTATGCCGGCAGGATCTTTTGGGGTGTCGCCGTCGGAATGCTGTTTACGATATCGCCTATGTACTGCGCTGAAATTGCTACCGTAAGTTCTCTGGGGGTTAAGAAAGCCACATCGAAGCGACTCATCTAAAAATCAATATTGCAGTTTGTAAAAAATAAAAGTGCGCAATGCCAACAAATGTGAATAGCCATATTGCTTTTATAGATTCCTCTGGTACTTAACTGATTGTTTAAAGTATTGTCAGATCCAACAATATAAGCTAGGATCCTTGAAATCCTTGCCGTTGGCACAAATTTTACAATCTCTCTGATTTTGCTACTAGGTCCGCTGAAATTGCCACGGTATATGATTATCATCTCCCTAGCATTATCCCGTTTTCCTGTCAATCTGAAAATTTGACAGGTCCGGTTTTTTACAGAAGCGACTGCCTGTCTGACCTTCCTAACCTAACCTAACCTGTGTTAGGTCACACACCTCCGAAAATTCATTGCTCGGGAATGTGAGTTTCCTCACGATGTTTAATTTAATATCTCTCATCTAAATTTATTTACCCTCTCTGCCCTCAGAGAGGGTAAATAATCATTATCATATCATTTATTGCGTTCCACATGGTAGGAGGTTGGTAATATAAGGTATGTAACACATATGGACCCGGATTGGGCACAGCAATTTAAAATAATTAATTTTAATTATTTTTTTTTTTTTAGTTAGAGTGTTTTCTATGATCCAAACATGAATTCGAAAACAAATTCTACAATCATTAGTTTAGGCCCGTGCTGGATTCGACCCAGCGACCTCAAAGTGAGAGCCGAGCGTTCTACTACCACCACAGCTCTACGGTATATGATCATCCTATGAAGAAATAAAAGATAGAAGTTGGAACAATCAATTACATCAATCGAGCCCATAAGGGCGCATACTTATCTACTTTCAGTGTTGTTAACAAGAAAGAACCGTCTAAAAACCAAGAAACTCAAAGATTCAAGATCAAAATAAAAAATTACTTACTTAGATACTAAAAACCCACAATCATTGATACTCTATCAGACATCGACAATGAACACTACATTTGACCTATATCCCCACGTGAAATGGAGTATAGTGATATCACTATCATCACAACAGTCCCTGGCCTATTTAACACGAATACAATGGACCAAATAGAATTAGCACGCTTTAATTGATTATTTATAAAAGGGTCAATGAACGTGGAGCTAATTATAATTGTATTGCGCCGATTCCTGCAGACACCTTCTAATTTTATTTTATGTTTTACTCGTCATTTTGTTATCCGCCGAAATGGAAAGAAACAGGTTAACAAACTGTTAATTTTAAAATTAATGAATGAATAACCTAGACGAGAAAGACATGTCGCTGTTATGCAACCTTTTTGAGGTGTGCTGTTAACGTAATTCTGTTAGGTTATTGGCCAATTAAATCTCTGCCTAAAATTGATGTTTATTCTATAATTTTTTGTCGATTACCCGTCCACGTTGTCACGTGTGCTCTCTCCCCAGGATGACTCCAGAGGCGCGCTGGGCTCGTTCCTGCAAGCTTTCATCACCCTGGGTTTCCTGCTGATCTACGGCATTGGTCCCTTCGTCTCGTACAGTGTCATCGCCTACGTCGGTGTGGCGTTTGTCGCTGTCTTCACCGTCTCCTTCTTCTTCATGCCTGAATCTCCCATCTATTATTTGTCTAAGAGTGAGTTATTACCATTTAGTTTTTGAGCACCTGAAATGCACGTGGAAAACGCAAAAAGGGACGGCCCAAAGAGACCTGGCGACACTCGGTTGACCAAGAGTTAACTGTCGCGATATCATGGGAGCAAGGTACAGAGGCTGTAAAACATCGCGAGGAGTGGATATCTGATGTTCGAGCCTTACATCTCAGCAGGGGATAATAGGATTAGTAGAAGAAGAAAACAGCTAATCTATTCTTCTTTTTCTTATTGTGTGGTTTGTTAGGTGGAATACCAGCCTCATCAAGCCTGGTGTCAGGGTTATGATTGAGCCGCCAAAGGCCCTAGGTATATTGTTACCTTATAGTGAAAACCACGGAAGTGCCCCTTTAGAAATTCACATTTTGGTGAGGTTTTCTTCAACAAAACCGCGATATCTTTTAAATAACTTTATCCAGGTAAAAATTTTAACCTCACTTATTGCTGAAGCCTCTCACCCGGTCCAAAATTTAACTTTTCCAATCTCTTCCTTCATTACAGATAACAGGGAAGCGGCCGGTGAATGCCTGGCGAAGATCAGAGGCAAATCCCGCGCAGGCGTCGAAGCAGAGCTGAGTCTGATGGCTGCTGACATCCAGGCTTCCATGGAGAAGACTGCTTCGGTAGGTCAACTTATAATAATTTCGCAGTGATATAAACATAACATAAGCTCACGACATTATCCCAATGACGGTAGTCAGATCCCAGAGGTACTTCCATCGCATGATGAACTAAATACCCACATCACATCGAGCTTTCTGTTAAACCAACGTGATAAGGGGTGCGCCGTATCGCCAGCTATAACGGTCGAGCCAATTGTGTTAGTGAAACACTGAAGATAAATTATGAATTTATTGGTCTCATCATCTTTGTCAACTCTGAACAGCTTTTTTTTTGACGTGACTTATTGTAGATTTGCCGCAGATGGCATTAACTACTTGGCCGGCCTCAGAACTACAACAATTTGTTCCAGATATTACAATTACAATTTGTTCCAGATATCCGACATATTCAAGGGAGGCAACTTCAAGGCGTTCTACATCTCCTGCGCGCTGGTGTTCTTCCAGCAGTTCAGTGGTATCAACGCTGTACTTTTCTACATGACCAACATCTTCGAAGCTGCTGGATCTGACTTGGATGCCTCCATTGCTACCATTATTATTGGTGCTGTTCAGGTGAGCTGGTGTTTTAGGGTCCTCCACCAACCTGCAGTGCAGCAGCGTGGTGGAGTATGATCCAAACCGGTTGATTGAGGCGACGCCTGTGCCCAAGGGTGCCTGTGCTAAGTTGGACTAAGTTGACAGATCACGTGAAATGGGTTGCATAACCTCGAGATGCCTATATAAATAGCCCGGGTTATTCCTTGAATTTAAAATTAACAGTTGTCAATCTCCTGTCCCTTTCCTTTTTGGTGGATAAGAAAATGACGGGTATAACTTAAAAAGGTGTCTGCAGGAATCGGGGCCATTACAGACAATTAACAGCCTCCAATCGTACCTGGCGCAAATTTACTTACCTATAATTTATTTATTTATTTGTTGCATGTCACATGGTGGCTGCGTTTCCACGATCATCATAAACCCATCTTTGTTTCGTGTGAATTTATGTTGATATTATAATTTCCAGGTGGTTGCGTCCTTGATAACTCCTTTCGTAGTGGACAGACTTGGAAGGAGGCTACTTCTGCTGGTATCATCCTGTGGAACTGCCATTGGACTGGTAAGTTTTTACGGATGTCCATCACCAAGCTTGAGCGTTGGACTCACGATCCGAAGGTCCCTGGTTCCAATACTTGGTGGAGACATATCACAAAAGTCACTTTGTGAGCCTTAGTTTGGTTAGGACATTGCAGGCTGATCACCTGATCCTCCATAATCCGGTTACTACTTACTGATGTAAGTACGTAGTCGTTACATGAGCCATGTCCGGGGCCTTTGGCGGCTCAATAGTGACACCAGGGTTGATGAAGCAGGTAATCCACCTTACAACCCATACGACAGATGCTCTATATCTATAAAATTATATCGAGAGATTCGACCAATAGCCAGAAGACGTATATCTACGTAGACAGCATTCGCTGCATCTATTAAAGCCACTATATCATGGGGTAGTTTCCAAGGTCAAAGATAAATTATGAAATTCTGAACTAAGTCGACCTTACCTGTTCTGTCATAATGATTACAATCGGGTAGTTTCCTAGGTCAAAGATAAATTATGACATTGTGATTAAGTACTAAATAAAGACAGATCTAAAGATGTCAAAAAGCGTTTTCCTTTTTCAATTTAACTTACTTATTTATGAATTTTAATAAAGAAAAATGTAATAATAAAGTGCGGCATTTCGTCACGTTTTTCTATGACGTCCCAGGTTGCTTTTTCATACAGTAATTTCGATTTTGACGTTTAGTAAAAAGTAACTGATTTGACTAGTTTGAAAGTAACCTATTCGCGCCGCGCGGCACTGTTGCTTTGCGGACCCAGCTGGTAGCTTAACATCCGTATCTCCATAACTTTCTTTAAAGCTTTTAAAAAACAAATTCGGCGCACGCTGATTACGGGTTAAGTTGTTCGACATAGCATTAGACCAATGCTTCCATGCTAACGCAAATTCGTATCCAAGGTATAAGTAGAATAGAATAGAAGTTTATTGCAAGTCACAAGTTATACAAGGTGTTGTAGTAAATATACGTACATGTGACGGCCTGCTAGGGCACAGCAAACAATAAGGACAACTAGTTACCGATTACTTAAAAATAAATAAAAGGAATCTATAACATATCTTAAATCTACTCTTTAGGAACTTTTACACGACCGGCCATTTACTAACTTATGTACCCATCTGTCCCCAGGGCCTTCTCGGCATGTACTTCCTCCTCGACGAGGTCAACAAGCCAGCGGCATCGAACCTTGGCTTCCTGCCCATCTTGTCACTGGTACTCTTCATCGTCACCTACTGCTGGGGGCTCGGCCCACTGCCGTGGGCGGTCATGAGTGAGCTGTTCCCCATCGAGGTGAAGGCTAAAGCGTCGCCGATTGCTACTGCCTTCTGCTGGGTGTTATCATTCTTGGTTACCAGGTGAGTGAACGGCCTCTGTGGTCCAGTGGTTTGAGCGTTGAGCTCACGATCCGGAAGTACCTGGTTCGAATCCCGGTGGGGACATATCACGAAAATCGTTTTCAGCCATCCTATTTTTTTATGAACTAAACGAGATCCCGAAAATAGGGGGATCTCGCGGAATTGATATTTATAATCACTAAATAGGCAAGCCACTAAAAAGGCAAGCCACTAAATAGGCAAGGCACTAAATAGGCAAGGCACTAAATATGCAAGGCACTAAATAGGCAAGCCACTAAATAGGCAAGGCACTAAATAGGCAAGGCACTAAATATGCAAGGCACTAAATAGGCAAGGCACTAAATAGGCAAGCCACTAAATAGGCAAGCCACTAAATAGGCAAGGCACTAAATAGGCAAGGCACTAAATATGCAAGGCACTAAATAGGCAAGGCACTAAATAGGCAAGCCACTAAATAGGCAAGCCACTAAATAGGCAAGGCCCGTAATCCCGTGACAAAATGTCGCACTTATTATTACATTTTTCTTTATTAAAATTCATAAGAAAGGTAAATAGAAAAGAAAACTTTTTATGTTACCTTAGATCTGTCTTTATTTAGTAAACAGAAGGGTTAAAATGGCCACATCGAAGCAATATTGCTATTCGACATTAGTTTGCATTGCGCACTTACTTTTATATGCGCAAATGTCAAATTGCAATATTGCTTTCTTAGATGAATTGCTTCGATGTATGGTTAAAAAGAATTTATTTATTATTTCCAACATATTAAATGTCATTTACATACCTAAGAAACAAAGTAAGTACTTACATTTATATACCACTTCGCCTAATAGTTAAACTTAAACATAAGCATTTCCTTCACGCACTTCTACACATACACAGACTGGTCCGCAGAACCAAGCACGATGTGACCATTTTAACCCCCCAGAATTTCATAATTTATCTTTAACCTAGGAAACTACCCTATTCGGATATAGTCGTGAACGTATGTTATGATTTAGACTTTAATAAAAATCACTCTACCCTCAGGTTCTTCGAGCCTATAGCGAACGCGACGGGCATGTACACAGCGTTCTGGATATTCGGCGTGTGTTGCGTTTGTGCCTTCTTCTTCACTCTGTTCCTGGTTCCCGAGACCAAGGGCAAGAGCTTCCAGGAGATACAGGACATGCTTGCTGGCAGGTGAGATATCTCTTTCTTTATTTCGTCTTCTTCTATCGTGTGGATTATGAGGTGGATGACCAACCTCATCGACCCTGGTGTCAGGGTTACTACTGAGCCGCCAAACGCATCTAACATGGCTCACGTAACGACTACGTACTTATATCAGTAAGTAGTAACCGGGACCAACGGCTTAACTTGCCTTCCGAAGCACGGATCTTCTTACTTTCAGACAATCAGGTGAAGCCTGCATTGTCCTAACAAAGTAAGGTCCCCAACTAGGATTTGAACCCGGGACCTCCCGCATCATCATAAGAAGTAAAAAGGGGTTACAAGTACTTACTTTATATTTCTTTTCTTTTTTCGCAGGCCTGCAAAGGAGAAGTCAGAAAAGGCATAAATTAAGAAACAAGAATTTTACCAGCGAATTTTAGGCAGTGTTCGTATATGTAAGGATAGACTTATGCTATGTATTAATTAATATATTTTATACGTAATTTTATTTTTTATGTGAAGATTTGAATCGAAAATATTAAATGTAATTTACTGATGGCAATACTGATTGAAGTCTATAATTGGTGGAAGTTTTTTGAGTTTAAAAACGTAAGGATAGAAAGGTTTAATAGGGTACAGATAGCCATGCCACAAAATAGCATGCTTGTGATGAGCAAGCCAGTAGTATTAAATCGAATGTTGAGCGATTTGACGTCATATTAAAGTATACAATTAAAGAGCAAGCCACTAAATAGGCAGGGCAGTAAATAAGCAAGTCACTAAATAGGCAAGGCACTAAATGAGCAAGCCACTAAACAAGAATGCACAAATGTATCAGTATCCGTAAGGTTTCTGTGCTCAAAATTCAGAGTTCAGACCAATATTGCCAACATAATTAATTTATAATTTAGTTTTAATTGATGACCACCCATTTTTGATTCGAATCTTCGCCCTTAGAGCCTTATTGATATCGCAGATTGGTATTTAAAACTGTCTGCAACGATATTTGACTAAAATAGTTAAAGCAATTCCAGGGTATAAATATTTTTTTAAATAATCTACACGATTTTAAGAACGGATTTACATTTATAAAGGACTTTATAAACTTAGTATTGTCATTTTAAAAGATTATTAATTTTATTTTTGTCAAGCCAAATAAAGGGGTTGGCAAGTCGGCACTATTGATTCGGAATCGGCTTAAGCCAAACAAAAACGACTGCTTCTACTACCGCGAGCAGTCTCGTGGCGGGAAGCTTGCTGACACCGAGCTGTCTGCTAATTTTTGTTGCCAATATTTAACACGTTGACAGTCGTGATCCAAATATGGATCATGACGGAGTAGCTCCATACGTCCGTGACCCACACTTGTTCAGTGCCATGAGTGTGGCCTTTGAAAGTTCTATTTTTTCATGATAGTAAGAGATATGGTTTACTTTCTATTGAACTCAATAGGTATTGTGAAGTGTTTAGAATTAGAATATAATAATTATTTCCGTTTTTAACAGGACGTATATAAAATTTAAGTAATAAGCGGGACTTATAACGAAGTCAAAACATTTTGTATGGGGACTGTCAACGTGTTAAACTATATCGCAAGACCACGACTTAAAAGCCAAATTTGAGTGGTTTTATTAGTTGCGTAATAACAGTTGTTTAAATGGGCTGTGACCTTAAGCCGAATTGTGAGCAGTTTAACATTTTTGGTTTAAGCCGGAACCGTGTCGATAAGCGTGCGTACACCCTAAGCCTTTCACTACCAAAGTACAAAGTTAGCGGAGTTAGAACTGTGAACCAAGTGAAATGTGATATAGATTGAATTATTGTTATTCTTTTGTACATAATTTAGAATATAATTTTGTTAATGAATAAACGTTTTGTACGATGTTTTTTTTTTATTTATATTTTCTTCTATAAAATTAAAAACGGAATGATATATTTTTTTTATTTAATTAAATAAAAATTGCGCTGATTATTTAAGAAGTAAGCCTTCCTAGGTATTTCCTCGGTATGCCTACATACTTAGGAATACCTAAGAATATACTAGGTATGCATACGGTCACAAGCACTAATATGTATACACTTTGCTACCATGTCACATTAACTTTTTTGACAAATTGAACTGTAACTCTCACTAAATATCAAATATGTTAGTGCGACAGAGTCCTAAAGTGGGTACATTATATTGCTCATGACTGTACATGCAGTTAGATTCAGGAGTACTCTAAACCGGCGAGCATGCATGAAGACTTTGATGAGTGAAGGAAGCGAAGGTGGACCGGTGGTGGGTGGTGGTGGTGGTGTGATTGGTGGTGGTGGTGGTGGTGGTGTGATTGGTGGTGGTGGTGGTGGTGGTGGTGGTGGTGGTGATGGTGGTGGTGGTGGTGGTTTGGTGGTGGGTGGTGGAGGTGGTGGTGATGAGTGGTGGTGGTGTCAGGATCGTAGGAAATGGAACTCCGTGGTTTCTGCCTACCCCAGCGGGAAATAGGCGTGATCTTATGTATGTATGATTATTTAACAAAAGGCACTTCCGTTAAGTTTTCAAATGATAAGACAATTTGTTAGACAAATCAATATTTAAAATGTAAATAAAAGCCGAAAGTATGTTACTGAAACTCATTTTATTTAAAACGACAACTTACAAATAAATATTTACAACTTTCAGCGTATCAGTCTTTTTTTAATTCATTTTCGTACACACCTACATAATTACAATGTTGTTTAAACTTAGTCATCATCATCATCAGCCGTACGACGCCCACTGCTAGTAATTTGGTTAAATTAGGCACTTCAATTTACATAACATCAAATTAAGCTTTTAAATCTGACAATATAGGAAACTTGTTACTTGGTTAGGCAAATAAAAATAAATCTTTTTGAATTAAGCAACATAAAATAATTTATCCTGACAGCTCCACTTCTATCGTGTGGGTTGTGAGGTGGATTACCAACCCCATCAACCCTGGTGTCAGGATTATGATTGAGCCGCCATAGGCCCCTGACATGACTCATGTGACGACTACGTACTTACATCAGTAAGTAGTAACCGGGACCACTGGACCAGTGGTTGAGCGTTGGGCTCACGATCCGGAGGTCCCGGGTTTGAATCACGGTGGGGATATATCACAAAAATCACTTTATGATCCCTAGTTTGATTAGGACATAACAGGCTGATCACCTGATTGTCCAAAAGTAAGATGATCCGTGCTTCGGAAGGCACGTTAAGCCGTTGGTCCCGGTTACTACTTACTGATGTAAGTAAGTAGACGTTACATGAACCATGATATATCAATACAACGAGATCTGTGTGACACGAATTAAAAAAAAATAGGTTTAAAAACATTGGCGCTTCTTCTATCGTGTGGGTTGTGAGGTGAATTACCAACCTCATCAACCCTGGTGTCAGGGTTATTATTGAGCCGCCAAAGGCCCCTGACATGACTCATGTAACGATTGTTTAGCGACGTGAGTGAGCCAAGTAGGTAGCCCGGCCAAGTAGTGAACGCCTCTGTGGAAAATCTACAAAACATTTCCGAGAACTTATCTGTCATCGGAAGAGTCGAAACAATTAATTTGGTACGTAGGTACTAAGGTTTCATTGTTAGTTCAAGGTTGGTCTAACCCAGTTGTCTATTTATATGAATACTAGCTGATTTCATTCGCGTGTAACACATTTTTTTTTAATTTTAGATTAGACATGATTACACATAATGGACTAATGTTATGGGCGATAGGCTGATCCCTTATCACCATAAGGTTTATCATATCCAGCTTACGACATCGTATCAACAGTGGCTGCAAGTTGTCTTTGATTACTTGTAGGTCTGCCCACCCCATTAGGGATTACGGGCGTGAGTTTATGTATGTAAATTATAGATTTAGGCTTTTTAAGTCCTCTGTTAAAATTTTGCCTGGAAGAAATTGCCGCTTAGCAATAAGGCCGCCAGATTGTACTGTATCTTTCGTCCATATGTGTATAACTTGTTTTGTATGTTGTGTGCAATAATTACGATAAGACAATAAAGGACTTTCCAAGCTGCGTTCACCAAAAACAATATAGATGGCGTTGTCTAGTTTAAACGTGACTGACGCGGAGATGGGCGGAGAAGAGCGGAGATGTGCGGATTTGACCAATCACAGCGTTCGAGAGAGCGAAAAACGAAGACGCTCTGTCACTCTCTCCCTCACGGTGATTGCTCGATTCCTGCACATCTCCGCTCATCTCCGCACAGCTCCGCGTCAATGGAAACGCAGCCTTACCTATTTTCTCATTTCTCGGGTATAAATTATTCCAAAATACAATGTAATGGCAGAAGCATATATAAAAAACTTGTTGCTTAATAATTGGATCGCATTATGTATAGAATTATGTTGTTACCTAAACAGATTCAAACTCCTTACTCACCTCGTCCATTCCAGTTAACACGTCACATATGCTGGCTGCATACAGTCTAACATCGTCATTTTTTCTTATCCTTAAACTAACACAATACAATTTCTTATACATATCTGTCATTTTCTCGTAATCCTTATTAGATTTCGATCTACAATATTGAATGATACTTTTCAATATGAAGTGAAGCCGGTTTTCGTAAAGTGACAGAAGACTGTGCTCGGTTTTCATGGTCTTTTCGTCCTGGTCCTCTGGTTTGGGGGCCTCTTTCTGGTCTTCTGGGTCTCTCTCCTTGATCAGTTGCATGATGGACTGGCTTTGGCGTAGAAGTTGGATCGCCGTTTGGAGCGACTTCAGTTTTAGGTTGGGTGACACTGAAACAATAACACATGACAACTTACTGAAGTATCATAACATAAGCTCACGACTATAACCCAATTGGGGTAGTCTGAAGTACATACATCACAAGATGAACTAAATGTCCTTAGAAAAGGTTTAGTACGATCTACTCTGAACCGGCGTGCGTGTATGAAACGATTGTTGAATGTAGAGATGAGTGAGTGAGTCAGTATCATGAGTGAGTGAACCAGTCATATGAGTGAGTCATTTCACGTAGAACTATGTGAACGTCTTACAGCTAGCCTGAGTCTCGAGTACCGCGACATTTTCCATCTGCACTGTGAGGAACACGAGTGAGTGAGTCAGTTATGAGTTAAACGGTTATATGAGTGAGTGAGTCAGTAATATGAGTGAGTCAGTTATATGAGCGAGTGAGTCAGTTATATGAGTGAGTGAGTCAGTAATATGAGTGAGTGAGTCAGTAATATGAGTGAGTCAGTTATATGAACGAGTGAGTCAGTTATTTGAGTGAATGTGTCAGTTACATGAGTGAGTGAGTCAGTCATATGAGTGAGTGAGTTAGTTATACGAGTGCGTGAGTCAGTCATATGAGTGAGTCAGTTCGCGTAGAACTATGTGAACGTCTTACCGCTAGCCTGAGTCTCGAGTACCGCGACATGTTCCAGCTGCACCGTGAGGAACATGGCGGCGTCCTCCAGCAGGGCGAACATGTTGGCCGCCAGCGAGTAGTTGCTGCGGGTTGCGTTTAGCAGCGTGCGCCGCTTCGGGCCCTCTTCGAGGGTTATCCTGTCGACAACGAACAGAATTAAACATAGCGTGACATCATCAGGGGGGTTCAAATAGCCACATCGAAGAAAGCAATATTGCTTGCATGCAGAGTCATCTTCTCTGCCCTTCACTGGGGCAATTCCTGCTCGGCGCGTCCTTGCCGCTTGGGTGAGCGCCTCTTACTTCCGATTTCGGATAGGGACCCAGACCTACGAGGTATAATGTAGAACCCTTGCCCAGAGATACGGGTGAAGACCTCAACCGCAGTGGCGGAGATGGGAGCCATTGGTACGATAATGCACGAAGGAAGGGGCAAGTCACAGGGATTGTAACCTGGAACCTGACAGAGGGCAGCAGTAACTCAGTACTATTCAGAGGCGGAGGACATGAGTCCTAGTGCCGCTTTGAAATAGACTACTCTGGGCGCCATCACACTCGCGTCAGGCAGAGTACTGCAGAGCGGAAAGCAAGAGGGAAACCACTGCCGTACTTTTCCCTAAAAACCGTAGCATGGACGCTACACCGACAAGAGCGTGGCTCTTAAAATAGAAGTTTATACTCTTTATGGAAATTGACTCCTAAACGATCTATTTTAGTTTTTACACAGGATCAGTGATACGCCGTTCCTGGCAGTAAAAACATAATTAAAACCGTCTCACCTATACTGCGAGTGGTAGAGCGACCCGAGGCGGTGGTATATCATCGCGGCCCGGAACTGGTACAGGTACTGTCGGGGCCCCGGGCTGAGCAGGCAGTACTTCAACGCGTGCTTGAACGCTTCTGCCACCTCCGACACCTCCTGTAAAGATAAGTCTTATACATTGTTTGAAGTTTACGCGACAATTATAATAATTAAAACACATAACACCGGGCTTTTACCGATTCTTCTCCTCTTCTGTCGTGTGGGTTGTAAGGTGGATTACCAACCCCATCAGCTTTGGTGTCAGGGTTGCTATTGAGCCGCCAAAGGCCCCTGACATGGCTCATGTAACGACTACTTACTTACATCAGTAAGTAGTAACCGGTACCAAAGGCTTAACGTGCCTTCCGAAGCACGGATCATATTACTTTCGGACAATCAGGTGATCAGCCTGTAATGTCCTAACCAAACTAGGGATCACAAAGTGGTTTTTCTGATTTGTCCCCACTGGGATTCGCACCTGGGACCTCCGGATCGTGAGCACAGCGCTCAACCATTGGACCACAGAGGTCGTTACCCCCACCGGACTGACTTCACCGGATCGACCCCGCCGGCTCATGTTGACCTGAAACTTCGGTTCAAGCTCGCCGGTAACCACCCGGCTACCTATCCTGATAAAACACGTACCGCCTAGCTGGAGTCGCTCACTGGGCCTCCCTCAACAGGGTCTCACCCGGCTGACTCGCCGTTAGTACCATGCCAGACATGATTTTGGGCTTTAGACCCTCGCAGGGGCGAAACTCGCCCGCCGTGGACGTCGAGAAGACAGCTGTTGGTTGGTTCAAAAACACTCACATTGACATAGTGTCCGGGGCAGTCCTGCATGAGCACGGCTCGCGTGTACAGGTGGCAGGACAGCTCCCAGGACACGAGGTCCCACACGGACGCGGCGCCGCAGCTCTCTCGAGGGCCGAGTATCTTGAGGGCAGTCAGATAAAGGTCTTCCGCTTGGTTGTATAGGCTGCGTTTCTCTGCGCTGTTGAAGGTAAGTCGATTTTAAAACATACATACGTAAATTCAACTTAAGTAACTCGTAGTTCTTAGATGGTGATCAAAAGTTTAACCCAAATACAACGTTAGGTAAATGGGATAAGACATTTCAACCAGACGGGATATTTCCACTAGATGGAATTTATCAATCAGATGGAATATTTCAATCAGATGGGATGTCTCAACCGTACGGGATGTATTAACGACATTGAAATTTCACCAGACATTCAACTAAATGCTATTGAAAATTTTGTTTTACTAGGAAGTCTACTGTGTACAAAATTCCCAGTGGTCCTACCAGTAAGTCTATTGGGAAGGAAATTCCCAGTAGTTCAACTGGTAAGACTACTCGGTAAGACTACTGGGAATAGGGGAATATTTCGACTGGACCAGATTTTAGATCAGGGCGATTAAAAAGGCCACATTGAAACAATTCATCTAAAAAGCAATATTGCAATTTAACATTTGGGCATATAAAAATCAGTGCGCAATGTCACCAGATGTAAAATACTAATATTGCTTTCTTGAATAAATTGCTTCAATGTAGGCTTTTTAATCCCCCAGATCAGCGGGCTTAGCACCGTAAGCGTGCGACTCTTTCTCGCCGTGTGTGTGTTAAGTAGGAATATGAATGTGTGAGTGTGCAAATTTCCGGGAATGTGGGTTTCATCACGGCGGTTTTACGAGTACGAAGATCAAACGTGTTGCTGCGTCTACTGCTATATTAAAAAAAAACTCACTTGAAGTCCCCCTGCGAGCAATGCGCCTTGAAGCGCATGTATCGTCCCTTGTTGCAGTACAGGAGAGCCAGGTTGGGCGCGTCGTTCACTTGCTGGAATATAGCAGACGCCTCGTCCAAGCACTCTAGCGAGCGACGGGACATCGTCGTGAACTGTTTCAGAAGAAGCTTCGCCTTAGGGTCCTTGGGGTCTGGCTCTTCCACGTATTTTAGGTAGATTTCTGAGGAAGAAATGCTGTAAGTTATCACTTCATCCATAAATATTTCGGGGTTATTGTTTGAGCCGTGGTAGCCCAGTTGGTAGAACGCTTGCCTCTCACTTTGAGGTCGCACAGCCCTAAACCAATGATTGTCGAATTTGTTTCCGAATTCATGTTTGGATTATAAGATTATCACGTGCTCAGCGGTGAAGGAAAACTTCGTGAGGAAACCCACAATCCCCAGAAATGCATTTTCGGAAGTATGTGACCTAAGCTGTATTGGGCTGGTTTTCCCTTCGCGAGTTGGAAGGTCGGACAGGCAGTCGCTTCTGTAAAAATCCGTACCTGTCAAATCTTCAGGTTAGGTAAGCCAACCCTGTGAAAAACGGGATAATGCTAGGGGGATGACATGGTTACATGTAGAAAAACATAGCAATTAGCATCACGCCTGTATTCCCGAAGGGGTAGGCAGAGGTACATAGTATTTACAACACACCCACTCTTCGCCAGCTATGTTGAATTCCCATGTAATAGGGGGTGTGGCGGAACCAACTAGTTGGCCAGCTAGTTCCGCCCACATGCAACAGATGGCGCCACATTCAATAATGCAGTCTTGAAGCAGTCGTGAAACGCGATATCGAAGTTTACACAGCGAGACGCATATATACAACTTCCAACATAACACCGTTGGATCGTCGATCCCTAGTCACACTACCAACTTGTGGCTAGCGGGGTACTATGCTCAGTTCGGTCCGATAACATCCTTTGACAGCAGCACATCCTCGCCAACAAAGGGGCGAACCTATTGCCATTAACCGGTGACAAATCGCGGAACCCACGTGATATCAATTATATATGATCCGAACATGAATTCAAACTCAACTTCAGCGGATTTTTCTTTGAACAATAAACTAATGATTTACACTGCAATATTGAAACCAATCTGGCTCTATGGAATGGCCCTATGGTCTACCGCCAGCAAATCCAATATACTAAGTCTGCAGAGGGTTCAGAACAATATCTTGAAGACTATATGCGCGGCGCCCTGGTTTATTCGAAACTCAGAGGTACATCAATACCTAGACATGCCAACGATCACAGAAGAAATTGAAAAGTACAACAAAAGGCATAAGGAACGGTTGAGTAACCATCCAAATCCCTTAGCAACTATGCTGTTGGAAGCTAGCAACAGGGTGAAGAGGCTCAAAAGGAAGGATGTTCTTGGGCGCTGAGTACTATGGAAGATGGTGGCATTGGTTGCTTTACTTCTAACTAATCAATTCACACACCAAATCTGATTAAAGTCTTGCGACTGATTGCAGATATTTAAAAGAAAAAAAAAAACTTCAGCGGATGAGAGCGCGAGCGAGAATCGAACCAGGTGCTGTAAAAAAGCGTGGTTTATTTTGTCAACTCACGTTGTGCATCGTTCATGTACCGCACGGCCAGCTCGTTGGTGACGGAGGCGAGGCGGCGCTGCAGCTCGCTGCGTTTGTCTCGTGTGGCCGCCGCCGCGCGCTGGTAGTGGGAGCAGGACAGCAGCATCGCTTGGATCTCGCTCGATGGCAGGCTTAGGTCTGTGGAGTGTGCAAGTTACGTTAAGCACTATTCACAATCTGCGTCGTCGGGACTCATTAAGCGAGCTGTTTAAAGAAATAAATCACGGTCGCAAGTCAATATATTTGTGAAAACATTATGTATGTACGTAAAAATGTATCTCTCCTTCCGAGAAACTGTTCGATAGCGATAAGCACTGAATAGGGAAATCGTCGTTCACGCCGGCGGGGTCGGTATCGGGGTTCTGAACTGTTTGGTGTCGCGAGCTGATTGGCCGCCTCTATGGCTAGAGTAATCGGGTCGTCGGGATCAATAAGCATATTTTGGTACCATGTCACATGATTTTTTTTTTTGACCAGACTTGCCCGAAGGCATCGAAGAGGCTTAAGATGGAGCGAGCTCGCCCAGAAGGTGCCTGTTCACTCTGGCCTTGAAAGCACCCGGGAAGAAAAGAGAAAATCTTACCCAGATCAAACTCTTCTCCCTTTAAATGTCCGTCCAACTCCTCAGTCAGGTCGTTGTATATCTCCAGCCGCAGTCGACTGTCCACCTCGTGGTCGGTGGAGAACTGCTTGCGGAACTGTTCCAGCCGGTGCCAGTGCTTACTGATTTGAAAATAGTTGTCACCTGGAGAAAAAAAATATAATGAAATAATGTTAATAGTATAATCAGGATAAAAGAAGAGAAAGATACATTTGCCCTCAATATACTGCTTCAACATTCTGCCGAAAATATCCATCCATAATTTTAATTGTTATTTTACCTCCTTCTAACGGCCTCCGTGGTCCAGTGGTTGAGCGTTGTGCTCACAATCCGGAGGTGCCGGGTTCGAAACCCGGTGGGGACAAATCACAAAAATCCCTTTGTGATCCCTAGTTTGGTTAGGACATTACAGGCTGATCACTTCATTGTCCAAAAGTAAGATGATCCGTGCTTCGGAAGGCACGTTAAGCCGTTGGTCCCGGTTACTACTTACTGATGTGAGTTATCGTTACGTGAGCCATGTCAGGGGCCCTTGGCGGCTCAATAATAACCCTGACACCATGGTCGATGAGGCTGGTATCCCACCTCACAACCCCCACGATAAGAAGATTAAACATTCACTTACCAACTCTCCCGATAAGGCAGCTGGCATCGACCACGCGACTCTTAATGATCATATTGCTCAACAACTTCTGACATTTACTCGCCATCTCTATATACTTCAGCGAAAACCCGTACTGTTCGTGCGAATAACTGTGTTCAGCCAATGTAGCGTACGCTAGGCAAATCTTCTCATACAGCAAAGTTTTCAAGTGCAATTTCCAGGCAAAGTTGTCGTCTCTATGTGGTTCGTGCACCGTGGGGTATTTCTTATTTTCTTTGCGTATTAGAATGGCGTTTTTATCGACGTTTTGCAGAGTTTCTATTAGGAAGTTTCCAGATTGTTCCGTAGCTTTTCTCTCGCGTTTTCGCCGGCGGCTCCGCGATACGTGCTCTTTAGGGTCACCTTTCTTTGCAATGGGTTCATACTCCATCTTGATCGGTTCGTAAGGGTTCGCCATTTTAGGGTGTTGCTCCTCGATTATGATCTGTTGTTTCAGACGCTCGCGCTCTTCTTCCTGTAAGATTTGGGTTCGCGTGATTCTATAACAAGGTCAGAGATCGCGTGCAGGCGATCGAGCTACAACCCTTTGAAGACAAACTATTCTTAGTTGATTTTAATACCGTTACAGGTAGAAAATTCACATGAACACGATGATGGTTGTAAGGGCTTAAATGCATGTCCGGGAGTCCCTCCTAACATAAATAGCCTATATATATGGGCACATGCCCTCCCCCCCCCCCTTAATCGACCTTGACAGAGAGAATCCCATCCGTGCGACTTTATTTTTCTTTGTGAATTTTCGAATTACAAAAGTTCCACAAAAACAAGGAGTCCTATTGGACTCCAGCACCATGCATAAAGAAAATTCCACTTGATATTAACCCGAATCATGGTCTGAATCATCCCCTCAGTATTCATTACGATGTCACTAACACCCTGTATATCGTCATCAAACCCGACGCCAGCGCCATCTACCTAGAATATTGAGTACTAACATTTCTTTGACAAATAAATGTATGGAAAGTGGTCTAATCGATTCTTCAACTCACCTTACACTTATCGATAGTAACGTTGTGTAGAGCCAGGAGCCCCTTGAGAGCGTGTTGCAGCGCGCGTCCACATCGATCCGGTACCTCCACTCCTAAAGGCTTCCCTGCTCCGGACTTGCGTTTAGGGTCCTGTAATATTTGAGTGCGTTTTTTTAATAATAACAGCTGTTATTCCTGGGGGTTAAAATGGCCACATCGAAGCAATTCCTTTTTTTCTCCTATCGCGTAGGTTATGAGGTGAATTACCAACCTCATCAACCCTGGTGTCAGGGTTATTATTGAGCCGCCAAAGGCACCCGACATGGCTCATCTAACGACTACTTATTTACATCTGTAAGTAGTTACCGGGACCAACGGCTTAAGGTGCCTCCAAAAACCAATATTGCTATTCGACATTTGTTTGCATTGCGCACTTACTTTTATATGCGCAAATGTCAAATTATTTTGACATTTGACAAATGTCAATTAAGTGCATTTGAGTCTTGGTAGCCCAGTTGGTAGAACGCTTGCCTCTCACTTTGAGGTCGCAGGTTCGAATCCAGCACATGCCTAAACCAATGATTGACCAATTCATGTTTGGATCATAAATGATTATTACGTACTCAGCGGTGAAGGAAAACATCTTGAGGAAACCCACATTCCCGAACAATGCGTTCGGAGGTATGTGACCTAACCTGTATTGGGCTGATTTTCCCTTTGCGAGTCGGAAGGTCAGACAGGCAGTCGCTTCTGTAAAAAACCGGACCTGTCAAATCTTCAGGTTAGGTAAGCGGACCCTGTGAAAAACGGGATGACGCTAAACTAATAAGTCAACGAACTCTTTCAAGTCCAATAATGTTGCCAAAATCTCTTAAAAGGCTACTTTCTTTTCAAATTGTTCTTTCCACTCTAATCTTATCTGCCTAAAGGTTAGGTAATAAAGTTCTTTTTATTCGACTGCGACACAGCAAAGGAGGGTTATGTGTATGTATGACCGCTATGTATTTATTTACGGGAACGGCACATAACTGTACAAGTACCACTTACCGCTCCCCCAGTAGAGATCCGATCCCCAATATTGTTCAATGCCAGCCCTTGAATCTGCACCGCCAAAGCTTTCTCCGAATCGTCAATCTTTCCATCCTTCTCTAGCGCGCCCCCTTCGCATTTTCCGTCCTTGTCACTCTCACTATCCTCCTTCGAGTCTTTCTCTGGGCTTTGACTGGTGCTGTCTTTGTCGGGGGAGCTCTGAGATGTACTGTTGTCCTTGTCACTCGCATAGGTTGATGTGTGGTCACTTTCACAGGTGGTGTCAGCGAATTCCACGTCTTCCTCGTCCGAATCTGAGCTTTCGTCTGGGAATTCATAATAAAAAGTTTAAAATCAAATTTTGTTTTGTTGGACACCCTTCATCGATTGAAAGGGTGCTGATTTCGGCAACTGATTTTACATTGAAAATAAATGTTTTTAAAATTACTTCTCCCTGATCTGAATAGGCACGACAGAGGGTCAACAAGGCCGCAAAGAAACAATTCATCTAAATAGCAATATTGTAATTTGACATTTGCGCATATAAGTAACTGCGTAATGACAATAAACATATTAACACAACTAAAAACATTAATTTGTGTACTTGTGGTAAAGAATCAGATTACGTGCAGTTCCTTATGAAACAAGGTTGCGTACATCACCAAAAAATATTACCTGTCACTAACCTTTAAAATCTGGACATGCAGGATTAGTTGTTGCAGGCACATACAAATCCGCCAGCATATAATGCGACGAAGCCACAATTTGGGGATACCTCTCCACCTTCAACAGCTCTATGACGTGTTCCAACAACTGCCTGACATGTTTAGATCTGTTAGTTATTCGCATGTTCCTAGCCACTCTGTAGAGCAACATTGCTACTGGGGTCGTGAACGGATTGTCCAAACTATCCGGACACAAAGATGTCAAGTCATATAGCTTCACCACATCATCATGAGGCCCTTTGAACAGCCAATAAGTATGTCCGGCTTTGGTGACGTTGGACTTCAGAAACGACAGGATATTCTGAGCTACATTCCTTATGACTTTCGGAGAGAATGTGGAATTTTCCAAGTTCGGTAAGTCTTCTGTCTTCATTGGTTCGTATTTCTGGACTATTCCATCTAAGTGGTAGCACATTAACACTTCTGGGACGTTGCACATCAGATTGTCGAGCCAATAATCGATTCCGGTTAAGACGTTGATGGGTTCTCGGGTGTCTCGTAGGCGGAGACTGACGCACGGTCTATCTTTATCCCCAAATATGGGTAGGTCGCTTCCGATTAGCATGTGGATGTCTTCGAATGTCCAGAGAACGTTTCGGTTGTAAAGATGCTCGTTAGGGGGTTCCTCTGCCTTCTCTTCTGGTTCTGGCAGGAAAGGACCTGGGAAGGACAAATCGTTTTTTTTTATTTTAAAGAAGACAAATGAGCAGAAGAAATACTGGAAGTGTCCTTCAATGCCAATGGTTATTTCGGGTGTTTAAACTGCAGTTGAGGGTGTTTATGCAAAATTGTCGGGTTCTAAATTTTGGGCACTATTCCTCTCTCGGGAAACTTCCTGACTATTGAACTACAACCAAGTAGGTAACGCCATCTGAGGCAAGCCTACAATAAGTCATGCAAAATCTTTTATGAAATTGGGTAGTTCCTAGGTCAAAGATAAATTATGAAATTCTGATTTTTAAATGAAGACAGATGTAAAGGTGATAAAAACCTTTTTTTTTATTTATGAATATTTATTAACTTATTTATTAATTATAATAAGTGTGACATTTTCTTTGACGTCGTATTATGACATTTAGCAAAAAGTAACTGATTTGACTAGCGTATTGTACTTTCTATTTCTCTTTTGTTTTGTATTTCCTATGTGTGCAATAAATTATTTGTTATGTTATAAAACCCTCAGTGCGCAAGTCCATCACGCATTTGCCACAATACATTTTAAACAGTGATAAACAATGTCTCACCAGCAATACACATGGGCTGCGCAGGAGTGTCACGTTTGACGGGCGCTGGTTCTGTGACGCTGTGAGACAGGAACTTGTGTGTCAGTTGCAGTACCGAACTGGGGGACGAGGGGGTCAATGCCATGCGCTCCTGGGGTATCAAAAATCACCAAATAAGACAAAAAAAACCATATAAAACAAAAAAAAAACATAAATAAAAAAAAACAAATAAAAAAACACTTTATTTTATTTGGAACAACAACAGTCTTGTATCTAATTGTACAATGTATGGTCTTCCAATTTTTTACATTTTTCCTCACCTTATGGTTGTCTGGAAGAAATCGCTTTAAGCGATAAGGCCGCCATTTGCCATTTACTTAGTTAAGAGTCTTTTTGTAATTCTTTCTTTTTATTATTTTGGTGGACCGACGATCTGGTGAAGGTCGCGGGAAGCCGCTGGATGCGGGCAGCGCAGGACCGATCGTCGTGGAGATCCTTGGGGGAGGCCTATGCCCAGCAGTGGGCGCGTACGGCTGATTATAATGATTTTGGTGCAATAAAGTGTATTTGTATTGTATACAATACGTAAGACTAATTACAGCTATCCACATATTACATAGTAAAATATAAAGAGGATGCCAAAGGAAAAAAAGAAGAGACAGTGTGTGTGTGTTTATGTATGTCAAAACCACACAACAGTCCGTATCACTTTATAATGATAAATTCAATATCATTAGCTTATAACAGTTATAACCATATAAGACAAAAGTTCAACGATAGGGATTCTTCATATTACATACACACACACATACATAAACTCTCGCCTATTTCCCGCCGGCGTAAGCAGACACACTTCTTTCTCAATTGTTCATCAATTGTTTCATAGACGCACACCACTTCAGATTAGACCGTATTGAACTTTTTCTAAGGACATCTCTAATATGGTCAATGTACGTCCTTCTAGGTCATCCCAGAGGAGCAGACCAGCAGAATGGTCGTATTCCTAAGCGACCCATTGCCATAGCTTAAAAATAAAACAAAGAGTATACTTTTTGGTCTTACCTGTTCCGACATAGTCTTCAAGATGTTTTCATAGAAGAAATCCTTCAACCATGACCACTCCGACTTCATGAGGTAGTCGTAAACATCGAAGTCGTCTAGAAGCAGTGTGTTCTCAACTCGATGCACCATCATGCTTACCTTAAAACAAATATTAGTTTTATACAAACATTTCGAAACAAACTTAGAGTGCTTACGGCAATACTGAAGACACTACACACATACACACACTACAATACGGTTGACACTACAAATATTAAATAGGTAAATACGAACAGTTCCATTAGGTTGGTACGGCAACTTAAGCAGCTTCTTGATGCATTCGGCACCAGATATCACGTCCACATCGCCCACACAGTCCGGGAACATATGTGCCATTCTGAAACTGTACACGAAAATTAATTAGCCAGAGAAACTAAACATTGCTTTTTCTTTTTCCTCTGTTCAAACTACAATCAATACAGTAGATAGTCATAGTTAGTCATAGTTATAGTCTATTGAATAGACTATAACCAGCCCTTGCACAGTAACCAGGCTACGTGTGGCGCGAATTATATCCAGAGCTTTGGCCAATCCACAATGTCTATCCACATAGTTAGCATTTACTGCATATATTAGTCGAAACTCTCGATACATTGGTTGTTTTGGTAGCCGTGAAGAACCTGGTACTTATTTTCATATTCAAATTCGGAAATATTTTTAATCAGTAGGTAATAATAAAATTTAGTCATAGTTACACTTTAAATCGTCATTTTTCCATAACAAATGTCTCAGCCGCCTAAAACTACTGCAGCTTCTCACAATCTGCATAGCCATATTTCTAGTAGAAATCTCTTCCAGCATACTGGGAAAGCGTAAACTAAGGGAAGTCAGATAAGCCTGTACATTAAAACAACCATAGCAATGTATATTCTAATAATTAAAAACCTTACCTAGACAAACCAGTCCCTCTGGTCAAGATCTGCTTTAACCCATAGGAATCAATAGCTGCCCCCCAGTTGGAGGGGGGCAGGTTGAGATCGGTGTTGCACTGCAGACGGGCATAGCCTACAGGGCTGTGAAACGCCGTGTATTTCACCACGGCTGTCGATTTTATTGCAGGCGACGGGCTGCGGTCCTAAAAGATATAATTATTTCTTAGTCTCTAGTACTTTTTGTGTAATATGAGACCAAATCAGCCTCAAAATTAATAATATATTTTGAAAAATGTATAAAATAATCAATAAATCATTTTAGGATTAACTTTATGTTGTAACGAACAGAAAATCAAAGGTAAAAGAATTAAGAATTTATTATTTCAATGTGTTTGTTGAAACAAGTAAACAACATAAAATAACCCTCAAAAGTTTTTATTTGCGTTCAAGAGAATTACCTTAGTTCGCTTAATTTCGTTCTCATTTTCACAATCATCCATTCTCTGAAACTTGAATAACCACAATTCACAATCACAAGATGAATATTTTTTATAATAAATAAGAAAATCAAGTTTAAAAATTCGAGATTTTTCTCAAGAATCTCAAATTTACAGACTAAAAATTATTGTCTCGTTGACATTTCGGCAAAAGCCGGTTTTATTTTACACTCGAATTTCGATTATACACCAACGCCGATATTCAAATATACACTGAACATTACGGTTTTTGTAGCATGCAGGGTTCAATAGATAAAATAAATATCTAAACGCTATCAACACCGCGGGCTTCGCTTCGACAATAAAACATGGAACTAATGAACGATATTTTCTTAAAATATACCTAATAAAAATACTATTCATTAAAAATGTTATTAATCTTTATGTTTAATGTAACAACATACTGAATCTTAAGAGTGTGCGAGCTACGGTTTTCAATCATTTACTATATTATTTACAGTTTCTAAGAAACCGAAGTTTCCCCGTGTGCGACGACGACGCGTTACTACGGGGACTACGTTAAGGAACCTTTTAGTTGCGAAACCGACATACACTTCGCCCACTATTACTTTTGTCTATGAATGAATAGTCTATGATACACGCATACCGGCCGGGCCGGCCATTTTGTTTTGTTTGACATTACTAGTCGCTGGCCGCTGGGTAGCTGTACGTTGTGTATACCGTTTTCCGAAATTATTCTATTTTTCCACGAACGTATTAGTTCATTAATTTTTATTTTCATCGTTTTGGTCACCTGTGCGGTAAGTAATACGTTTAAATGTTTTAAATTATTTCTTTGTCAGTTTTCCCCCCGGTGAAAGGTACAACGTAGGTACCTAATCAATCATCTATTCTTGTCCTGGTTTACTCTGTAATTAGTTATTCATTACCTATATTATTATTACCAAAATAGTTATTAATTATATACTACTGGTTCGGCGATATAAACATGTAATTGTTTTATAGGCATAAGTAATAGAAGTGACGACGTAATATTCATCTTAGTTCATTGAACTCTGCAGATCGATATTTCAATAACATGGCGAACCGACGACCCCAGCAAAATAACGGGCGGCGCATTGACCGGCCGAAGACCTTCGGGCGCAGCGGAGTGTCGCCTTGGCAGGGCGCGGGCCCGGGCGGAGGCCTACCTAACCTCCTACCTCTCGGCGGAGGCTCCACGGAGGCTACGCTAGCCCTCGCTAGCAACATCATCAACTTACTGCAACCGCGACAAAACCCTGTCCCGTCTCTCCTCGACATGCCTATCAGGCGCGACTTTGGGCCCAATATGGGTCGGTTTGACCGTGGTTACGGTCCTAACCGGGTAAGTACATTTAATGAGACACAAATAATTTAAGAGAAGCACTCATAAATGTTTTCAAGTCCCTTTTTCTCATTGAATTAGCTTCCATAATACAAACCTTCATTGTTTGTAATGTAACATTTCTTTCCCAGTAACTTGGAAATATTTTCAAGACAATCAAGCAGTGCTTTTTGCTCTAAGTCATGCATGTACATTTTTATGATGTTTACAGAAAAAGTTTCTTTTGGCGCACGTAAATAGTTACATGCACCAAAACTCTTCATTTTTCCAAAGCAAGCTGCCACCAGAGACCCCCATGTAATGCCACATGTTTCAGTATACTTCAATCTTAAGTTTCAGCAGCCCAAATGTTATGGCCCACTGTTTTCGTACTAATTTTGTATTCTGATGAATTCCCTTTAGATGGGCAATCAAAATTTCCGGCGTACGGGCAATTACAATCGCTCTGGTGAGCGCATCAACAACAATCGTAAGCCGTTCAGGCCCAATGATGGGCAAAGGCAACAAAACAAGAGCTCCCCGAAAAAGGATGCCGATTCTAAGGCTAAGCCTGTCAAGGAGAGGTAAGGACAGCTTCCTTCCGGTGGCAACACCGTATTTCTGCGGTCACAGCTATGGCCACACTTTTATGTTATCTTTGTTATGCATGGAGAGATACTCTGTGCATATCTTACTTCACAAGATCAAAGGTTTAGCCTAATTGGCATTATCTTCACCTCTAAAGGAGGTGTGAAATTTTCGCTGCGTTCTTTGGTGAGGAAGAGGTATCTCTTACGGTTACAGTATGGTTTTAAGTCTTCACCACCGACAGGGTAACTGTCTGTGCTATGAATTTTGTTGTTCATTATCTTTGCTGGTTTTCTGTGTTCACAATTTGAACATGAAAAAATCAGTACAGATAACATTACGTTTATTCATCCATCTCAATGTCACCTAAATAAAATTGGCGCGTGAAACAGGCGTAATACATGAATGTACAAATAAAAACATAACCCTTCTTTTTGCTTCGCTGCAGTTCTTTCAGGACCTAGCAACAGATTAAACAGGATTTTACACCAAAAAAGTTTCAAGCCCTAATTTTATAAAACATAATTAGTTATCTTGTACATTTTTGTCAGTATTCAATAAACCCTTCACTACAAATTAGGAAGTAAGATTGTTGGAATTACATTTCTGCAATAATAATAATAGTAATATTTTATGACCTCTCATGTGAATAATCTGAACTATTTGTTGATAGAAAGAAGCAAACATGTATTTGAACACTAGACAGTTTTTTTAATTTAATAAATGTATCTCATTATTCCATCCTAATACTGACTTAAATTACAAAAAAAAACTAAGACTGAACAGAAAAATAAAAATAAAAACTGGTTTTTTATTACACATACTTATAGAATAGCTGAATTTTATTTTAATTTATGTCACCATTTCTTTTTATGTGCTACTTTTTTAGTACCTACAATACAATGTGTAATAAAAAACTGTTATAATTTACACAAGCATAAATCTAACCAGTTAGTTATATCACAGCGAACAAGCTGAGAAAGACCAAGATGGCAAGGACCAATCTGAGAAGAAAGACGAGACCACCGAAGAGAAGAAGGAAGGGCCGAAGACACGATATGATGACATCAACTCTCAGCTGCTGAAGTGTCACATTTGCAACAAGAGCATGTGGGACGGACGTTCGTTCGAGAACCACCTGAGTGGACGGGCCCATGCCATTATGATGCAGAAGACTGCTGAGAGCTATGCCCTGACGGCTGATACCATGAGGCAAGAGTTTAAGGTCAGTTGCTCATTGTTCTGAATTTTATAAAACTACTGATTTGATAAATAGAATATTGGCCGATTTATTATAATAGTTTGATGGTATTTCCAAGCAGTCGGTCACACTTGCACAAAAATCTTATCAACCGTAAACTGTTGATTGATTCATAGGTTTATGTCATAAATATTCCCACTCATTTTATATAAAAAGTTTCAGATACTTATATTAAATAGTTTCAGATTATCCATTAGTTTTGGTTATGGATATTAGTTATAAAAAGTAAAATGAAAATAGGTAAATAATTTGACTTTATTCATGAGTCGTAATGTAATAATTGGACCCTTTCAAAATTGAAATTAAATATGACCATGTCATGAAATGTTCGAACACATCATGAAATAATCAATTCTAAGATCTCCCTGTAAAATACACATTGCGTCATGGAAAAAGATTAAACTTACCTATATCTAGACTGGTCCTACTTCTAGCCCATATGTGATATCAATCAAAATTTATAATAAACTGCCTAACATATTAAATGAAGGAAAAAGTGACAAAATCTTGATTAAAAAAATAAAAGAACTTCTAATTAATAAATGTTACTACAGCACTAGTGAATACCTTAATGATACTGATGTTACTATTTGAAAAGCTTCCTTCTCTCTTTTAAACTTCTATTTTGTTGTGCCCACTAGGGTCTATGATGTGAAACTCATATGTAACTTACAAACTTGTACACCATCATTGTATGCAGGAGTATGGAGGAGAGATTGGGTGCCTCTTGGCAGATCCAGTGTCCGTAGCGGCAAGGCTTGTATATAAATACTGTACTCTCTCGTAGGAATAACAATCCCTGAACAGCATGGTGTAGTGCTGTAATGGTGTTCTTTTGTAAATTGATCATATGATCATCATTAAACGCTCTAAACTATGAGGCTGGCATAACCACCAAGAGTGGCACAAGCCTCGAAAAAATTAGATAAAAAAAAAATAGTATGCAAATAAAGAATATTGAATATTAAGATCTGGCCACGACACATGCACCCGACAGATCCGCGAAATGAAGCGGTCCCGCAAGACTGGCATGCAGCCGACGCGCGACTTCTACTGCGCGATGTGCGACATGTACGCGGCCGACGGGGCGGCGCACCGCACCACCGTGGGGCACCGCAAACTCAAGAAGTACCTGCACCCCTCCTGCACCTGCTGCCACAAGGAGATGCCCACCAGGATCGAGCTGGACGAGCACAGGTGAGACACGCCAACTTTTACCATATAATTGGGTAGTTTCCTAGGTCAAAGACATTCAGGTCCCCGATACCGACCCCGCCGGCGTGGTCGACGATTTCCCTCATTCAGCGCTTATCGCTATCGACCCACTAGGGTCGATTAATTCTTTCAAATATTTTTCCTCTCAGACGACGCCCTGAGCCGAGGTTCGCGCCCAACTGGGCACCCTCAGGCCTGTTGTCTTAAACGTTGTACCGGGTGAGAGCCTTCAGCGCTCCCCATTTGTCCGGCCAAGTAGTTAATGCCATCTGCGGCAAATCTACAATAAGTCACGTCAAAAAAAAAAAAAATAGGTCAAAGATAAATTATGAAATTCTTATTACTAAGTAAAGACAGATCTAAAGTTGACAAAAAACATTTATTTCTATTTAACATGTCTATATTTTTTTATAAAGTAAATAAAAAGAATAAAATAATAATAAAGTAAAAAAGTAAACAAAATAAATAGTAAAGTATAATGTATTAAAGTGCGACTTTTTGTCACGTTTTTCTATGACGTCACAGGTTGCTTTTTCATAGAATGCCAAGTAATTTCGTGTTTTGACGTTTTGTAAAAAGTAACTGATTTGACTAGTTGGACACTAGCCTATTAAGAAAAAACTCGCCAAACTTCTCGATTGATTTTTGTTTTTTTAGCTGCTTAGGTGAGTGCTTTTGTGAGTTTCCATAAACTGGGTAGGTACTATAAAATAATAATAATTATTATCTTTATTGCACAAAAAAAGTGTTTACATAGAATCACTTACAACTAGAATTATGTGCTCATACAAAGTAATAATAATTAAAAATTGGACAGGGGTCCCCAAACTAGGCGGGGGTGCCTGTATAAAAACAACAATAATTTAAAATAGCAAAAGTGTCATCTCTTTACGATAAGTTTAAATCTACATGCAAGTTCTGTAGACTTGTCGGTCTAAAGTAATATTAGTACTCAATATTCTAGATAGATGACGCCGGCGTCGGCTTACTGACGATACATAGATCGAAATAATTTCGCATGGATAAGGACGCAGTGGTGTAATGGTTAACAAGCTCGTCCCGAGCTGCGTCGTCAAGAGCTGCGGGTTCAAGTCCCGTCCGAGTCAGATTTTTTTACAAATACTTTTTTTTTTTACTTTTAGGATGATTAACAGCTGAATAGTATAGTAAATAAAATTATTAGTATCTATATGCTAATTACAAATCTCCACCTATAGGTTTCAATATAGTTTAGTGTCACTGAAACACTGTTTAGTGTCAGTTTGTTTTACCACCTTTTTGAATTTTATGTGTTCTCGCAAATACATTGATTTGCTTTGTCAAATGTGTGGCAGAGTAGGAGACATATCTTAAATCACGTAGCTTAGAATGGCTACTTAAAGGAAGCTCAAGACTTAGCTTGGACAACAAGTTACTTATCTATAAGACAATTCTGAAACCAGTATGGACCTACGGTGTTGAGCTGTGGGGTACTGCAAGTAACTCCAATGTGGAAATACTGCAAAGATACGAAAACAGTTTTCTAAAAAGAATAGCCAAAGCACCTTTGTTTACCAGAATGTCAGAACTTCACAAGTACTTGGGAATTCCAACCATAATGGAGGAAATAAAGAATCATAAAGTCAAATACCGAGGGAGACTGGAGAACCATATCAATCCACTTGCTACTCAACTCCTGCATGTTGGCAACAACAGCAGCAGACTCAAGAGAAAGAACATTCTTTTAACATAAGAGGACAGAAACGGGGGCCATGTAATCACAGGATTGTAAACGCCCACATATCTACACCTTAAAACACCTGCTTATGGTCGAACGACCGATCGCAAGTAGAACGAAATTGGAAAAAAAAAAATGTGTTCTCGCAAATACATTGATTTGCTTTGTCAAATGTGTGGCAGAGTAGGAGACATGATATTTTTTGTCTCACATGTTTTATGGTATTTATTTCCAGGTTGACAGCTGAGCATTTGAGGAACATGCAGGACAAGCAGGAGGTTGTGGCTAAACCGAAACCTGAAGGTGAGATTCATTTTTTTATAAGTTACTGATGATTATGATGTTTATTAAGAAACAAACGGTCCTTTACATGAAAGTGTTACATTATGGCAATTAGCTTAGACCTATAGTTTCCTTAATAACTACATAGTATAAAACAAAGTCGCTTTTTCTGTCCCTATATCCCTATGTACGCTTAAATCTTTAAACCTACGCAACGGATTTTGATGCGGTTTTTTTATTAGATAGAGTGATTCAAGAGGAAGGTATATATGTATAATAACATCCATTAAATAGTGAAGAGATACTGTTATTTTTGAGGTTTTTAATGTGATGTCGTAAATAATTTAATTTTTTCCTCAGCATTGCACCCGAGCGAAACCGGGGCGGGTCGCTAGTTATAAACAGGGTGTTAGTGACATCGTAACGAATACTGAGGGGGATGATTCAAACCATGATTCTGAGTTAATATCAAGTGGAATTTTCTGTCGCAAAATTCATGATTTTGTTCCAGTTTTTTTTAATTATTTTCTATTCTATACTTTTGTGATGAAAAATTCCACTTGATATTAATTCAGAATAATGTGCTGAATCATCCCTCTCAGTATTCGTTAAGATGTCACTTACACCCCGTACAAGTACATACAGGTGGCCATACAAGTAGGTATGAGTGTTAGTGACACTGTAACAAATACTGAGGGGGATGATTCAGACCATGATTTTGAGTCGATATCAAGTGGAAGTTCCTGTCGAAAAATTCATGAGAATTTTAGTGTTTTTTTTTTTTAATTATTTTCAGTTCTATATTTTTGCAACGGATAAATCCACTTAATTCCAACTCAGAATCATGGTCTGAATCATCCATCTGAGTATTCGTTACGATGTCACTAACAGCCTGTATAATTAAAAACAAAAACCACTGCCCTATTTTTCCCTTAAAGTAGCACGGAGCTACAGCGACAAGAGTGTGGTGTAATGGAATGTAATTCCGCAGTGATGGTGATCTCCACACTGACGATGGAGCAGTCTTACCTGCGTGATGAGCGCCAGCGCGGCCGCCGCCGGGACGAACCTGCTGACAAGGACAAGCAGGACGACAACAAAGACGCTGAGAAACAGGTAAAATACCTGTTAGTGACACCGTAACTGCCTCCGTGGTCCAGTGGCAGAACGTTGGGCTCATGATCCGGAGGTCCCGGGTTCGGTAGGGACATATCACAAAAATCACTTGTGATCCCTAGTTTGGTTAGGACATTACAGGCTGATCACCTGATTGTCCAAAAAGTAACATGATCCGTGCTTCGGAAGGCACGTTCAGCCGCTGGTCCCGGTTATTACTTACTGATGTGTAAGTAGTCATTACATGAGCCATGTCAGGGGCCTTTGGTGGCTCAATAGTAACCCTAGTAAAAGGTTCTCTGTCTTCAACGAGTGCAAAACGGCATACTACGAGCCGTCTTAAATGCCCCTTGGTTTACTAGAAACAACGAAATATCAAGCACTACCAAAAGAAACACCTAGACCACGTGGCCAGTCATCCTAATCCTCTTGCTTCTGAGCTTTTAGATCCAACTAATGTTATAAAGCGCTTAAAAAGAAGCCACATTGCGTAATGGAGGTAAGCTACGACGCTGGTCGTTGCTACAGGCACGCCACCTTTCATACGTCAACGCAACTGCTTATAGTCTGTCGACTGATCGTAGTTAAACCAGGAAAAAAAAACTTAGCAGGGGTGAATGCTATAAAAACAAAAATCCTTATTAAAAAAAAAGTATTTTCTCCAGGATGGTGATGAAGTGAAAGTGAAGACAGAAGACCCCGACCAGGAGGGCGTGGAAGTGAAGCAGGAAGAGGAGAAGAAGACAATAGACAAGGAGGGAACTATCCTCGATTACAACGAGGGTGATGACCTCTCCGGAATTACTGCCGAGCAGTTGCCTGTCTACAGGTAAACAAACATCCGGTAGCCCAGGGTTCGAATCCTGGTGACGTACCACAAAAATCACTTTTTTGTCCTCAGTACGATGATCCGTGTTAAGGAAGGAACGTTAAGCAGTTGGTCCCAGTTTAAAACTTACTGATGTAAGTTAGTAGATGAGCCGTGTCAGGGGCCTTTGGTGGCTCAATAATAAACCTGACACCAGGGTTGATGAGGACGGTAATCCACCTCACAACCCACATAGAAGATAGGATAGAATAAAAACGTTGCACCATTAAAGTCGTTAGACCGAATCTAAACCCCTTTCCGAAAGTGAGATGATCCGTGCTTCGGAAGGCACCAGGGTTGATGAGGTTGGTATTCTACCTCACAAACCAAAAAAAAATATATTTACATAACATACATAAACTCACGCCTATTTCCCACCGGGGTAAGCAGAGACTATAGAATTCCATTTGCTTCGATCCTGACACACTTCTCTTGCCTCCTCCACACTCATCAATCGCTTCATACACGCACGCCGGTTCAGAGTAGATCGTATTGAATCCTTTCTAAGGACATCCCAATTTGATCATCGTAAGTCCTTCTCGGTCTTCCTCTGCCAGCCCTACCATCAACTTTCGCTTTATATACCGCTTTTGCAATTCTATTATCCTTCATCCGCTCAACGTGTCCAAACCAACTTAACATTCCCTTCTCAATCCTAGTCACTATATCGTCAAAAATATATTTATTTTTCAAAATTGGCTTACAAAGTTAGCGCTTCAATGAATTTACGACCAAGTTGAGATGCCTTTTGCTTAATAAGCGCTATTATACCATTGATGAATATTTGAATGATAAATAAACGATGCATGCGATTTAAGTCTTCTTGTTATAACTTTTAAATTATAGGCACTTTTAGTCGCTTACTTTTCGTATTTTCTTGTAGTTTTTAATCAGTGCTGTTGATATCATGTAGCCATAATGAAATTAGGTAATAATTTTTGTCATAAATTTTATTCACATAGTATGCTTTTGTGACTTTATTAACTTTATTTAATTGTTTTTATTATTATTTTTTGTTTACTGTTCTCGTTCATATTATTTTATTAAGTAAGTACGGATATATTGTTATTATTATTATTTTTTTGTATAATTTTCGACACAATGTAAAAATTGTTCAGAAATAAATAAACTAAACTAAACTAAGCTTTTTGAACGTCAAAAAATTAAATTACATATTATGTAACTAGCTGTAAAACTACCCACACGATAAGAAGAAGAATATTTTGTTTGGGCAGCCACTGCTTAGGTGTTTATGTTATTGTGTTGTCACCAGCATGGACCGCGGCGTGGGCCGCTCGTTCCTGTCGGACTTCCGCTGCATCCAGTGCAAGCTGTGCCGCAAGCTGCTGGACACCGAGGAGACGGCCGAGGTGCACCTCAAGACGTGGCGGCACCACCAGCTGTTCCTCAGGGTGCTCAATGAGAAGTCTGGTGCGCAACAGGTGAGTTAATATAACATTGCTCGCCATAAAATCAACAAGATATAGCATTAAGAGAATCATCATCGCCAGTCCATTAACGTCCCCACTGCTGGGGCACGGGCCTTCCCTATGGATGGATAGGGAGATCGGGCCTTAAACCACTGCCTGCTAATGCAGCCGGGACCAACGGCTTAACGTGCCTTCCGAAGCACGGAGGAGCTCGAGGTGAAAACTTTTTTGTGGTCATCCATCCTATGACCGGCCTTTGCGAAAGTTGCTTAACTTCAACAATCGCAGACCGAGCGTGTTTACCGCTGCGCCACCGAGCTCCTCTGTATGTTATCCATAATAAATAAATAACTCTCTCTCTCTCTCTTTTTCTCTCCATAGTCAACCGAGCAACAAACATCAGAGAGTAACAACAAGCGGCCGCTGGACTCTGAGGAATCCGGCAACTGGAAGCGCCGCAAGACCGAGGAAGATGGCAACGAAGAACAAGAACACGAGCAGCAGAACGGACATGATGACAACGGTATGCAAGGTTAGTGTGGTGGTCTTTTCATGTACATGATTCAGACCATGATTCTGAGTTGATATCAAGTGGAATTTTCCGTCGCAAAAGTACAGAACTGAAGATAATTTAAAAAAAAACTAAAATTTTATTGACTTTTCATGACTAGCACACAACCACACACTCACACACACACCCACCCCCACACCTATTTTTCAGTAATTGTATAACCTTGCCAATTTCATATATACGTGACCTCCGGGAGTGGGAACCTGGTGACCTGGAACACAGGGTCATATCTCTAGATATCTCTGGCACCACTATCTTTCTGTTATCTCTGGTGCGTGATCTATAAGGCACCAAATTCTCACAGAATGTATTGTTTTATTACAATGGCATTACTTTTTGTAAGAGTAAATAAAGATTTATTTATTTATTTTAAAAGTTTCGTATGTTCCAGAACAATCCCACGAGGACGCTGATGGTGACACTGAGATGCCTCCACCAGAGGAGCTTGAAGACTGGGAGCAGTCCGTTGATGAGATACTGCAAGATGAAAGTGTGGAGATCAAGGGTAATGTACCACTATTAAGGTCTTCGCACATTATAACAACTCCACGCCAACGCGGCAGCAACTCTACTCACACTTTCGATGAGTAGTCAACTAGTTGATCCACCCAATGGTCACTAGTGGACAACGCGGTGTTAACGAGTGGACAACGCGGTGTCAACGAGTTTCCAACAGACAACTCGTCTAACCTCAGTTTTCGGTTAAATTTTGTCCAAAGAAGTCGTGTTGCTTATGAAATGTCGAACTTTACATTCAGTGAACTGGCGATTATAGCTATTACTTATTATTACTTCTTCTATCAACTTTTCTTTCTGCATGATTTTCGAAAAATATCACAGTGTACCGCCAACGTGCACTCCGTCCTTCGATTCTATAGTGAATGATGGCGGGCGGGGGGAAGGCACGGGGCGGACGGGTAGGTGGTTGCCCGTCCCGCGCTCACGCGTCAGTCGCAAACGCATAGTCGTTGCGTGGACAACATGTGGTCGTTCCGTGGACGACGTATGGTCATTGCGTGACAAACGTGTCGGGGTTGACCTTTAGTGTACGATGCGTAGGCCACTCGTTGTACACTACTCTATAATCATTTTTTGAAATTAAACCTTGAACATATGACACAGGGCTTAAATTTCAATGTCTAGCATAGAGTCGAGTCGCCGTTGAGTTGCTATAATGTGCGAAGACCTTTATACAAACCTCAATAACGCGTTGCTCAACGATAACCCCGACACCAGGTTGAGGTTGGTCATCCACCTCAAAACCCACGAATCCCAAGCTCGGGGCTCTAAACGCCTTTGTGCTTGAATCATGTGCAGGGTGTTAGTGACATCGTAATGAAAACTTTGAGGGATGATTCAGACCATGACTCTGTGTTGATATCGACTAAAACTCTCCATCGCAAAAGTATAGAATTGAGAATAATTAAAAAAAAAACTAACAAAAAATCGTAAATTTAACAGTCAGGTGGCTTGATAACTGGTGAAGGTTGCAAACAACTCCATACATGGAGTATTCATTATATTCCTAGCCCCCTCCAGTTGATAGACCAGAGGGAGGCCTGTATTCAGCAGTGTGGTTAAGTTTTTTTTTATTCATCCCTTCACATTTCGTTAGAAAGGTAGTAAGATGGATCACAAGCATCAATATGCATACACTTTGGTACCATGTCACATGAAGTTTTTTGACAAATTGCACTGTAAGTCTCCCTAAATGTCAAATATTTTAGTGCGACAGAGTCCTAAAGTAGGTACATAATGGTGCTAATTCCTGTAAATACCATCTAATTTTATTATAAGTTATATCTGTCATTTTCTTATCCGCCGAAAAGGAAAGGGACGGGTAATCGACAAGCATAAAATTTATGGAACACACGTCAATTTTAAGCACAAATCTAAACCAACCGTCTAAAAATTTTACATCCGTCAATAACCCGACACAGTTAAGTAGACAGAACGTCAAAGGGATTGCATACCAGCGACGTACCTTTTGATTCGCCCGGGTTATTCATTCATTTACTCATTCTTCCTAAAATTAAGAGCTGTGAATCATCCGTCCCTTTCCTTTTAGGCGGATAAGAAAATGACAGATATAACTTAAAATAAAATTAGGCGGTGTCTGCAGGAATCGGGGCCAATATAGGCTGGTTTCCAACTAGTCAAATCAGATACTTCTTACCAAACTTCAAAACACGAAATTACTATGGAATTCGTATGAAAATGGTCACTATGACGTCATAGAATAACGTGACAAAATGTCGCACTTATTCTTACGGATTTCTTGATAAAAATTCATAAATACATAAGTTAAATAGAAAACAAAAATGTTTTTCGTTAGTTTTAGATCTGTCTTTATTTAGTAATCAGAATTACGTAATTTATCTGAACCTAGTACACGATCGAATTGCTTATGACTACATGTTAGGAGGATTGATGTGGTTGAATGCTATCTTCTGGTGACTTGGGTTGGTATTAATAAACTAATCTCAGCTTCGAGACTGCCCTCAAGATCATGTCAATGTGACAGTTCTCATATAAAAACAGGGACTTGAGCATGATCTTGAGGGCAGTCTCAGCTGAGATTAGTTTATTAACACCACCCGGACTGCCGACCCTGGTAGGCCATCTGTAAACTATCTCTGAAACCCGAGACTTCTGATTAAAAGTTTTAACTATAAACTAATCTCAGCTTCGAGACTGCCCTCGAGATCATTTCAATGTGACAGTTCTTATATAAAAACAGGGACTTGAGCATGATCTTGAGGGCAGTCTCAGCTGAGATTAGTTGCAATTATTGGTCAGCAAAAATTTAGTTTCGATCGCCATCGACTCGCAAAGAAGTTTATTAATACCACCCTTGGTCTGCCGACCCTGGCAGGCCGTCTGTAAACTATCCCTGAAACCCGAGACTTCTGATTAAAAGTTTTTAAGAAGCCATTTTATTTTCATAGCTGTACAAGGCTAAAATGGTAAATATGCATGCGAATGGTTACTGACGGAATTTCCATGCTACGTTCCTCAAAAATAATATAGGTGGTGCTGTAGAGATTTAACGTGATAATTACCTATTTTCTCATTACTCGGATACATAATTATTCAAAAATACAATGTAATGGCAGATGCATGTATAAAAGTAATCGTTGCTTGATGTTTGGATCAAATTATGTACAGAATTGTATTGCTACCTATATTGCTTGTGTTATTGTGTAAATATTTATTTCGAAAACTAGTCCATATCATCATTGGCCTTATACGTCTGTTTCAGACGATTTATGACGTCATTGCCTCGAAGAAATGCACTTTCTTTCATGGCTGTCTTTCATAAGGATACAATTTTATTATAATAATACAATTTGTCCCATAATCAGTAACATACGTAACTTCAACCCAATAATATAACCCAATCTTTTAAAAAGCTCATAAAAGAGTGGTTATTTAAGAACATATTTTATGACTTTAATAAATTTCTTTCCTATAATGTATACACTTCGTCACGTCCAACTACGCGACGAAGCTTCGCGTCGTTGCTTCTGTTTATTTTGATCAGAATAATAATGGGTGGGAGATGTAATTGTGCCTGGGTGCAATAAAAAGGATCATCATTTGTACCCAAAAACAAAGATAAAAGATATAATAGAAAGAAACATTTATTATTTAGGACACCACAGACACGGATTACATATATATACATTATAATGACATCACATCAGAAGTCAACGCACACACGAAATATTTTCTATATAGAAACATGGAAAACGAACACAGAAGCTTATACCTAATTTAAATGTGACGTCATGTCGGTTTACCTGTGGTGGATGGTGTCCCGTATAAAAGGTCCTCACTCAGCTTATGCCGCGGCGTGAGTATAGTGAGTATAATATTATCTCTGTCATCCATGAAATTAGAAGGTTAAACGAAGGTAACTCTTCACAGCGCCATCTATATTCTTTTTGATGAATGTAGTCTAGAAAGTCCGTCATTGCATGTTGTGTGTTCATATTTAATCTTATGGTATAATGAATAAATGTTACTTCAAATGCTTTGAGATGATAAGGACGGCGGATACAAACTTAACCTAATTTTAGTTTGACAGCTATTAAACTAGTGCTGTCCTTCACCAACAATAGAAACAAGAAAGAGACATAACTAGTTTTGGTCTTGTCAAATTGTAGATGAAATCGAGATTCCTTCCAAACTTGAATGTAACTAAACATATCGGTACTGATTCCTGTAAACACCATTTAATTTTATTCTAAGTTATACCTGTCATTTTCTTATCCGTAGAAAAAGAAACGGACGGATAATCGACAGGCATAAAACTTATGAAACATTTTAGGCAGAAATTTAAATAACCCTTTCATAATTTTATATTTGCCAATAATACGACAGAATTAAGTTGATAGCACACGTCAAACGGGTTGCATATGAGGTAGACGCCTATTTTATTCGCCCGGGTTATTTTTTCATTTTAATATTAACAGTTGTCAATCATCATTCTCTCCTTTTCGGCGGATAAGAACATGACGGGTATAACTTAAAATAAAATTAGGATGTATCTGCAGGAATCGGGGCCATTGGCGACATTAAAAAAAGCCACACATAAAAGGAAAAAATAATGCAGTAGAATAGGCTTTATTGCTTTTCAGCGATATCTTCCAGTCTTTATTATTTTACTTAAAATATACGCTGACGTTTACTATTATGAGTGTAGGCACTTGTCTTCCCGTTCATGTCGTAAAAACCGACAGAGCTATTGAGTTCTTTATGTGCAGAAGCATAAATGGGCGATGGGCTGATTGCCTGTCAGTCTGCCACCCGTCACACCCCAGATACTTCGTACAAAGAACCTCGTTTTGCAGACACTACACATTGACGTTATCGTACAGGCGCATCTGTGTGTGTGACGTCTGACGCTATACAATTAAGAAAGAAAGAAAAAGTATTTATTCGGCATACTTAACATCTATTTAACATACTTAGGTAATTAAATTACTGCAGTAAAGACTAAAGTAAGACCGAGGGGGTGAAGTAAACCTAGCTCAGCCGCTGGTGGGGAGCGGAGAGTTGCCGTTCTATACGTATTATTCCTTATTCTATGGCGCTGGTTGAGTTGTTTATATAAATGTTTTCTTTCTTTCTATATGTCTTTATTAATATTCCCGTTTCCTCAACAGAAGAGAAGCCCCCGACCCCCGAGCCGGTGGTAGAGCCCCCGCGGCAGGCGCCGCAGACTCGCAGCACCCCGCGCGGCCGCGGCCGCGGGCGTGGCCGGCGGTACTAGGGACCCTATACCACTCACCGGCGAATTTATGGGCTTCTATATATAATTTCCAATATTACATACCTACATAAATTCACGCCTATTTCCCACCGGGGTACGCAGACTAACCTGCATATCATCGCCTTATGGTAAATACCACATAACCAATTTGGTTTTCTACAACAATACCTCGATTTCTTTAAATTTCAACAAAAAATAATTCAACAACATGACATAACATAAGCTCACGACTACATCCCGATTAGAGTAGTCTGATATATCAAGATGAACTAAGCACTCACCTCGCCAAGCTTTCTGTTAGACCAACGTGAGAGTCGTCGGACGACGCTCAGTGGGTAGGCCCGCTACAAGGTGGACCGACGACCTGGTGAAGGTCGCGGGAAGCCGCTGGATGCGGGCAGCGCAGGACCGATCGTCGTGGAGATCCTTGAGGGAGGCCTATGCCCAGCAGTGGGCGTCGTACGGCTGATAATGATGATGATAGCCGTATCGCCGCGCGCCGTCTATTTCGGTCAAGCGAACTGTTAAGTAAAATTCGGACTACAAATTTTACCCTGGATTGAAACTTGTCACACATCCTAATGTGATTTTTCCAAAGGCGCTTAACGTTTCAGAAAGTGCTAAATTTCGAAAAATCATATTCCCAACACGAGTCTTCAAAATCTATCCGTTCGTAACAGTTCAGTTAATGTTAAAATACTAGCTAGGATGTATTACATAAATACCAGGTAGGGGGATCTCCTTAAAAAAACTTGAAGCAAATGTAATTCCATAGTCTGCTTACCCCGGTGGGAATTAGGCTAGCAAAGCGCTTATTTAGCTCTAACACTCTCGGATGAACAAAAAATTCGCCACCTAAATTATGTATGGAAACTTCAGAATTCACCCTTTATATTGTGTTAGTTTTAACTTGTTAGTGCTTATAATAATTAATAGCATCGATTTTTCTATTAAAACTCATAATAAATTGCCGAAAAAACATTATTGTATTACTAATAAATTCTTCTAGAATTACATTATAATAAAATATGTCTGCCTCTCTCTATCTGCCTCTTTAGGGACAGACATACATACAGTTTTTGCTCTCATGCAACTTCGCATAACTAACGAAGGGTTTCTCCAAGCAAGTCCACGTTATATGTCTAAAATGTCCCTTTACTTTTCCTGTCTAATTAAAATGTAGAATAGACGAAAGTTAAAATAAATAGGTACTCCTTTGTAGTACCAGTTACCAATGGTAAAAACTATAAATTTCTCTAAATTGCGCACATTATGTAAACTAGTAATAATGTAGCTAGAGCATTAAAATTGACGAATTTTAAGGAGTAGAATGGATTTCATAAACTTTTTTAATACACACTAATTTGAAATTACTTTTCATACAAATATCGAAACACATTTTCGTTTTTCAAAACACGAGTCTAATTATATTTAATTTGGAATAGTACACATACCCATTGTAAAATTTCATTTATTTTTTATTCATAGTTTACATTATTAATATTTTTCTGGCATGATCACTCAGGGTGTTCAAAGCCTCTCAAAGAATATTTGAAAAAAGGAACCTATTACAAAAATATGAAAATAGATAATGGCTTATATTGTTATGTATAGTCCATTCTAGCCTTCTTTCAATTACTTATCACTTTATTTGTGTTCTAATTCCATTATTAGTATTGAAAATGTATTTTAAAAATATTGCTTATTAAAAATTATATGTAGTTCATAAGGTGGTCTATTTAGATAGGGTTTCAATGATTATTTTTTGCAAAATTACAAAATGAAAATGATTAGAAATTAAGTTTTCTTTTGTACTGGTGTACATATCTGTATTGTCTTCTTAGATTTTAAGTCCTTAGTATTATATTCATGTAATCTGTATTGGCTTATGCCTATTATGTTAGGAATTTAGAAGTCTTACATGGAACTTAAACATAGCTGGTGTGGAGTAGTTGTATAATACTATATACTTCTGTCTACTATATGGTGTGATGCTATGTTGTGTCTGTCATATAGTCTAAATTACTAAACCAATTTAGATAAACCTTCTAGTATAAGTAGGCAGATTGAACAAGATCTGTGCTTCCCAAAGATTGGGATTTAAGAATTTGCATTTATAAATTACACTGAATTTGGTATGGTATATATAATTTTACTGTTCTGATTACTAATCAATAAAAAATGGTCAATTAAATTGTGTTTTTTATTTCTTATAATACAATATTTATTATATTTTTTACCCAAACTTAAGTTTAGTAGAACTAACCAATATATTGCAAGAATGTTTGTCACCAACTTGTTGCTGACCTGGCCAACCAGATAATATAACCTTTGTTTACTGAAGGACAAACTCGCTAACAGGCAGTTTGACATAAACTCAACTTTCAGTACAGTCATAAACAAGAGAATAAAACTTGAACACCAATATAATAAAAAAAGTGTACAAATACAAAATATACTTTATTGCATCAAAATAAAAATTTTCAAGACTAGGACTCTTTACATGAGATCGAGTTTACTTTTTATTCCCTCTGTGGTCTTGTGGTTAGTGTTGGGGACATTGTCGATTTTTTTTTTGTGAAACTAGCATCTGTTTGGTATGGACATTAGACTTGCCTGAAAAAGAAAGATTATTCAGAGGGTTATTAGCCATAACACACCTCCACCAACCCACAATGTAACTGCGTGGTGGAGTGCACTCCCGTACCCCTTCTTATGGTTAAGGGGAGTCCTGTGGCCAGCAGTGGGACATACATAAGCTGTTGATGTTTTATGTACCTTTAATTGAGACAACATTATACCATTACCAGTACAAACTATGGACTGATTTTTATGTGACAAAAAATTTTTATTAATAACATATGACTTACTTAATAACAAATACTATAAAAACAATATAATTTACTTCTTATTCATTAATTTCAATAACATTTTCGTATCATCGATCTGTGTTTTCTGTCGTTTCTTATGCTTTTGCACGGGTTTCAATTTCGGTTTTTGTACATCCTCTTGTGGTGCCGATTTCTTCTTCACAGCCTTTTTGGAAAGCTCATCGAGAAGCACCTTCCTAGAAGACACATTTGTAACAAGCGGACTCCCACTTGCGGCTACTTCTTTTAATAAAACCTCCTTTTGAAAAGATACCTTCTTGTCAGCATTCAATTTTTTCTTTAAAACCTTGTTTGTAGGGGCGTTAGTATCGGTTTTCTGCTTCTTAGCAATCTTGTTTAGAGCTTTAAACTTGCTTTTGCCGAATTTAACCATGGTATTTGGCGTTATTTAGCGATATTTCGAAAATAATAAACAATTAAATCCACACCACATCCACACACCACACGTGAAGTTGACACTAGTTTTTTTCTTTATTAAAGCAACTACATGGAGCATACAGCCTTGTTTGAAGATCATATCAAGGTTATTCTAATATTTAAAAAATCTCAGGCATAAGGGCATAATTTATTTTTTATTAAATTCTTGTTGCTGCTTTTAGATCTACTGGGCTTCTAAAAAATATAAGCCCACTTCAACTTAATAACGTGATTGAAGATTCCCAAACTTGTTCGGTTCATGCCCCCACAGCCCGATGTGGGCTAAATTAAATGGTTAGAAAAACTACATAAATGTTTTCTTATTAATTTATTATTGTCATATTGTGTCCGTAGACATCGCAATACAGCGCGTAACAAACATTGACACATATAACATCGTCACATGTATTTTTTCTTAACACTATTTTTCTTTTGATTACTAAAACGGGAAAAAAATAACAAAATATCCGTCGATCGATACACACATAGATTTTTTAATTATAAGTATATCTTAGACGTACTTAAATCTTAAAAAAAAATATTGCATATCTATACGGTTGGATATTGATACAATAATTAATTACGAATAGCTTAAAAAAACTATTTATAATAATTTTATATAAAACAAAACGTAAAATTCGAATGGAATGTTTTCGTATGATCAAAAAGTTCTTTATATACAAAAATAAAATGCTAAATGCCTAAATTCTTATAAAACACACTATTCACATACGCTTATCTAAAAAATAATTGAGTATTGGGCGCTGCCTATTTGATTATAATGAATAAGCTATAAAATGATTACCTATTTTTTTTTCATATGTCATGAAATATTATAAGTGCTATTTCATTTTTTTTTTTGTACTTATATTAAAATATTCTTTGGAATGTACAACAGAATTCCCACAGCCCGATGAACGATTTCATTACCTTAAAATTAAATCATAGTACATAATCTTAAAAAAATAAAAATCACGTGAAATCATTGTGTATGTTGACACTAACGGAATTCCACAGTCAACGGCGCATTATTATGTGCGTAATTAACTCTATAAATGTATCTAAAATAAGTGAATTACCAAAAAAAGTTTAAAATGTAACTAAATGCATCTAGGCTCTCTGTAGCACCTTATTAAGTGACAACTTTCAAATAGAAAAGCTACAATAGAAAGCTATGTATTGTCATCTTTCATTTAAATTTTCATAATAATACACCTTTCTAGGTTCAATACAGTTATTTAAGATTGGTACTACAGATAGGTATGCGCAAACTAGTTAGCAATATGTACTGTTCCCAATAAGCTGCAAAATTAAGAAAATATAAAATAAACTACTAGACAGCATTAAGCTACAACAGACGCCCATATAAACAGGACTCTAGTAAAGTATCTTTTAAAACAGCTGACCTTATTCTACGATTTTTCTCATCTCTCATTCCAGCAGAGACGTACATAAATATGTATGAGAATGAGTAGAATATGCAATAAAACAGACTAAAATAATTGTATTACTACGTAGCTTATAAAGCTTGACTATAAAGTCGCTTAAATATAAAAACTAAATAAATAAAACTAAGGCTAAATGCGCTTTGAGCTTTTAAAGAGTGGTATTTAGGTAAGTTCATAGACATCGTGTGATATTACACTTATAACAAAGCTATGATTCTCATATCTTATACCTGCTACAATGACCAGAACACATGGATTTTATAATTTATTGATATTACATAGTTTTATTTTAATTTACGAGAATATTTTTTTGTATTTTTCTTCTTAGAAACAAACATGGTCTAAATACAAACATGTTTTGTCAAATCAGTGATTCCCAAACTTAAATGCTTTATCCCCCAAGTGAAAAGATTAACTTTTTGTAATGAGTGAATAATATTACTATGGTAAGAAAATGTGTTTGCTTTGAGAATCAGAAATTTGAAATGGCAAGCAACATTCATCGTAACCATTATTTCGTTGTTAACAACATTTCAATTTCTTAAGACATCAACGATTAATTGGGTAAATATTTCACTCGGAAACGTTTACTTTTAGATATAAATAGATCCATTATCGTAGCCGTGGTTATTTGCTAAGTTAAACAACACGGTCAACTTGCATAGATTGACATCACACTTACGTAAACAGTCAACAACACTTATATGTATATATAAATACGCAAATATACAAAACTTTCTACATTACTATGTAGTATTATGTCATAGGATAGCTATAACACAGATGTCAACGAAGGGGGTCTATTTTATTCATTTTGATAATCTATCTACGATATACCAGGACAAGAATATTACAGCATTCTTCGTCGTCATCTCATATCTACCCATATCATATCATATCTTTGTATGTACCCATTGTTATATTAATAATTTTGATATTTATACTCTATAGTAGTTGAATAGGTACCTACTACTAGCAAGCCATAAGTACATTACTATCGAATTTTATTAAAAAAATAAAATTGACCCCCATATGGATAAATGACACATTTTTGGTAACATTTATTTTTGTTCGTTATAAAGTTATACACTATTCTACACGTACAAATGCTCTTTATATCAATACTAGGATGACTTCTAACCACGATGGTCGGATATGTGAGCGGTAACGTTGTTTCCATTTATGGGCGATTACTGTGGAAAAATAATACAAACACATTTAGTCAAAACTACTATTCAGAGGAGGAGGACAGAGTACTGCGAGGCGGAAGGCAAGAGGGAAACCACTACTCTAGAAAGTAGCATGGAGAATGCTACACCGACAAAAGCGTAGCTCTCAAATTAGTCACGATGAGTTACAACTATTATAATCAGCTGTCATATTTACAACGTAGTACCCCTCTCACAGTGCACAGGCTTTTTTTTCTGTAGCCTAGTGCACAGGCTTACCCCAGGGTGTAAGGGCTCCTATACAACATCTTTCAGGAGTCAAGCCAACCTCACCTGCTCGCGGTGCACCCTGCCGACTAACGAACGAGGCTCTGGCGACCCGCCAACCCGCACTGGACCAGCGTCCAAACCCCCCTTCAATGAACCAGTGCACAGGCTTACCCCATATTTATTATTATTATTAGAGAGGATACAGATAGAGAATGTTCCAGCACATCTTTCGACTGTAAGACGTACGTAGAAAAGATTATTTAACACGTTGACAGTCCCCATACAAAATGTTTTGACTTCCTTGTAAGTCCCGCACATTACTTAAATTTTCATGCGTCCTGTTAAAAACGTAAATAATAATAAATGTATTCTAAACATGTATGGGTCACGGACGCATGGAACTAGTCCGTCATGACCCGTATGTGGATCGCTGGATTGTCAACGTGTTAATAAAATGAAACGGGATTCGAACCCACGACCTCTGGATTGGTGGTCTAGCCTTTAGGTATGTCACATATATAAAATACTAGTTATTACTAATTAATAAATTATGTTTACTTACTTTAATTTTGGGACGCACGGACAAAGTTAACTTTTGGAGTAGATGCGTAGTGGAATCTGGAACAAGTAATATTTTCAATATATAATACCCACACACCTTTACTTTTGGAAATCTACAAAGCACACAATGATATAAAACGTACAATCACATTAAAAGGTCCCAAATCCCAAACCCACTTCAACTGGCGCCCAACATGGGGCCTCAGTTGGAAACTTTTAAGCTTATTGTATCAAGTTTGCTTCCTTTTTTTTAAATAAATCTTTATTTAAAGAGCTTAGTCCCTACTGCCTATGTCGCTCTGTAACAACTACATATTTACATAATAATAAAAAAAATAGCAAGATGAGTTCAGAACTCCCATAAATTATCGCAGTTTTAAACCCACTCTGACCTATCGATATAGTGCTTTAGCTTCCCTTGACAAAGGAACATTATGTGCAGTACCTACATCCTCCACTACCCCACATTCTGTACAGTTTAGATATTCTGTTTTTCTCATCAGGTAGGCAAATTTATTTAATGGTGAATGCCCAGTTCTTAGCCTCATAGCCATAACTTGTTTCTCACATCTACTACAGTGCAGGTATATTCAGCAACTTACTCTTATCGCCATCGGCACACTAGGGTTAGTTAATTCTTTCAAATATAATCTTCTCGAATGATGCTTTGAGCTGAGGTTTGCGCCCAACTAAACTCTAAAGCCTGATGTTCCAAATTTTATACCGGGTGAGAGCTTACTTAATGTCACATGTAGCAACTTACTAGTGATGGAGTTGAGCCCCCGTATCCGGGTCCTGGGCTCTATGAAGAGCAAGTACACAGGCACGGCGGTCAGGATCATGAGGCAGCCCACGCCCGTCTCGTACGGAGACGCCACCGCCGGGAACGCCACCACCAGGATAGTGCAGATTATGTATATCACTGTGGAATTGAAAGGAAGTCGTATAAAATAAGTAGGTAGTGGTCCAGTGGCTGAGCGTTGGGCTCCCGATCCGGAGGTCCTGGGTTCGATTCCAGGTGAGGACATATCACAAAAATTACTTTGTGGTCACTAGTTTGGTTAGGACATTACAGGCTGATCACCTGAAGGCACGTTAACCCGTTGGTTCCGGTTACTACTTACTGATGTAAGTACGTAGTCGTTACATGAGTCATGCCAGGGGCCTTTGGCGGCTCAATAGTAACTCTGACACCGAGGTTAATGAGGTTGGTATTCCACCTCACAACCCACACGATAGGAGCCTAAAAATCTTTTAATTAGGAAATAATCGTATTTTCTTTCTGCAAATTTCGACACGTAAGTTAAAATTGACTTCCATGAGTTTGATTAAGTACATTGTTTCAATTGTTTGATAGTTAAGTGAAGCGAAAAGGAGCTCACCAGGGAAGAACAAGTTGACTTTGATCGGCCTTTCTAAGTTGGGTTGTGTGTACCGCAAAACAGGAAGACACACTACAGCTGCGCCGATACTTAGCTGAAATCAACAAAGGTTTAAAGCTTAACAGTTATATTATTATATAGGTAGTCCTGAAATATTTGTTTCGTTTTCAACCTATATACATAGATTCATCTAAATTATCTTCTTCAAATGTAAAATCCTTTAGAAATAAAACAAATAATTATTTCTAAGCATGCCACCGCCGCCGGCCAAGTAGTTAATGCCATGTACGGCAAATCTACAATAAGCCATGTCAAAAAAAAGTACGCGTGATACACCTTCATTGAAAGTCTGCCTTCCGCACGCCCGCCAATTTTCCCGCGCAAAATTTATGACATTGTTGTGTTTTTTTTTAAATTATTTTCAGTTCCATACTTATGTGAGGGAAAATTCCACTTGATATTAACTCAGAATCATGAGCTAAATTTCCTCGGTATTCGGTACGGTGTCACTAAGATCTTGTATAAGTAGAGACCGACCCGGCCGGCGATTCCCTTCAATCAGCGCTTATCGCTATCGACCCGCTAGGGTCGATTAATTCTTTCAAATATCTTTCCTCTCAGACGACGCCCTGGGCCATGGTTCGCGCCCAACTAGGCACCCTCAGGCCTGTTGTCTTAAACGTTGTACCGGGTAAGAGCCTTCAGCGCTCCCCATTTGTCCGGCCAAGTAGTTAATGCCATCTGCGGCAAATCTACAAAACGTGAAAAAAGAAATTGTATAAGTAAATCCTCTTACCCAAGTAGCGAAGCCAACATAGTTGATAAGCGCGTAGATATCAGACACCGTGAGGTACAGAAGAGAGAGCAGGGCGACGGCCAGTACTGCGAGCGCGGGCGTCGCTCGCGCCGACACCATCGTCAACATCTCCGGCATCTGGCCCTGAGCTGCTCCCGCGTAAAATAACCTGGTTTTGTAACCACATAGATTGTTCAATATAATACAAGCCCATTGATGTTTTATTTTATCAGAAAACGAAGTGTATATAATAGCTCGGACATCTGGGTTATGTCGATTATCTCTTTTTTTTAAAGCATGTAGAGTATGGACTCCTGAATGGAGTATGTGATGCAAATCAAGTAAGATTAAGGCAACTATTCATAAAAAAACATATTCGCCTCATTGAATCAATAATTTACAGTAAAAAAGGCTTGTAAGTAAATAGAAAAAAAAAACAACCTTGAAGAAGTAAGCAGTACACCATTGACAGCGCCAAAAGTGGAGGCGGCGACAAACAGTGGAATTGAAAGCGCGAACCAGCCGAACAGCCGCTCTGCGAACGTCACTGCTACAGCTGCTGACCCCAGCACCTGGAAAGTATCATCTTGCTACACTGATACGACCAATATATCAAAAATTTGCAAACCGATTGTTAAGTCAATCAATCAATCAATAATACTTTATTGCACAACGACATATACAAAGGACATAAACATACGAATAAAAACATAAGTACAATAGGCGGCCTTATTGCTAAATAGCAATTTCTGCCAGGCAACCTAAGTTAAGTTAAGTATTGGTAGGTATTTGACATTTCTTTTAAATGTACCTAAAAACATTTGAAACTTGATTGCTTGTAGAATAGAATATGTATTTATTTATTTATTTATTTTTAGGGAAATTTACAGCAAAATTACACAAAATATACACAACTCTAAGAAGCTACATGCCAACAAAAATTTTCCACATATATGAGTCTAAACAGTTAACTACATACTAAAAAACGTAAACCGTTTGTTAACGGGATAAGTCCGATAACAGCAGCATTAACAAATAACTAGAAGAAACGAATTAATAAACATGTAAGTACAGTTTAAGGATATGGGGTGAGGAAAACCTAGCTCAGCCGCTGGTGGGGAGCGGAGGGTTGCTGTTCTATGTGTACTATGTAGTACTATTCCATATTCTATGATTAAAGACCCAGAGGGGGTGAGGTCGGAACCTGATACGAATTAGTGCGGGGCGGATAGTTACCGTTCTGTAAGTAGTTTTACTCTTTATTCTAAAACCATACGAAACTTCCCGGGACCAAAATTCTAACTCACTTCAGTAGGAGATAATGTGGTGTAGAACGCGATGTTGGTGAAGGTATAGACGAGGGTGACCAGGGTGCAAGAGATAGCGATGGCGCGCGGGAGATTGCGCACCGGGTCCTTCAGCTCCTCGATGATGAAGTTTAGGTAGTTCCTGAAAGATAAACACGTCTAGTATTATTTAAGAGTCACTGTAATCCTGTGGTTCTCCGTATTGCTTCTCAATCAGGGAGCGCCGCGCGCCGGTTTGAATCGCGGTACAAAACTTGCATGAATGAGTTATTAATTTATCTTAAGTGCAGTTTTCACTAAGACAGCTGACTCGAACATTATAGACGGCGATACGGCTCACCACCTATCACATTTGTCTAATAGAAAGTTCGGTGAGGTGTGGGTACTTATTTTATCTTGCGATGGATGTACCTCTGACTACCCCAATTGGGAATACAGTCATGAAATTATGTTGTTATGTACCGACAGGAGCATAGGTACATGTCTACGCTCCTGTCCTCTGTGCTCCTGCTGCTGCCTGTGCTGTTCTGTGCTCCTGTTACATAACAGGCGATCAATTATGCATATTTAAATGGTGTACTCACATGCCCACTATGTGCGAGGATCTTTTCCAATAAGATTGGCTATATAAGCCACATGCGAGCACATGAACGTCGGAGTTGAAGCAGTCGCCGTAGCCGAAATCGGCTGGATATCATCATCATCACATAACAGGGCCACGTATTTTATTTATCATCATCATTACATTAATTCCTAACATGACAATTACCCAAACAACCTCCTTTTTGGCTTGGCCTCGAAGTCACCCAACCCAATACACATATTAGCAATTTTAATTAATTCCCTTGTAAAATGAAAATTAACAACTCACCATCCGTTATAAGCAAACAATCCTGAATAGAAAGAGAGCGCTATAGAAGTGACGTCATTCGTTGTCCCCTCGAATGTGAAATGTTCAGTTTTTCCTGAAAACAAACGATAGCAATCGTTTCAGTTTAGTATTATTTTAAATGGTAACGTACTAGCCTGGAAAAATACAATTAGGATGAAAGGAATGAAAATAATTATTTTTATGAAAAAAAAAAACTCAATACTTACACAGGTTCTTAAGCGACTTTCTAGGTTACGTTCCCCAATAACAATAGTAAGTACTTAAGTAAAATATTTATTTCCTCTAAGTACATTGTTCTTATACTAATTTACAATAATTTTATAACATGAACATAAAAAATAATTGAATATAAAAAAACAATATGTAAAGATGGTATTGTACAGATTTAACTTAATTACCTACTTTCTCATTTCTCGGGGTACATTATTATTAAAAAAAAATATGTAATGGCAGAGACACATATAAAAATATTTTTTGCTTGATATTTGGATCAGATAATTATGGTATAGAATTATGTTGCTCCCTATAATGCATCTCTGTATTTAGATCAGAATAATAATGGATAGAAGAAGTAATGATGAAGGTGCCTGGGTGTAATAAAAAGGGTCATCATTTATACCCAAAAACAAAAAAAAATTTAAAAGATGCAAATGTCTATTATCCATGAAATTAAAAGGTTAAATCTGTACAGCGCCATCATCACCAGGGAAAAAAATAAAGACAAAATATTAAATTAAGAATGTATTGAACTGTTATTTTTATCGAAATATCGAAATATATGAATACGAAATATCAAAAATATAGACTTGTAGTGAAGACTAATCAATATTTAACTGTAATAATTTCTAATAAAATGAAATGAAATAAACTGAAATAAAATTAAAATGAAATAAAATAATTAAGTATTTACTCTGTACAGCGCCATCTGCATTGTTTTTGGGGAATGTTACCGGAGAGTATACAGTTGTGGTGGTCACTCATCATATTAAATTAATATACGGATATTATCATTGATATTATGTAAAACACTCTTTAAACCATTGATGTGTAATAATGTTAATAGAAACCCCAAATTCACTTACATACATCTTTCAAGCCTTTCAATCTTGAGAAGCTCGGCGGCGCAGCGGTTAACGCGCTCGGTCTGCGATTGTTGAAGTAAAGCAACTTTCGCAAAGGCCGGTCATAGGATGGGTGACCACAAAAAAAAATAATCTCGAGCTCCTCCGTGCTTCGGAAGGCACGTTAAGCCGTTGGTCGCGGCTGCATTAGCAGTCGTTAATTACCATCAATCCGCACTGGGCCCGCGTGGTGGTTTAAGGCACGATCTCCCTATCCATCCATAGGGAAGGCCCGTGCCCCAGCAGTGGGGACGTTATTGGGCTGATGATGATGATGACATCTTTCAAGCCATGTATAAATCCCCTTCCTGCACAAAGCACTAACAAAACGCGCTCAATTGAATTAATTTCGCGCTGTATTCAAGCTATGTAACGAGACACGACCGGATCGTAGCAATCATCTAATAAGAATCTGTCGCCTACGCCTTCCGTAGACCACTGTGGGCTACTTGTGTTGCTAGCCGAAGTTTGAGAATCAGTGTCTATTAATTTAAATACCTAATGACAATCAGTGATGTACCGGTCACGAGCTTTAATATGTATACACTTTGGTACCATGTCACATTAACTTTTTTGACAAATTGAACTGAAGTCTCACTAAATGTCAAATATGTTAGTGCGACAGAGTCCTCAAGTTGCTCTTGACTGCTCCCGCTGTAAAAACTCTTTAATAGTAAGGACACTGGCTGCTTTTCTTTTTTCAAATTGTTCTTTCTTGTACTTTGGTATTATCTGCCTAAAGGTTAGGTAATAAAGCTCTTTTCAGTATGAGTTTTACGCCTTTTTACTGCCGGGAACATTTCCAAAGTACTTATAGCTTTCCGTCCAATTTTCGATGACAAAACATAAATGGACCCCAGAATTCTGAATTTCCGAGCACGACGCGAATAGATTCCCTAATTGTCTGTCAGCGAAAGAATCTCATTCGTTTATGCCTCTCCTTCACGTCTACTGGCTGATAAATCAATTTTGTCGAGAAAATTGGTGCCGTCTCGAACAGTAAGGATCGATGTTCTCTAGGCTCTGCACGGTAACCGCGCCGCGCGGCGCGAATTATACGAATAGCCGTTTGACGTCCATCTACGTAGATAGCATTCGTATCGTTTATTGGTCGAAGCGCTCAATATAAACCGGTGCGGTTGTCAAGTAGACCCGGCTGGCTGGGTGGCATACAAATTTGTTGGGAGCCTTGAATTTACTGCTTTTCATTAATAATATTTACTGTAAGTATTAGCATTAGCTCACGACTATGCCCCAATGAGGGTCTTTCCAGGTTACGGTTCCCAAAAACTATATGGAAGGCAAATTCAAATTCAAAATTCAAATCATTTATTGTGATTTGAATTTTGAATTTGATGGCGCTGTACATATTTTCCTTCGTTTAATCTTCTTATTTCATTGATAACAGACATTATGCATCTTTTATCTTTGTTTTTGGGTATAAATGATGACCCTTTTTATTACACCCACGCGTTTAATTACATCCTCCACCCATTATTATTCTGATCAAAATAAAGAGAAGCAATAAAGATAGCAACATAATACTATACATAATATGATCCAAATATCATGCAACAGATATTATATTATATGCTTCTGCTATTGTGCTGGATTCGAACCTGCGACTACAAAGTGAGAGGCAAGCGTTGTAGCAACTGAGCCACCACGACTCGTACGGCAGGATTCGTCATTAGTAGACGTTTGTGGTATTTGATTAAGATGATTTGGTACACTTCTGATACTGACCTAGACACAGCTGGTAGGCCCCGGCTGCGATGATGATGAACAGCGCCAGCAGCTTGGCGTACGTGAACCAGTCCTGGACCCTGGTCGCCGCGCGGACCGACCAGCAGTTCACGAACGTTAGCAGCACTGGGGAGATTTTAAGCAGTTTAACCAGAAATCATGTCAGGGGCCTTTGGCGGCTCAATAATAACCCTGGCAACAGGGTTGATGAGGTTGGTAATTCACCTCTCAACCCACACGATAGAAGAATGCAAACAAAAGTCAAATATACCTTTTTTTTGACGTGACTTATTGTAGATTTGCCGCCGATGGCATTAACTACTTGGCTGGACGAATGGGGAACGCTGAGGACTCTCACCCGGTATAAATTTTAAGACAACAGGCCTGAGGATGCCCAGTTGCGCGCGAACCTCGGCTCAGGGCGTCGTCTGAGAGAAGGAATTTTGGAAATAATTATTCGACCCTAGTGGGTCGATAGCGATAAGCGCCGAATGAGAGGTCTTTGTCGACCACGCCAGACAAAGACAGATTTAAAATTAACTAAAAACATTTTCTTTTTAACTTATTTATGAATCTTAGTCAAGAAAAACGTAATAATAAGTCCGACGTTTGATCACGTGTTTCGATGACGTCACAGTGTGCTTTTCATACAAATTCCATAGTAATTTAGTGTTTGGACGTTTAGTAAAAAGTAACTGATTTGACTAGTTGGATACTAGCCTAATGACGCTGGCGTCAGCTTAATGCCAATACATAGATTGTAGTAATTTAGTGTTTGGACGTTTAGTAAAAAGTAACTGATTTGACTAGTTGGATACTAGCCTAATGACGCTGGCGTCAGCTTAATGCCGATACATAGATTGTCAGAATTTCGCATGCACAAGGGGAAGAACCGGCGGTGTAATGGTTAACACGCTCGTCCTGGTTTCACAAGAGCTGCGGGTTCAAATCCCGTCCGAGTCAGTTTTTTTTCGATTTAAGTACTTTTATCTTTATAAGTTTCCCTAAGCACGAGTAGGTACTATAAAAACAAAATTAGAAATCTTGTCTCGTTTCGATTGTAAGATCAATACGCGACCTCATCTATAGTAGGCTGGTATTCCACATCACAACCCACACGATAAGAAGAGAGTAGTAGGTACTTACATATACAGCAAGCAGCCAGCAGCCTGGTGGCATCGTTGGGAGGGTCGCACTCTGGAAACATCGGCTTGAGGACGTACGTGCTGAACGTGAGGGCTACGATGGCCTGCCAACACAGGTAACACAACATTATTACAACACATAATAACGGGTTCTTCATCATCATCATCATCATCATCATCATCATCATCAGCCGCACGACGCCCACTGCTGGGCATGGGCCTCCCTCAAGGATCTCCACGACGATCGGTCCTGCGCTGCCCGCATCCAGCGGCTTCCCGCGACCTTCACCAGATCGTCGGTCCACCTTGTAGCGAGCCTACCCACTGAGCGTCGTCCGACACGTGGTCGCCATTCTAGAACCTTTCCGCCCCAGCGTTTAAAGTAGGGATATGAGACTCCCGATATTTCGACACTGTTGCAAGTGCCGGTTATTCGGATTCGTTCTTCCATATCTAAAGGGTACCCGCGGTAAGAACCCGTTATTATATGTTTTAATTATGATAATAACCGCGTAAACTTAAAACAATGTATAACACAACATAAGCTCATGAATTCCCAATTAGGGTAGTCACAGGTACGTCTCACTGCTGGGCACAGGCCTCCCCTCAATCAACCGGAGGGGGTATGGAGCATACTCCACCACGCTGCTCCAATGCGGGTTGGTGGAGGTGTTTTTACGGCTAACAGCCGGGACCAACGGCTTAACGTGCCCTCCGAAGCACGGAATCATCTTACTTTTTTCGGACAATCAGGTGATTCAAGCCTGAAACGTCCTTACCAAACAAAGGACAATCTCACAAAGTGATTTCGACAATGTCCCCATCGGGAATCGAACCCGGACTACCAGATCGTGAGCCTAACGCTCTTACCACTAGACCACGGAGTCACAGGTACACCTATCGCAATAATATAATAGTCCCAGTACCCACACCTCACCGAGCTTTTTGTACCACAGGTATTGCTAAAAAAACACTGGCACGTAGCTAAGATAAAATAAGAGTATATCCTTTATCCTTTGTTCGCAATACTAAAGTAAAAATTGTGCACAAATAGTAATGCAGCCTAAATTAAAATACAAATCTTCCTATACGGGTAATATGAGATACATATATAGCAATTTATACACAACTAAAGTACTATTTTCTTAAAATCACTGATACCTACGCGTCTTATTTATGATGCGTAATAAAATAGCATCGATCGGCCCCACTTCGGGCGCCAATACGGTATGAATATTAACTAACCCTATCTAGACGGTTCCCGTCCCACATAGATCGTTTAATATTTTATCGTTATCTGCTAAACGTTATAAAAGATCTTGTGACATCGATAAAAGAAAAAATAAAGTTTTTTTAACATGCTCAACATTTTTTTTTGCGTAACTTATTGTAGATTTGCCGAAGTTGGCATTCTTACAGCCAACCAACTACTTGGCCGGTAAATGGGGAGCGCTGAGGGCTCTCACCCGGTACAAAATTTAATCAACAGACCTGGGGGTGCCCAGTTGGGCGCGAACCTCGGCTCAGAGCGTCGTCTGAGAGGAAGAATATTTGAAAGAATTAATCGACCTAGTGGGCCGATAGCGATAAGCGCTGACTGAGGGAAATCGTCGAACACACCGGCGGGGTCGGTATCGGGGTCCTGACGGTTTAATATATTGTAATACTTCCCTTGTTCGTACTGAACAACGCTCTATAACAAAGCAACATGAGTAAGAAATCGGAAAACATTGAAATAGCAAATAAAGTAAATAACCGTCGCCAATATTAGACTATTGGCGCCCAACGAGGGACTGCCTAGATAACAAAACACAATCCCTGCTCAATGAAGACAAACTGTTACAAAGCTATTTCCGATCGCAATAACGATCTTGTTTTCACAGAAAATAAAGATTTATTTAGATTTAAGTAGACAAAAACATTAGTAGTAAACTTGAATTTTCCTAACGTTTTAACAACACGTTAACATAAAAACATAAACAGCCTACATTCCACTGCTGGGCGCAGGCCTCCCCTCATTTAACTGGAGAGAGTATGAAGCATACTCCACCACGCTGCTCCACGGCGGGTTGGTGGAGGTGTTTTTACGGCTAATAGCCGGGGCCAACGGCTTAACGTGCCCTCTGAAGCACGGAATCATCGTATAGGCTGTTTATGTATGTTATGGTATGTAGTATTGGCTTTCGATTTTATTTTGATATTCTTATTGAAATAATTGAATAACAAGATGTCTATTGTCTAATAGACATCGTAGTTTCTTAGCATCGACGCAAATCTACTCAGGTTTAACGATACTTGTTATACTTACATGTATATTTTTGTTATAAAGGTATGAAATATGAAAAAAGAAATGGTAACTTACCTGAGAACAGGGTCGGACAATCATACATTCTATCCAGAGCCGAATGAAGGCGGCGAAGGGGCCGAATGTTTCCATAATGTACGCATAGTCCGCGCCGCTGACTCGGATCATTGTGCCGAGCTCCGCGTAGCAGTAGGCTCCCACCTGCAGGGAAGACAGGGGATTTAGTCGAAATAAGAAGTTGCTTAGGTTTTTTTTTAGGGTTTTCTAAAACACAAATGTTAGGTTTTTAACCTGAACTTGCACATTCCGTATTGTTCGTCGGCGACTTTGTAAAATATTGTTACAATACTTTGTAATGCAGTTAACCATTTTTATCGCCATGGGCAACTGTTACGGTAATGATACAAATTCAAAAATATCTTTATTTAATAGGTAACATAGTTACACTTTGAATCGTCATTTTTTACATAACGAACGTCTCATCCGCCTAAGACTACTGCAGTTTCTCACAACCTGTATAGCCGGGGAAAAGAAGCTGCAAGAAAAACCTCGGCACAGGTCCCTAGACGTTCTTTTAAAAAATAAAAATAATATAATGTGATGTGGAGGAGCTCGGTTGCGCAGCGGTTAACGCGCTCGGTCTGCGATTGTTGAAGTAAAGCAACTTTCGCAAAGGCCGGTCATAGGATGGGTGACCACAAAAAAAGAAAAGTTTTCATCTCGAGCCCCTCCGTGCTTCGGAAGGCACGTTAAGCCGTTGGTCCCGACTGCATTAGCAGTCGTTAATAACCACCAATCCGCACTGGGCCCGAGTGGTGGTTTAAGGCCCGATCTCGCTATCCATCCATAGGGAAGGCCCGTGCCCCAGCAGTGGGGACGTTAATGGGCTGGAGATGATGATATTGTTATACAATTGAGTAATTTAGCTGCCTAATATAAGTTCTCAGACAGTTAATCCCATACATTCATACCTTCTAAATAATCATCATCATTGGCCTTATACGTCTGTTTCAGACGATCTATGCAAGAGAAGTGTGTCAGGATCGAAGCAAATGGAATTGTATAGTATCTGCTTACCCCGGTGGGAAATAATCACTAACCTTATAAGTAATAACCTTTTTTGCAGCGTTTCTGTTTAACTACTGTCTTATACTTATAACAGTTGATTTTTTTTTTTTTTTGACGTGACTTATGTAGATTTGCCGCAGATGGCATTAACTACTTGGCCGGACAAATGGGGAGCGCTGAAGGCTCTCACCCGGTATAACAGTTGAAAGGCAAATTCTGAATAGCAATGGGAATCTTATTGTAAAATTGATGTATTTGATTGATTGGTGTAATTGATTGTAATATTGTGAAATTGATGGGCATACAATACAATGTATTTGATTGATTGGTGTAATTGATTGTAATATTGTGAAATTGATGGGCATACAATACACGGCCGTAATCTGCGGAATCCGATTCAGCTGCTGCCTGTGCACAGTCTAACAAAATCCTCCAAGCTCGCCAGGGTAATGGGCCCGGGGCCACTGTCATTGTCATTTCTTCTGCTCAGCCATAACACCTTGCGAAATGACGTAAATTCAAAAATGTTACATTGACCTTCAACAAGTTTATCCACGATAATTACGTTGGATAAATGATTCTGATTTATTACTGTGTACAACAGACTCCCAGAGGATGTTACGTCGCTCGGTTCTTCGCTCACTTGCTTTAAATGATTATGATGTTTTTAAAATTATTATTACGAGAGTATTAATTCCGTTCCAAAAAGCTTTTTAAATAAACAGCCAGCAATTTAAACAGTCTTATGTAATTAAACTCTAGGGATTGTAAGCCTCTTAGAGATTGTTTTCGAAATAATGTCTCACGAGACTTGTAAGCAATGTCTTCCATTTTCAAAATGATAATGTAAAAGTATTGATTCAAAAAGTATATTTAAAGATGTATAAATATAATACAAGCTGGCGATGAGTAGGTCTGTACGAGGTGTTAGTAACAAACCTAAACCACACCCCGGTCACTTCATACAACAACCACGCACGTGCATCTGTGTGTGTGACGTCTGACACCATACCATTCAAGTCTTAACTAAACTATGTTCGAGGGGGGGTGAGCTGAACCTAGTTCCGCTGCTGTGCGCTGGTGGGGAGCGGAGAGTTGCCGTTCTATACGTAGCATTAATTCAAATTCAAATTCAAAAATATCTTTATTCATTTGGTAACATACTTTGAATCGTCAATTTTTACATAACGAACGTCTCATCCGCCTAAAGCTACTGCAGCTTCTCACAACCTGTATAGCCGGGGAAAAGAAGCTGCAAGAAAAACCTCGGCACAGGGCCCTAGACGTTTTTTAAAAAAATAAACATAAAATATTGGTATACAATTGAGTAATTTAGCTGCCTAATATCAGTTCTCAAACAGTTAATCCCATGCATTCATATCTTCTAAATAATCACTAACTTTATTTAGAAGATATGAATGCATGGGATTAACTGTTTGAGAACTGATATTAGGCCTAATTTTATTCCTAATTCCATAGAATTCCAAAGAATTAGGAATAAACACCGAAATTAAAGTAATTTTTATCGTTTTCAGCCATCCTAACTTTACATTTTTTTATGAACCCGCGAGATCCCGAATATCTCGAGGATCTCGCGGGATTCTTCTTATCGTGTCGATGGCAAACTAAGTAGTATCGGCCCAAAACTTGGCAACAAGTATGGCGCTATCTGCAGCGCTCGTCAGATCCTCCTGCGTGCAGGTGTTCGGGCACGCAGGACACGATGTAGATGTTCCATCGTTTGGGGAACAGTGCCGCACTTATTTCCAATCCTGCGGAATCTCGAATTTGCGATCTCGAGTCGGGATTGTATTCCCTTATCAGTGTGTAGTGATCCTCATTATTAGAACGAATCAGAAAACTCACCATACTAAACACTCCAGAGGCAACCCACACGATCAGGCTGGCGTTGACAGAGCCGGTGTACTTCAGCACGCCTGTCGGAGACACGAAGATGCCGCTGCCGATGATAGAACCGACGATCACCGTGATGCCGTTCAGAAGTGACATCTTGGCTTCCAGAGCACCCCCATCCTTGTTCTCTGGGTCCTCGGAGGGTTTCAGGGCTTCCGCCTCGCATTCTTCCTCGGTTGATTTGCTTTTCGGGGACCTGTGAAGATTTTAAAATGGTTAATTTCAACGGTACAGTAGGCACTTACTTAAAAAAAAGCTAACCTAAGCATTTCGACGCGGCTATTCAACCCGGAAACGCAGCCACCATTATGGGTACATTTGCACCAGGTACGATTGGAGGTAGGCTTTTTAATTAAGGTTTAGTTTAAGTGTTAGTTGTACATGTACATAATTTAGTTTATTTTGAGTTTTGTTTATTTGTTTTACTTTTATTTCATTTTATTTTTCTTTTGTTTGATATTTTTGTTCTGTAAGTAATCATGACGAAATGACGAAACCGCCTAAATTACAACACCCCTGACCTCTAACCCAAACTGCAGAGTACATTCGTCACCATAAACAAATCAGGGGAGTTAAAATGGCCACATCGAAGCAATTCATGTATGAAAGCAATATTGCAATTTGACATTTGCGCATATGTGCGCAATGCAAACAATGCAACGACCTCCGTGGTCCAGTGGTTGAGCGTCCCAGGTTCGAATCCCGGTGGGGACATATCACAAAAATCACTTTGTGATCCCTAGTTTGATTAGGACATTACAGGCTGATCACCTGATTGTCCAAAAAGTACTGATGTAAGTAAGTAGTCGTTACATGAGCCATGTCGGGGGCCTTTGGCGGCTCAATAATAACCCTGACACCAGGGTTGATGAGGTTGGTAATTCACCTCTCAAACCACACGATAGAAGAATGCAAACAAATGTCAAAGCAATATTGCTTTCTGAGATGAATTGCTTCTATGTGGCCATTTTAACCCCCCAGGTGCAGTTTTAGCAAGCCATCAGTTCGTTGACTCAGGATGTAGACTGGTACGATTGAATAATGGGCACTTGTAATACGTGTGACTTGTGATTGTATTTTACAGTCCTACCGCACTTGTGTTCAGTGATTCTCAAACTCTTAATAATCACTTTGAGGACCTTTAAAATAATATAGATGTCATCATCATCATCATCAGCCGTACGACGCCCACTGCTGGGCATAGGCCTCCCCCAAGGATCTCCACGACGATCGATCCCGCGCTGCCCGCATCCAGCGCTTCCCGCGACCTTCACCAGATCGGGTATATAATTATACAAAAATACAATGTAAGGAGAGAAGCATCTATAAAAATAATTATTGTTTAATATTTTGATCAAATTATGTATAGAATTAGGTTACTACCAATCTCATCTTGTCTTCATGTTTCTGTGTACAATAAACTTCATCATCATCATCACCAGCCCATTAACGTCCCCACTGCTGGGGCACGGGCATGGATAGGGAGATCGGGCCTTAAACCACCACGCGGACCCAGTGCGGATTGGTGGTTATTAACGACTGCTAGTGCAGCCGGGACCAATGGCTTAACGTGCCTTCCGAAGCACGGAGGAGCTCGAGATGAAAACTTTTCTTTTTTTGTGGTCACAACAAACTTAATATAAGTTAATTATAAAATTTTATATTGTAAGGAATAAGAAAATGTAGATGCCATTTTCAACATTGGTGCTTATTCCTGTACACACCATATAATTTCATTTTAAGTTATACCTGTCATTTTTTTATCCGCTGAAAAAGAAAGGGACGGATAATATTGCACTGACAGCATGAGCGAGATGCCTATGTTATTCGCCCAGGTTATACATTCATTTTAAAATTATGTAACAGTTGTCAAATCATCCGTCCCTTTCCTTTTCGGTAGATAAGAAAATGACAGGTATAACTTAAAATAAAATTAGGATGTGTCTGCAGGAATCTGGTTATTATGAACTTAGATAAAAAGAGTTAAAGCTGACCTTCTGTTAAATGCTCTGACTCCCACACTCGCCGCCACTGTAGCTATTTTCCCGACCATCTTGATTTTATTCGTTTAAGGCCCTGCGCAGACGACAGACTATCCGTGACGCACTTTTTAGTCTGTGAAAATATAACCTATGCAATTATATGCAGTAACGCACACGACGCGCAAAAATTCCGGCGCGTTACTGCATATAATTGCATAGGTTATATTTTCACAGACTAAACGGATAGTCTGTCGTCTGCGCAGGGCCTTATGGTTATGTCTTCAAATAGAATAAACTGAATCAGTCACTTTCCAGGTTACGTTCACCATAAACAATACAGATGGCGTTGTACAGCTTTAACGTGATAATTACCTATTTTCTCATTACTCGGGTAAGTACATAATTGTTCCAAAATACAATGTAATGGCAGAAGCATATATAAACATAATTGTTGCTTGATATTTGGATCACATCACTACAAAGTCGCTTTTTCTGTCCCTATATCCCTATGTACGCTTAAATCTTTAAAACTACGCAACGGATTTTGAACCGGTTTCTTTTAATGGATAGAGTGATTCAAGAGGAAGGATTATATGTATAATAACATCCATTAAATAGTGGAGAAATACTGTTATTTTTGAGGTTTTTAATATGATGTCGTAAACAATTTCATTTTTTCCTCGGCATTGCACCCAAGCGAAGCCGGGGCGGGTCGCTAGTTATGTATAGAATTTCGTAGCCACCGATATTGCTTCTCTTTATTTTGATCAGAATAATAATGGGTGGAAGACGTCAATTGCGCCTGGAGATGTAATTGATTGTAATTACACACATCGTAATTGACATCGTAACTCATCAGTATTCGTTACGGTGTACTGACATACTGTAGATATACAAAGTTACTGAAAGTGTTTTACGATGTGATCAAAATTGTAACGTCGTTTACAAAGACAATAAGTACATTTATGATCAGTAAGTATAGTTTGTGAGTGTCATTTTAAAATTAACGACTTTTAACCTGATGCGTGATTACAATCACGACTTAGTAGGTACAGTCATGAGCAATATCATGTACCCACTTTAGAACCCTGTCGCACTATCATATTTGACATTTAATGAGACTAATGGTGTAATTTGTCAAAAAAGTTAATGTGACATGGTTTCAAAGTGTGTACATATTAGTACTCGTGACCGTACATACTCATATTCTAAATTCAAAAATGTATTCAGTGGGTAACATAGCTACACTTTGAATCATCATTTTTTACATAACGAACGTCTCATCCGCCTAAAACTACAGCAGCTTCTCACAACCTGTATAACCGGGGAAAAGAAGCTGCAAGAAAAACCTCGGCACAGGGCCCTAGACGTTCTTTAAAAAATAAACATAAAATATTGTTATATACAATTTAGTAATTTGACTGCCTAATATCAGTTCTCAGACAGATAAACCCATGCATTCATATCTTCTAAAATGAACTACTAATATACGATAGATAACCATACTAATATTATAAATTCGAAATTAACTGTGTATAAGGACGAAAGACCGTATTTCTGGACACCTGGTTGATGGTTACCATGAGTGCGAGTGTGGAATATCACCACAAACTATAGCCCACCTTTTGTGCTATCCTAAGTGCCCCATCTACACTATTATTTTACGAAGCCACTGACAATGCCGTAAGCGTGGCCAATTATTGGTCAGCAAAAATTTAGTATCGATCGGCATCGACTTGCATATGTTTATTTTTATTTTTTTAAAGAACGTCTAGGGCCCTGTGCCGAGGTTTTTCTTGCAGCTTCTTTTCCCCGGCTATACAGGTTGTGAGAAGCTGCAGTAGTTTTAGGCGGATGAGACGTTCGTTATGTAAAAATTGACGATTCAAAGTGTAGCTATGTTACCTACTGAATAAAGATATTTTTGAATTTGAATTTGAAAGAAGAAGACCGTATTTCTGTATACTAGTGTTTTCATTTGTAGATTAGCCACAAATGGCCTTAACGACTTGACCACATAATTGGGGAGCACTGAGGGCTCTCACGCGGTACAAAATTTAGGACAACAGGCCTGAGGGTGCCATTGAGGCGCGAACCTCGTCTCAGGGCGTCGTCTGAGAAGATTTTATTTGAAAGAATTAATCGACCCTAGTCGGCCGATAGCGCTGAATGAATGACGCGTCGACGACGCTGCGGTCGGTATCGGGTCTCTGAAGTGTTTGTTGTCGCGAGCTGGGGTGTTAAATGGGGGGGGCTATTGGTCTATTCCCCTTCGCGTGGGAAGATCAGATTGAAGAAGGAGATAAAATACGGTCTTCGGTAGTAGTCTCACTCTAGATTTATTATTTTTACGAATTTATTTATTAGCTTCGATGTGGAAGCAATTCATCTAAAAAAGCAATATTGTTATTTACTTTTATATGCGCAAATGGCAAATTACAATATTGCATCAGGTGAATTGCTGATTGGTCACGTAGAAAAAAAAACCAAACGCAGTTGTGCGCGTAAACTGCGACGCGCTGTTCTTCAAAGATGCTATGCCTCTAAAGCCACTAACTTGCACAATATAACAACTAACACGTATATATTACATAGGTAACACTGAAACGTATACATCAATGGGTAACACAATATAACACTACTTTGTATATCAATCTGAATGACCGGTGAATGTGTACCGGCCGGTCGAGACGCGAACTGTGAATACTCTAAATTATGTCTTCCGGGATCACAAGTGATGGGTAAGTGCGAGATTGCTCTGCATTATATATTGCATTTGTATCTATATTCACACTATGTTTTTGTCCGGCCAAGTAGTTAATGCTATCGGCGCCAAATCACTACATAGTACAAAACAATGTCGCTTTTTCTGTCCCTATATCCCTATGTACGCTTAAATATTTAAAAGTACGCAACGGATTTTGATGCGGTTTTTTTTATAGATAATAAAAAAAAAAAATTAAAAATAATTTTTTTTTTGTTTTTTTAATTATTTTCCTATCCATACTTTTGCGACGGAAAAATCCACTTGATATCGACTCAGAATCATGGTCTGAATCATCCCTCAAAGTTTTCGTTACGATGTCACTAACACCCTGTATACACAGAACTATATAAAACTTAATTTTAATTCTCTCTCTCTCTCTTTATTTAAGAGCTGCGCTCTTGTCGGTGGAGTAATAGCCATCCATTTTCATTACTCCATAGATAGGGCGTGTAGAACGGTGGTTGCCCAAATCGCCTTCCGTTCCGCAGTACACCGACCAATTTCTCAATCGCTGATGTTCTAGCTAGAGCCCTACCAGAATCCATTTCCTCGGCTTTCCTACTGCTGCTAATTAAATTATTTTTCTTATTTATTTTTTTATTATTAGAGTATAATTTGTTCCATTTCAGAATGTATTTGTTTGTCAAGTCACAAGTAGTCAAAAACGGATTGAATTACGTATTTATCAAATTGAGTACTTATAAGAAATAATTAGCTTTATATCAGATAAATAATTCATATATTATGCCGCCATGAAGTCGTACCTAATTTAAAAAGTATCATGAAGATATCGTTCGTAGCAATTGCTACGAAACTCGTAGGCGGCGTAGTTCGTAGGTGGTAATGACGTAGGCGGAAGGTTTCAGTGGGTGGTAAATAGAGATAGCATTTTTCTCTTGATATGGATTTGACTTATTATTTATTCGTAATGATTTGATGAATATAAATTGAGAACTTTATACTTGTGATAAATTACTGAAATTGACCTATAACATTTTCTAAGAATGTAATAATAATATTAAAACACTTTAACATAACATAAACTGCCTATATACGTCCCACTGCTGGGCACAGGCTTCCCCTCAATCAACCGGAGGGGGTATGGAGCATACTCCACCACGCTGCTCCACTGCGGGTTGGTGGAGGTGTTTTTACGGCTAACAGCCGGGACCAACGGCTTAACGTGCCCTCCGAAGCACGGAATCATCTTACTTTTTCGGACAATCAGGTGATTTAAGCCTGAAAAGTCCTTACCAAACAAAGGACTGTTTTACAAAGTGATTTCGACAATGTCCCCATCGGGAATCGAACACGGACCTCCAGATCGTGAGCCTAACGCTCTAACCACTAGACCACGGAGGCAGTCTGTATAAAATGTCTGATATAAATATTATATTCTTTAATTATATAATCTAGGGATACGCAGTGTGTGTCGAGTCCTGGCAAGATGGCGGAACGACCTGCAGAAGGTGGCTGGAAAGCTCCTGGATAGATAAAGCTGGGCTTTTTGGAAAGGCCTATGTCCAGCAGTGGTCTGCAATGGGCTGATGCTGATAATGAGTCTAGTTATCTTATACAAATTACTACTTAGAAAATTAATGATATTGAACAATGCTTATCTACCAAAACCTATCATCATGTACACAAAAAATCAAAGGAATCAAAGGAATGAGTGACATAATACATACATTTTCGGCAATTTCCACGACGTTAGTGGTAGATAAACGAACATCGATAATCCATTTGAAGAATTTAGGTCACACTTCTATTGTATCCAAATAATACATAGTTTAAGTATATATTTTATTTTTTTGACGTGACTTATTGTACATTTGCCGCAGATGGCATTAGCTACTTGGCCGGACAAAGGTTACGTATAAAGTAGGTAAGTATTAGTACTTATTGAAAATATTACATAGGAAGTACAGTCATGAGCAATATCATGTATCCACTTTAGAACCCTGTCGCAATATCATATTTGATATTTAATGAGACTTACGGTTTAATTTATCAAAAAAGTTAATATGACATGGTTTCAGAGTGTTATATATTAGTACTCGTGTCCGTACAACAAATTGGTTGTTTGACAGTTTTCTGATGTACTTATTTTTAAAAAATTACAAACGTTTATTTTACCCTTTTATACCCTCCTTAAATATTTTTCATTCGCGAAAAAGCTTTGTAATAGAAAAGAACATATATTTTTCTTCATTCATTTCAAATTTCGCGCTAAAACGGTTGATCACGTGACATTTCGCAGTGACATGGCATTAACTACTTGGCAGGTGAAATGGTGAGCGCTGAGGGCTCTCGGTCATGTAAGTAAGCATGAATGAATCAACCAAATATAAAAAATATGGTTTACATATCGTCGCCTTAAAGTGATATCACATTTCATTTCTTCAACTAAATATCGATTTTTTTAATTAATTTCAATCCGAGTAACTGCCTCTGTGGTCTAGTAGTTGAGCGTTGTACTCACGATCTGGAGGCCCCGGATTCGAATCCGGAAGTAATGTCCGAAAGTAAGATGATCCGTGCTTCGGAAGGCACGATAAGCCGTTGGTCCCGGTTACAATTTACTGATGTGAGTAATCGGTACATGAGCCATGTCAGTGCCTTTGGCGGCTCAATCATAACCCTGACACCAGGGTTGATGAGGCTGGTATTCCACCTCACAACCCACACGATAAGAATCAACCAAAAATTGCAAATTGTTAACCGCGTTCAGATATTATTAGTAGTGTCAAAGTCCCCTTACCATTTAAGTACAGGATTCCTTTCAATTGCAATTCTTTGACTGGACAAAAGAGTCTGGGAATCGCCGTCCTGTGGGGTTCTCATTCGCTTCCTTATTCAATTGGAGGTATTTTTAGAATATAGAGCAATACACACATACAGACTTGGTATTCGAGTCTTAACCCGTATTCTAAGATGTCCACTCGACTCGGCCTCATCTGAGTATTTTAATATTGTAAGTTGACATTTAAGTCCTTGATTTGAGGGCTTTACTCACTGGAGTCGCGCATACCATACTGCCAACATAATAGTACGAAAATAAAAACGCCTACTGGAGTAGTCCTTGGCTCAATCATAACCCTGCACCAGGGTTGATAAGGCTGGTATTCCATCTCACAACCCACACGATAAGAAGAAGACTAAATGGGAAGCAATTATTGGCTCCTAAATATTATCGTCTCTTGGCCTCAAGGTATTCCTCCAACTCAGCTCAAAAGCACCTCCAATACTAATGGGCTGTAAAGTATTTTTTTCTTCAGATGACTTGTAACTTAGTTCTGCCCATCTCGACAGGGTATTACGAGCGTGAATTCTAAATTCAAAAATTTCTTTATTCAGTACGTAACATAGTTACCTACTTACTACTACAGGAGCTCGGTGGAGCTTTGTTGCGGAGCTCGGTGGCGCAGCAGTAAACGCGCTCGGTTTGCGATTGTTGAAGTTAAGCAACTTTCGCAAAGGCTGGTCATAGGATGGGTGACCACAAAAAGAAAAGTTTTCATCTCGAGCTCCTCCGTGCTTCGGAAGGCACGTTAAGCCGTCCGCCGTACTTCTTGTTACTTAGTTAGTTGTTGTTCTTTTCTATATATGTTGTCCTTATCTCTATATTTTGTGGCCATTATGCTCAATAAAGTATTTTATCTATCTATAATCTACTTGCCGTTTTACACAACGAACCGTCATCCGCCTAAAACTACTGCAGTAGTTTTAGGCAGTGTAAGTGTGACTATAGTTTTGCATGAGTAGTGTAAGTGTACACATACATATACTTATACAACAAAGTGCACTAACCTACTCTGTGGGCTGAGCAACAGACTGTAATCGAACATGTGATTACATATTTAGCATTACGTATAATTTATTTATCGACAATTATCACACTGAACTTTGACATTCATATCACAGAGATTTCTGGCGTGTGTAGATCGCATAATGTCGGTGCTCAATTTATTAAATAACGTTAAGTTTATATGTAATAATTACCGGGTGAGAGCCTTCAGCGCTCCCTATTTGTCCGGCCAAGTAGTTAATGCCACCTGCGACAAATCTACAACAAGTCACGTCAAAAAAAAATGCAGTAATGTAATTTTTTTGTTATTATATAAAAGTTTAGTATAAATAAGTGTACCTTTGTCTACATATAATGACATTTGCATGCCAACATTGTTGTGGCGAAACATGTATTGTACCTGTCTCTAATACCCACTTGTCACCTTATTCACCATGTTTGACGCAAATAAAGTTTCTATTCTATTCTAAATTATCCGAACTGGGTTATCACGGATTGGTTAAAACTATTCTCATGCAATTTAACATAATCAGTAGGTACATCACACATCACGTTATCATTGTAACATAATCATTTCACATGTGACAATAATAACTTTTGATAACATATTTTTTATTTTATTTATTTATTAGACACATCAACAGTACAAACACACAACAATTAATAATTATTTTGGGGAACGTAGCCCTCATTACTCCACATTTGTCCGGCCAAGTACTTAATGCCATTTGCGGCAAATCTACAATAAGTCACGTCAAAAAAATATCTCCTCTGAAATCAATACTTGCTAGCTTTAGCAACGGTCCCCTCAGAACTGAGAGGTAACATTGCATAATGCTTTAGAAAAGCACAAGGGGATATATGCAGGGGGTTCGCCCCTATGTAGGTCAAGGTTATTAGGGGGCTAGAGGTGACCCGAGAACTGTACAACCATAGCTTTGAGATGTAGAGATTTAAGCGTGAAATTGGTTTCTGTGATTTGAAAGAAAACATTACAATACAAATACACTTTATTGCACCAAAATTAAAAAGAAATAATTACAAAAAGACTTAATTAAGTACATGACAAATGGCGGCCTTATCGCTTAAAGCGATCTCTTCCAGACAACCATAAGGTGAGGAGAAATGACAAAAAAAAATTGAAAGATTGCGGGTACAAACTATGTATATTCAAATTCAAAAATATCTTTATTCAGTAGGTAACATAGTTACACTTTGAATCGTCAATTTTTACATAACGAACGTCTCATCCGCCTAAAACTACTGCAGCTTCTCACAACCTGTATAGCCGGGGCAAAAGAAGCTGCAAGAAAAACCTCGGCACAGGGCCCTAGACATTCTTTAAAAAAATAAAAATAAACATAAAATATAAGGTATACAATAAAATTGAGTAATTTTGCTGCCTAATATCAGTTCTCAGACGGTTACCTAATCCCATGCATTCATATCTTCTAAATAATCACTAACTATAATAACCTTTTTTGTAAAGTTTTTGTTTAACTACTGTCTTAAAACAGTTGAAAGGCAAATTCTGAATGTCAATGGGAATCTTATTGTAAAAACGTATACATTGCCCCTTAAAAGATTTAGTAATCTTATGTAATCGACTGACTTGTAAAGCAAGTTTATTTTTATTCCTGGTATTAACAATGTGCCAATCGCTATTTTTTGCAAATAATCCTATATGTTTTTTTACATATATATAAGTACAACTTACCAATAAATATATGCAAATAAATGTATACTTAACAGAACCATTAATATTTTTTTCAACCGGCCGCCGGCCGGGACCAACGGCTTAACATACCCTCAGCACGGATCATCTTACTTTCGGACAATCAGGTGACCAGCCTGTAATGTCCCTACAGTGTGATTCCTAAATTGTAATTTGTTATCTAAGTATATTTATTTTGTATATTGTTTACGGAATAAATGAAATTGAATTTTAAATTGTCCTTACCAAACTAGAAATCACAAAGTGATTTTTGAGATCGTCCCTCCCATAGGGTTCGAACCCGGGAACTTCGGATCGCGAGCCCAACGCTCAACCACTGGACCACAGAGACCGTAAGGCCGTTCAATATCATTAGAAATATTTTCATCGTCAGAATAATGCCTCATTGAAACGCAACGGGCGCCTCGGCGGGAGATGGCTATGTAGATATTGCTAAATATCTTATTACCCGACTGCGACGAATCAAAATGGAGGGTTGTGTGTTTGACCGCTTTTATTTAATATTCTTTATTGCTGCTATTTAGTTATAAAATAACTGTATGTTCGACTTTTTCCTACAACTGAATTTACGCACACGCACGTGTAGTTGTTAGTGCTATTGTTATAGCAGCTTCCGATTCCAAGACGCTGTCACGTCGCAGGACTTACACGCACGCACGCACGCACGCGCGCACGCACGCTCGCACGCACGCACGCTCGCACGCGCACACACAAACACACACACACACACACACACGGGGAGCACCCCCGCGCGTAAAAAAAGCAGTCTAGCTAGGCTGTGACATTTACTAGATTTGCATCCCACCTGTATCCCGAAAGCAGAGGTATATACTATTAACATTCCCACGTCGCCGACAATGTTTAAGTCCCAGGTAATAGGGGGCGAGGCTATTTCCATTAACCGGGCACAAATATATCACAACAATTACTTTGTGCCCTGGCTTCGGAAATTGCAGACTGATCACGCGATTGTCCGAAAGTAAGATAATCCGTCTATCGGACGACACGTGAAGCCCTTGGTCCCGCTACTTACTGATGTAAGTAAGTAGTCCTTACCAGACATGTCAGGGGCCTTTGGCGGCTTAATAATAATCCCGAGGGTTGATGGGGTCGGTAATCCACCTCACAACCCACATGATAGAAGAAGTCACGCGTTCTTCGAATTGTACCAAAAAAGCAACCAATGGAGTAGCGTGGCGTATGCTATGTACTCTCACAAATCGATGTTTAATACTTTTATAATATAGATATATAAAAGCAATTGGGTCTTCTCTCGTGTGGGTTGTGAGGTGCATTACCAACCCCATCAACCCTGGTGTCAGGGTTACTACTGAGCCGCCAAAAGCCCCTGACATGACTCATGTTACGACCAATAAGTAGTAACCGGGACCAACGGCTTAACATGCGTTCCGAAGCACGGAGCGAAAGTGGTGTGTCAGGATCATAGCAAGTGGAATTCCGTGGTCTCTGCCTACCCCAACGGGAAATAGGCGTGATCTTGTGTATATTTAAAAGACAAACGAATGAAAGGAATAAAAAGGCTTTTAACAAAAAATATTGATTGTTGTAGTATTTTTATATAATATGTAAGTCTACTTAAATTTATTGTTTATATTTTTATTGTGTTATTATTATATTTTTTTTTTATCTTTATATTAGTAAGTATAATTGTTCTTGTAATTTCATAAGATTTGTACGCGTATGTAGGTATGTCTATCTGTAGTATTATACACTGCATGTATCCTTATCGTAGTAGGTCAGCTGGAAGAAATCTCTTTTTTAGAGATAAGCTTACCTGTACTGTCTGATTTCTTTGTGTGTTTCTTTCTGTGTTCTATTGTGTACAAATAAATAAATAAATAAATAAAAAAATTTTCAAGTTTCCTGGCGATTATTTATATGGCTATTGTTGGTTGCCTAATGGATTAGAGGTGACAGGGCTTTTTTTTAATAGGAAGCATTTACAGTAAGTAAGTAGTTTAAATTCCAAGGTCACTGATAGACGATTTACTAACCGTTACCACAGGTTAGGTAATAGTTACTTACTACGTAACTGTTACTTCCTACCTAAACTTTTAGCATTTTTTAGCGCAGATTTTTATTTCAGACAGGCAATCGCTTCTGTAAAAAAGCCGGTCCTGTCAAATCTCCAGGTTACGTAAGCGGACCCTGTGAGAAACGAGATAGTGCTAGGGAGATGATGATGATGATTGCAGTAGTTGAGTTTAGAAGATATATTCATAAATTAACAGCCTCCGTGGTCTAGTGGTTAGAGCGTTAGGCTCACGATCTGGAGGTCTGGGTTCGATTCCCGATGGGGACATTGTCGAAATCACTTTGTGATTTCCTGACTGTCCTTTGTTTGGTAAGGACTTTTCAGGCTTGAATCACCTGATTGTCCGAAAAAGTAAGATGATTCCGTGCTTCGGAGGGCACGTTAAGCCGTCGGTCCCGGCTATTAGCCGTAAAAACACCTCCACCAACCCGCAGTGGAGCAGCGTGGTGGAGTATGCTCCATACCCCCTCCGGTTGATTGAGGGGAGGCCTGTGCCCAGCAGTGGGACGTATATAGGCAGTTTATGTTATGTTATGTTATTCATAAATTCACGACCTTAATAGAGTGAGAGCCATAAATTATAAAAAAGACCAATTACAGCCATCTTCGATACGAAGTCATAAGATGATAAACGCCGTATGGAGACAGATGATTAGTCCATCACCTGTAATGAACCATTATATCAGTCACTATGGCCGTTGCGTTGGTACGGTACCCATACCGCCTTGTTTATCAAACGGGGAGCGTCGGTTCGAACCCCGACCCGATTACTCTAGCCATAGAGGCAGCCAATCAGCTAGCGACACCAAACACTTCAGGACCCCGATACCGACCCCACCGGCGTGGTCGACGACTTCCCTCTTTTTTTTTAATTTATTTAAATGAAAAACTTAAACGGTAGATTTACAAATCATCCCCGCCTAACTTATGAAGTTTGATGGCGAGTAGCGCTCATATGCTTATATCTTAATTTACCTACCGACAGTAATACAAATAATATTACTTACAGCTATCGAGCAATACACTTTTTAGTTTTAATTTTAACAGATTTTTACTTAACTTATTATTTTGTCTTAACAAGCTTATTTTATTAAATATTTTTGGCACTAAATATGCCGACAATCTTTCTCCATAATAATTATTTGTTTTGGCCTCAATCAGCGCTTATCGCTATCGACCCACTAGGGTCGATTAATTCTTTCAAATATTTTCCCTCTCAGACGACGCCCTGAGCCGAGGTTCGCGCCCAACTGGGCACCCTCAGGCCTGTTGTCTTAAAACGTTGTACCGGGTGAGAGCCTTCAGCGCTCCCCATTTGTCCGGCCAAGTAGTTAATGCCACCTGCGGCAAATCTACAATAGGTAAGTCACAAAAAAAAAGTTTCGAACCCTGGTACCGGATTTGCACCATCATCATCATCAGCCCATTAACGTCCCCACTGCTGGGGCACGGGCCTTCCCTATGGATGGATAGGGAGATTAGATAGGGACTTGCACCAATGAGTTATTAATTTATCATAAGTGTAGTCAAACACAGTTGCCTCGACCATTATAGACGGCGATACGGCTCACCACCTATCACGTTGGTCTAACAGAAAGCTCGGTGAGGTGTGGGTACTTGGTTCATGTTGCGAAATTATATTTCGGTGAACCGTGTAGTCGGCATAAAGGGCTATCGGCAAACAATGCTTTCGATGAACATATCGGCGAATAGAACTTTCGGAAATCAATCTAAATATATAAAAGGAGAAACTGACTGACTGACATGTCAACGCACAGCCTAAACGGCTAAACGTAGGCACTTGAAATTTGGAAGGGACGTAGCTTAGGTACAGTAGAGGTGCACTAAGAAAGGAATTCCCGAAATTCGAATTAGTGGGAAAAATCCTTCCACGCGGACGAAGTCGCGGGCAAAATCTAGTTAGGTATATACTATTCTGAGCTCAATAGATGTACCTCTGTACATTTATGTTGTGTATATTAGACATGATACAATTACTCTGTCGGTTTTTACGACATGTCTAGGTAGACAAATAGTTGAATACGTTCAAAAATGTTTTATTTCGCTCCTGGTGCAGCATAGAAGCTTAAAACATCCAATCTTTGCTCCGAAATGCAGATTCTAAAAAGGTCATTGCAGGGTCAAAGGTGAAAGACATTTGGGGCCAACTTGCGGGTCACGGAGAGGTCCCCCGCCTCCTAAGCGCCCCCCGTCAGCCCCCTTTCATCGCCCCCTTCTATCCGGGGGGCGATCGATGCAACCACGTGTTTCATGATTCCATCTGACGCAACCGAACGTTGAATTTCGTTTGGCGGGAAAAGTGCCAGGGTTTTCCGGGGATTAGAAGGTGGGTTTACATATCCCGGCCAAGTAGTGAAGTTAATGTCATTTGCGTAATTGCAAATCTATAAGAAGTGACATGAAAAAAATGGTTCACATATCACCTTAAAGTGAAACCACATTCTGAAGTTCGTCAACTAAACCTCATTTTTCTCGTCACTAGAATCAACCAAGGTGGAACCACCCTGGCTGGCAGCCCCGGATCTACAGGGGAGTAACTGGATTGGGCACTGCTCTGTGAATTAGACCTCTCAGCGGCCACATAAAACTTATAACTTTTTAAAAAAATTTAATTATGTATATTTCGGTGGCTGTAAACTAATCGAGAAAAACTGTATTTTGAGGGGCGCCACTGTGAGGTCTCGCACCATCTAAATATTTTGCTAAGGTCACCACTGTCTAACTACCACAATAGTTGAGAGCTTATATTATAAGTAGATAGGTATGTGTTATAAGTAATAAAAATATTGTCTCATTGTATATTTTTATAAGTAAGTATGTATATATAATTAGTTTTTTATATTTTTTCTCAGCAGTGGGCGTCGTACGGCTGATGATGTTGATATTTTTTCTCGTCATACAGCGCATTGGGTTACACTGTAATGTTGTATTTAAGCTTTATAAATAAACTTTATATAATATAAAAAAAAAAAAAAAAATAAATTGTATATCTACGTATATCCGCATTGATACTGATTCGACGCATGCTTGTGACATTAATTCATATAAAATGAAATATATTAAAAAAACAGACTGGTTTTCTTGCATGATAGTATTACTTATTTATTATCTGTGTTGAATAAATTTAACTAATTTAGGTACATTATTGAAGTATAATATTGAATTAGTATTTGATAAAGAGGTTATCTGTTGTTTCTGTTGTAAAGTAGAATGGAAATAAATAGTTTTAATTTGTTTTGGATTTGACCGTGAACTTAGATGTATTATTATTATTACCTATATAAAAGTACTTATACTTAGTTTTAAGTACATTTTTTTATTTTTTGTTTGTTTTATTTTTTAGATGCCAGCATGATTGGTGCTATAGTTTCTATTCTGCTTATTCTGTTTTATTTAATGAATTACCTATTTTTTTTAAAAACTAATACTTAATAGAAAAATTGTCAAATCTTCAGGTTAGGTAAGCGGATCCTACGTAAATGGGACATCGCTAGGGAGATAGATGATAATGATCTAAGTACCTGTAATATTATACTCTTTAATAACTGTGACCTTTCGAACTCCTTCAGTCTACTGAAGGATTTAGCACGTGGGCTTACGTAGGGTAGACCCTACAACCCCCTAATCTACAGAATTCCCATCTTTGATTCCAGTAATATGTTATAAAAAGTAAAAACCATTATTAATCAATTAATAGATGCATTATGTATGTATACATAATAATACGTTATGTATATTATATACATACATATATTTTGTTTGTCGTAAATAAGTCGCAAAGCTTAAAATTATTTACGTAATCAATTATTTATTACGAAAATGTCACAAAGTAATTAAATTATTTAGCTATTATAATAATATATGCAAAGTATTTTATTCATACTCATTCTATCGTAAACACTTCCTGTATATTTAGAGGTCGTCAATAAAAATGTTGTTTTCGCAAAATATGCGCGTTAAAATATTTATTTTTACATTAAATTATGAATTTATGAGAGAATTATTTTTAAAGAAATAAATATAACCATCATACAAACATTATTTACCAGTTATTATTTTTAAAACAAACGCCAGGCCTACTGGTTTTTTTTAATATCCATCATATCTGAGTTACGAATAAAGAAATATACCTAAAAAAGCTATCTATTAGGTAAATGTCAAGGGCAAATATTTGAAACAACCCTTTAATAACACAAGATAATTTTATAAGCCACAAATTATAATAAAGTAACTCACATTTTGTTTTAATAATTTTCTTCTAAATCCTTTAATTCTTAATTCGTAGGGCACTGAACTGATCCTTCCCGCCTTTTTTTAACAGAGCGTGTGAGCTCGCCAGTAATACCCGCGAGACTGCCGTGCGCCGGTATGAGGGTGAATAGAGAATTTCCTTCCGTGTAAGAGGAAAAGAGATGAAGAAAACATATTGAACGTAAATGCGCAAAGCGGTGAAACTCAGCGACGAAATAAGGGGTCTCAGACAGGCCGGGTTGAATAGAAAAGCGGATATCCAGTTTGAGTAAAACTTTTAAGCGCGCTTTTGAAAATATGAATAAGTTGATGGAATACAAGTGATTTCTGATAAAAGAAGGAATAAAATCGAAGATAGAAACAAGATAGGTACTCAAAATAAAGTTCAAACGATCGCTCATTACACGGTTTTTCTTTTACCTTTCCCTATGAGGTAAAAGTTAAAAAATAATAAAATATATTTTTTAATACAGTTATTTAGTCGGTGCTGTAAAGATTATAGAATAACCTATCTATTTATTTGAAATGTGTATTATGGAAAATTTTATGGGAAAAGAATATCTTATGGTTCGAATTATCGACCACCAACAAGGCTTTATGCATATTAATCCTTTGACTATTGCACCTTGATTAGGTTAGATGAAGAAGTCGCAACAGCTGATTGTCAAATCACACTCACGTCAAACTAATAGTTAAATGCTGTTCACATATCGCTTTCTTCACCAAATCTCGAATTAATTGAAAAATATGATTGAATCAGGCAGACTTTTGATTCTGTACGGCAGCCAGACTTTTACAGCACAAGAAGTAGCCGAGAGAATATGGCGGAAGAGCAAAGCACTGGGTTTTCGGGGGCCTGTGCAGGCAATGGATGAGTATCCTATTTCTCAGCTTATTCACGAAGAATATGCAATATTCGTGTGTTCCACTACAGGGCAGGGCGATGAGCCGGATAATATGAAGAAGTTCTGGAAATTTCTCCTTAGGAAAGGCCTTCCAAGTAATTCTTTAGTCAAGTTGAAGTTCGGTGTGGTTGGTTTGGGCGATTCGTCGTATGCGAAATTTAATTTCGCGGCGAAGAAGCTACATAAAAGACTTTTACAGTTAGGAGCTACGCCTTTTGTAGATATAGGTGAGTTTCTCTCATTGTTTGAAAAACAATGTATTCAACCTTAGAAATTCATCATTTCCATATGAATTGGTTAAGGAAAATAAGCGATTTAGCATTGACAAAAGTGTAAATACATTTAAAAAAGACATCATCATTTTCCAAGATAACAATCTCTTTTATTAAAGCTATAAAAATCTATATCAGTCAATACTATGAGGCCTTAATTTTTTTAGGTCTTTGCGACTATCAACATGACTTAGGTCACGATGCTGTGCTGATACCCTGGACTAAGGAATACTTCTACAAACTCAAAACATTCTTTCCCACCATACAGCCGGAGAATATTAAATCTACCTTTATACCTCGATGGAAAGTGTCCTTGCTGAAAAATGAGACTCATATAGAAAATAATACCCATACAATAAGTGAAGACATATATTTTAGTAGAGGACAGACTGACGATTTCATTGACGCTAAACTTCTAGAAGTAGAAAAGAATGACAGGATCACACATGAGGAACACTTTCAGGTAAGTGATTAAGAAATACTATTCAAATAACAACCCACATTCTTACTCTAGTCTTCAATCGCATTAAAAGCCTTGCTTCCGAAACATTGTCCGGTTATTTACAGTTCACTTTATATTAAATCTCTTATTTCGGAGTGCCTCAAAGAAAAAGGCCAAAGGCCTCCTCTAAACCTTTCCAATGATGGCGATCACGCGCCGCTCTTGTCCAGAAAGGGCCCGCAGTCATCTTGATCTCATCATCCCATCTCCTTTTCGGTCTACCCCTTTTTCTGGCACCGTCTCTTGGATACCACTGGGTAATTGTCTGGCTCCACTTCTCCACTTTGGATCTTAGCATATGTCCAGTCCATCTCCATTTCTGCTGGTTTATTCTAGTTAGAACATCAGTCAGTTTAGTTTTTATCCTGATTTCGTCGCTTTGTATCTTGTCTTTGAGTTTTTTATCTTATTATTATTGCAGGATGTAAGACTAATGGTCCTAAGTTCATCAGACAACAGTCCTTTAGACTATAGTCCGGGCGATGTGTTCAACGTACGACCTCGGAACTGTAAGGAAGATGTAGATGATTTATTTGAAATATTCAATACTCATGGAATTGACATAAAACCGCATTATAAGTTATTAGTGGGGGAGTGTTATGATGGTAAGTGTTTTTATTTTTAATTCCTATTATCATTTGAACAGCATTTAGTAACATTTCAGAACGAAAATTGTTTTAATTTTTGAACTCAGAACAATAACTAAAGCATAGAAGGAAGGCTAAAATAAGAATTCAGAAACTATAAACCGGCTCTCTTCTAGCTTACGACACAAACTATGAGTGAGAAAAGGACAAATGATTCGCTCTTTGCTTCATTTTTTCCGAGGTTGTCACAACATGAAATGTCATTTGGACCTATTGGACTCATTTTAACTCGGCCAAATACATAGTAACATACATAAGAAGATTTTACTTATATTTACCGAACTATTTGACACGGTCGCGTCAACTGTGTTTACGAGTGTCTTGTGTTCAGATTGTTTTAAGTGATAATTTAACAATATTTTTTCCAAATAAATGGAAAGAAACTTTTATTTATATCAAATAATTGAGTGTCTCGACTGTGTGACATTATGTCTTGTGTGGTATGGGGCTGCAGCTCACATTCAGGAAGAAAAGAAAATAGCCAACAACTTCTGTCGTTTCATCGGTAAGTTTTTTGTAATTTTCTAGTGAAATGTGAACTGCTGAACAATTTTAGGAAAGTAATATGTTTTGCTGAATAGATTTGTAGCATAAAATATTTGAGATATCCATTATATTATACGTTTCATCGATGAATACGGAATTGATTTGAGGTTATGTTGATTGTCCATAGTGATGTACTAAAATTATCGATACTTTTAATTTTTAGATTTCCTGTAGACGATAACAAAGAGAAAGAATGGATAATTCGCATTAATAGACGAAATTGGATTCCAAATAAGTACAGCCGTATTTGCTCGAAACATTTTACTGCGGATTCATTTATGTGTGTTCCTAATTCAAAGTGGAGGCGTCTTCGAGACGATGCTATTCCTACATTGAACATTATAGATCAGACAGATGAAATGGTGTTTAAATTTAAATTTCAGCCTAGCCTGCATCATCTCACTGCTGGATAGATAGATAAGATATTTGTATCATGTTATCACAACACGTTTATACTATCTATCATTCAACTACATATTATTATGTACTTAATAAACTTAGTATATACTAAGTCTGTAGTTGTTTTATGTCTAAACAATTATGAGTTGTACACGTTTTATATAAGTAAATTATTATTATCTTTGATTTCAGATATTAAATCCAAAAGTGTCGACTGGATTTACATGAAAAGGTATATCAAATAATTTTCTTTTTTTATATTTTTAACATGATATACATATATAGAGTGTATAATTCAACCAGCTGCACAATGCACTTAAATCAGATATATTTTACTTTTATTTTTATTGATTATTTTGTACATATACTATTTTAACATTATTATTAAACTTTATTTCAGTCAGTTCAAGAAGACGAGATGAAAAATTTAAAAGAAAAGCTGAACAAGTCCCGCCTCAAGATCAAACGACTTAATGAAAAAAAAAAAAACAATGTGACAGGGTGTCACAAAGACAGTTTCTAAGCAAATTGACACTGTTTAGAAATTAATAAATTTGTATTTATTGTAAATATAATGTACATAATTAATAACGTGTGAAATAAATACTTGCTAATGAAAATGAACAGATTTACGATCTAATTTATATTTCATTTTACCTCCTGTTCTTATTTACTCCTACTCCAACACTCCAGGTTGATACGAACTGCGCCCAATAAAGAATGTAATGAATGTTATAGATTTGTGTAAGCGACTTAGATAAATCTTGACTAAACCTTCCTTTACAAATACAAATATACTTTATTGCACACAACATACAATACTTACAAGTTTTACACGAAAGATACAGTACACCACCTACCTACCTTTTACTTTCCCTTTCTGTTCTCTTATGAATACTTGTATGCCGTATTTTTTTAAGTATAATGCTATATCTAGTAGGTACGAGTATGGTAATCCTAGTATTGAAACAGCTTGTAGCCCTAGTAAAGACCGCCATTTTATGTTTACAGAGTGGCACGTTTTTTCTGTAGGTATTTCCAGTCCATACTCTTTTCTATGTCTATGGCGTGACCCCATCGGGCCTCTTACCGTCTGTGCGGCTTAGACCCGGCGGCGGCGGTTCCAATTTGCACGGCACGTCGATCGACACCAGTGCACGGCGGATGACATCATAAATAAATTCGAATATTACAAAATACTTACCGATGAAACGATAACAGTTGGCTATTTTCTTTCCTTCCTGAATGTAGCTGCAGCTCCAAACTAATATAAACCAGACAATATAATCCAAAAATGGTTAGATACTTACCTATCAGAGACAGAGTCTCCTTTCATCAAGAAGAAGATAATTGCATCCTACAAAAAGAAATCTTGTAAAAAAAATTTATCGACATTAATTGTAAGTAAATTTAATTTTATCGACATATTACTAAAGTGAAACCCAACACTAGGCAATGAAAAACTTGTGACAACCTACGAAATTACGAAACAATTTTTGTATATGCGTCTTTGTCTAACATTACGCCGGTTCCGTAAGATAAAGTAGAGCAGAATTATAGAGTTCTGTTGCTATTTTAGCCTTCCTTCTATGCTTTAGTTATTGTTCTGAGTTTTTGAACGAAGTCTGCGTTTTGTTATGCATTTCCGTGCTATTTATTTTTATACGTTTTGAAGAATCTGTTCGAACAACGCATATTTCTATATTTCCTTCTTTTCCCAAAGAAAAGAAGAAGAAGAGTCATCCAAAGTCCGACAGTCAGTATTAAGTGATTATTTGCGTATATCTCACGGATTTTGATTATAATTATATTTTTTTCGATATCATAGTTTTGCTTCCTGCTCAACTTGCAAAAATAAAACGAAACTGCGAAACGTCAAAACAACACGTGTAGAACTGTCAATATTACGCGTTTCTCGCTGTATTTTTATGGATTAAACTTGAAATTTATCTAAAATCTTTATAAATTCACTGTTAAATAACATGCTGCGACGACAGGCGCGATTGCGCCGCGAATATTTATACAGAAAGTCCGTCGAAGACAAACAAAAAAGTATTCAAGCTAAGAAAGATCAGTTAAAGAAGAGTTTAGAAGAAAACATTCCTATTCATGGGGATTTGAGGAAAGAAGCTATCGCTTTACAGAAGAGAATTGAGTTTGAAGATAAAGGTAAGTATTTAATTATTTTATGAGTCTCACTATTAAACGCTTTGTTTTATAACCTAAAAATATTACTTGATAATCAGTGTTACTTATTAATTTAATACAAAAATATGTTTAAATTTTAAAATTATTATCAGCTTTTATCACTTTTGAATTGAGGCTGAATTAATATTATATGCATAGAATACAAAATTAATTTAGCACTTTAATTTTTATTTTATGTTCTTGCCCTTGGTTTATACAGTGCTGGGAGTGAATTTTACTATTTATTATTTTTTCCTTTTTGGTTATAGTTCTTTTTTTTTTTCAATTATTATTTATTTAGTACTCGCACATCTTCAGGTCCAGAAAGAGCAGCAGTAATCGGCGGTGTGAGTGGAGGAGCAAACACCCTCAGTTCACAGGATGACGAGTACAGGTTTGCAGGAGTCGAGGATCCGAAGATCATGATTACCACATCCAGAGAGCCCAGCGCTCGGCTTAAAATGTTTGTTAAGGAACTTAGGTGGGTACTTCAATTAACTTATCTCCCAAAAAAAATTATTATTTATTTAATTTGATCCTACTGATTCTTGTAAGTAAAGCAATAATAGCCCTCCTTTTTGCTTTGCCGCAGTCGGGTAAAAACTAAACCAAACTGAGAAATCCAGAAGTTTTTCAGGATCGAAACAAATGGAATTCTATAGTCTCTGCTTACACCGGTGGGATATAGGCGTAAGTTTATATGTGTATGTATGTAAATTTAAACCGGAATTGTTTATTCTGCACACAGGTTAATTTTCCCAAATAGTCAACGTATGAACCGTGGTGGCTACGAGATGTCACAATTGATACACGCATGTAGAGCCAACGAAGTGACGGATTTTATTGTTGTACATGAACATAGAGGAGTGCCTGATAGCTTGGTGAGTTTTCCAAAAAAAAATTTTTTTTATATTTATTTCTTTGGTTCTTCGTTAGTATGTGAGGGCCCAGCCACACTTGCCAGCGTCCGTACAGCGTCGATGCGCCGCCAGCGTTACGTTAACTCGCGTTCGGTGCGTCGACGCCCATAATGCGCAAAATTGATTTCAAAAGTAAGAATTGAATTAAAAAAAATCGAAGCAGATGCGACTTCTCGACAGAAAATCCTTTATATGGGCCAAGCTAACAACATAAACCTATATGTCTCACTGCTGAGCGTAGGGTCAAAAGAGTAGCTACTAGGGATTTGCCCCGGGAAATCCTGGTTCCGAAAACTTTACCATATCCAGTAGGCTCTGCACGGTTACCGCGCCGCGCGCGGCGCGAATTATATCGAAGCCTTCGACCAATGGCCGTTTGATGTCCATCTACGTAGGTAGCATTCGTATCGTTTATTGGTCGAAGCGGTCAATATAAATCGCGCGGTTGTCATGCAGACCCAGCAGGACAAAGTTGTTAAGGAGCAGAATCAGTTTTTTTATTTTCAAATATTTTTTTTGTGTTTTACCTTTCTTTTAGGTTATCGTTTGTTTGTTCATTGTTTTTGGTTGTTTTTTTTTAGAAAGCAAATATATTTTTTCTTTGCAGAATCATATTTCCAAAATGGTGCAGTGCACAATAAGAAAGGATGTAAAGTGAAGGCTAAATAAATATTGTTCTCCAGGTAATCTGCCACCTCCCATACGGACCCACCGCGTCATTCACCCTCTCCGGCGTGGTGATGCGACACGACATACCAGACATTGGCCCTATGAGCGAGCAGTATCCTCACCTCATCTTCCACAACTTCAAGACTGATTTGGGTATGTATTTTTTTTGAAGACAATGAGCTCTGGGTGGTTAAAATAGCCACATTGAAGCAATTCATCTAAGAAAGCAATATTGCTATTAGACATTTGTTTGCATTGCACACTTACTTTTATATGCGATTTTTTTTTTCATCAGTGAAAAGCTGCCTGCCTGAGTTAATAATAATAATAAGCCATAGTCCCCCATAGCTCCAGTATCCCGGTCCACTAACCCCCAACCCAATAGCCCTGTTCCCTTTCTTCCCATAATCTGCAATAGTCTTACACGAACCAGGGATTGTCTTTGGATGCACTCCCATAGTGCAGGGATAATCGCCGGTTGGTGTCACACAACATTTAAATTGAATTGTCTTAAGGGGCCTCTACGTGTTGGCTTCGGCCCCACGCACGCCTTCCAAAAGTCCGGGACTCCATAATTCCGAGATATGGAAACATAAAATATGATAATAATAAAAATAATTTTTTTAACAAAAAAAACACCGACTTCACCCGCAAATCTAAAAAGCAATAACTAAATTTACTTCTCATAAAGTAATAAGTACGTATTTTCAATTAGTTAATTAATTTTATAATTCTGAACTCGATGCTAAGTAAATGCTACAACAACCCTACTACAATATCAAATTACCACCTTGGGAATATCTCCTTTCGAACAAAAAAAGAATTATCAAAATCGGTTCACACACGACGAAGTTATCTCCGAACAAACATAAAAAAAAATAGAATACCGCCTTTTTTGAAGTCGGTAAAAATTGAGGAGAGTTAGGCAGTTTTTATTCTCATTAATTCTTATTGTTAATGCACCACAGCCTACATGATTTTCGAATAAGTCACAAATTGCCAATTAATCAACAAAATGAAATAATGGGGACCCTTTGGTATTGGTTATTAAATTTTCTTATTTTGTTTCTTATTTACGTTGTGGTCAAAAATGTTGCGTTTCAATCACCCAGAAGAATATGTTATTAAGTGTGACCAGTGTAGCAAATAAAGCAGTAAAAGGTATAAAGGATGGCAGTCGGTTGTATGAACAACAATGAGCGTCTATCCAACCTACGTTCACCATAAACAATATAGACGGCGTTGTAAATCTTTAACGAGATAATTACCTATTTTCTCATTACTTGGGTACATAATTATTCCAAAATACAATGTAATGTGTTTATCACGTGCTCAGCGGTGATGAAAAACATCGTGAGGAAACCCTCATTCCCGAGAAATGCATTTTCGGAGGTATGTGACCTAACCTGTATCCTACCCGGCTGGTTTCCCTTCGCGGGTTGGAAGGTCAGACAGGCAGTCGCTTTTGTAGGCAGTGCTCTACATGCAATGTGTTGCAAGATGATGAATAAATATTCTTTCTCTCTCTCACACACACACACACTCTATCTCCCCTCTCATTCTCTCTCTCATGATCTCTTCCCCCCATTCTCCCTCTGTCACATTCTTTCTCTCCCTTATTCTCTCTCTCATTTGCTTTCTTCCCTTAATTATATCTCCCCATCTGTCACTCACACTTTCATTTTCTCTTTGCCCCTCATTCTCTCTCTCTCTCTCTCTCTTTCTCTCTCTCTTTCTCTCTCTCTATCTCTCTCTTTCTCTTATGCAAACTTTACAAAAACTAACAAATTCCCTTCTCTATTTATTCCAGGTCTACGCACAATGAGTATATTAAAGTACTTGTTCCCTGTCCCGAAGGAGGATTCCAAGCGGGTGATCACATTCGCCAACAATGACGACTATGTTTGCTTCAGACAACACACGTACAGAAAGGTAAATAGAATGTTCGCGCGGTCTCAAATGGAGCGATTCAAATTTCCTGGGGCCGTAAACCACATCCTGTATATTGACCGGGAGAACAAAAGGTCTCACAAGTATTCAATAGGTCCCGGCAAACTTCTTGAGCAACGACCTTGACGGCGCACAACCGAATTTTAGATCTCTTTGGTGGTGCGGTACGGGGCGCGGGGGCGGGTGAGTCCCGCATCGACCGTCTAGTGGTAGATCAGTCGATGCTTCCCCCGCGCACTGTGTTCGTCCCTTTGACTCCCGAATACACTTGCGTGCAGTGAAACTTTCACGTTTTTGTTATTGTTCATTTGTTAATTTGTGTTTTGTTTTATTGTGTTGTTAGATGGTTTTTTTATTATAAATATTTTTTACGTTTTTATAATAGTTAAAAACGACTATGCCACGAAAAACTAACGTAGTTTTAAAAAAACAAGCTCGGTAAATGGTGTACGATGAAACTATAATAATATAAGTTTAGTTGTATTTACATAATCAAATAATATAATAATTGTTTTTATTTAATGAAGTTGAGAAAATAATCAAAAATTTTTTTTTGCACGGAAGTGCACGTCCGCGAACTTTCCCCCACTACGACACTCGATGCTCAAGAAGTTTTCCGGGATTTATACCTTGTATTAAAAAGTTTTTTTTTTTATTTTTGACTACAATTCCAGGCAGGCAAAGAAATAGAGCTATCAGAAATCGGACCCCGGTTCCAAATGAAACTGTACGAGATCAAACTGGGCACTCTAGACGCGCTCGACGCCGCCGACACGGAGTGGGCGCTCCGCCCCTACATGAACACGGCGGCCAAGAGGCGCTTCCTGAGCAACGAGGACGGCTGGGTTGAAGAACAAGATTGATCAATAAAGACGATTGATTTTTATTGAAGAGTTTTATTTTCTTGTTTGCAATGAGGAACTTTTCAGACGACGTTCCTCAGATAAAGTACAGATGGCGCTGTACAGATTTACCTCCTAATTGAATGGATAACAGAGTCTTTGTTTTTACATACATACATACATAAACTCACGCCCGTAATCCCTAATGGGGTGGGCAGAGCCACAAGTAATCAAAGACAATTTGCAGCCACTGTTGATACGATGTCGTAAGCTGGATATGATGAACCTTATGGTGATAAGGGATCAGCCTATCGCCCATAACATTAGTCCGTCATGTTAGAGGACACAATCCCTCTAACAATCCCTCTCTTTGATTTTGGGTATAAACTATGACTCTTGTTATTACCCAGGCACAATTACATTCTTCCACCCATTATTATTCTGATCAATATAGGTAGCAACATAATTCTATACATAACGTGATCCAAATATCAAGCAACAATTATTTTTATATATGCGTCTGACATAACATTGTATTTTGGAATAATTGTGTACTCGAGTAATGAGAAAATAGGTGATTCTCACGTTAAAGCTGTACAACGCCATCTATATTGTTTTTAGTGAACGTAGCCTGGAAAGGCCCCAAATAACAAAATCTGCGACAATAGCGCCGTGGACGCGTGACTTTCCTGGTGCGGACTATATTTTAAAACATGGTATAAGGTCTTATACCATGTTTTAAACCTAGTAATGACCCCGATACCTGCAAACACCTACTAATTTTAAGTTATACCCGTCATTTTCTTATCAGCCGAAAAAGAAAGGGGCGGAAGAATGATTGATTGATGAGTGAATGAATGAATAACCCGGGCTAATGAACTAGCATCCCGCTGGTATGCAAATCGTTTGACGTGTGCTGGCAACTTAATTCTGTCGGGTTATTGGCCGACGTTAAATTTTGAGAGGGTTGTTTAAATTTCTGCTTAAAATTGACGTGTTCCATAAATGTTATGCGTGTCGATTACCCATCCCTTTCCTTTTCGGCGGATAAGAAAATGACAGGTATATAACTTAAAATTAAATGGTGCTTACAGGAATCAGCACCACAGTTTTGTAGTAAGATAGATATTTTTTTCTTTCAGACATGCCTGTCCCATCTTTTCTACAGCAACCACTAACCATTTACGAAATAGCCGAACAGTATTGGGATTTGAAGGCGTACCCGACGCAATATGTTTTCTCTCTTCTTTCATTAGTGTCGGAGGATACGTTAGAAAGAGAGAAATGTATAGAATTGAGTTCGCCTGAGGGGCAAGAGGAGTGGTTGAACTACAGTCGGAGGCCGAAGCGGACTATTTTGGAAGTAAGTTAAATTCTAGCGGTGTTAATAGAAAACGAAGACTATGATAAACCAGGTTTATAACATAGTTCAAATTCAAATTAAGAAATATCTTTATTCAGTAAGTAACATAGCTACACTTTTGAATCGTAATTTTTTACATAACGAACGTCTCATCCGCCTAAAACTACTGCAGCTTCTTACAACCTGTATAACTGGGGAAAAGAAGCTAAAGTTTTATACAGGATGTTACTGACATCGGAACGAATAGTAAGGGTGATGATTTAGACAAAATTCTGAGTTGATATCTTGTGGAATTATCCGTCGCAAAATTAATGTTTTTTTTTTGTATTTTTTAAGTTATTTTCTATTCCACTTGATATCAACTCAGAATCATGGTCTGAATCTTCCGTCAAAGTTTTCGTTACGATGTCACTAACACCCTGTATATAGTGTCGCAGATTATGTATCAGCCGTACGATAGATTCAGTTAAATCCGTCGACTTCTTTCGTCGCGCAGATTAAATATTACAAATACACTTTACATACGCACAATACACATACACTTAACATACATTTACTTTTTTTTATTTTATTGCACTTAGTTACAAAAGAGACTTAACTAGGTACATGACAACAGGCAGCCTTATCGCTTAAAGCGATTTCTTCTAGGAGGAAATGTGTAAAAAAAAAAGATTGGATTATCCAGAATAAGTTGGTAATTGTACTTACCTTATTCCACAGGTACTTCACGACTTCCACAAGTCAACTTCGAAACTATCAATCGAAATATTATTCGAATTATTCTCCACCATCAAACCGCGGTCGTTCTCAATCGCCAGCAGTCGTCTGCCGTCGCCACAGAAGCTAGAACTCCTGCTGGCCGTGGTCACATACCATACCATACTGAAGAAGGAGAGAGCAGGGCTCTGTTCTAACTGGTTGAAGAGTTTGAATGAGGGGGACAGGATATACGGGTGGACTAAGAAAGGGACGTTCACTTTTCCTAGCGATACGGTGAGTTTAATGTTATTATATTTAAAGAAAGAAACATTTATTTTGCGAGGGCCGCATAGTAACCCGATATTAACAAAATAATATTAATAAATATTAAATTATTATTATTTAAATAATAAATTATATTTCTATTATTTTTTTATTTATTTATTTATATATTAAGTACTACTACATCATCTATATAAAACATTAACAACTAAGACAATGACTAAAATTAAGACTTATAAATATATCTTCTTCTTCTACCGTGTCAGAGTCACTATTGAGCCGCCGAAGGCCCCTGACATGACTCATATAATGACTACGTACTTACAGCAGTAAGTAGTAACCGGGACCAACTACTTAACGTGCCTTCCGAAGCACGGATCGTCTTACATTCGGACAATCAGGTGATCAGACTGTAATGTCCTAACCAAACTAGGGGCCACAAAGTAATTTTTTTGTGATATGTCCCCACCGGGAATCGAACCCAGGACCTCCGCTCCAACCCAACCACTGGACCACGGAGGCCGTATATACAGGGTGTTAGTGACCCCGATCCGAATACTAAGGGGGCTGATTCAGCCCACGATATTGGAGGAGTTGGCACTGAAGGAGTGCCACAACGCTGGTTTTCAGCTGTGCCCCAAAAAATACTCATATCAGCCGTTTTGCTATATTAAATGTTCCTACTTCCCCTTCCTTTTTACAGTCAATCCCTTTGATTACCATCTGCCCAGGCACCGGCCTTGCTCCAATAAGAAGCTTGCAACAAGAACGAATCTATCAAGCCACGGCTTCAAAAGACACGATGTACCTTTTCTTCGGCTGTCGATACAAAAATAAAGACTTTCATTGTCGAGAGGAATTGGAAAAAATGGTGGAAGAAGGGAAGTTAACTCTATTCTGCGCGTTCTCGAGAGATCAAGAGAATAAAGTGTAAGGTTAAATTCCATTATTACCGTGTATTCAGTTACGTATACGGTCACGAGTACTAATATACATATTATACACTTTGAAACCATGTCACATTAACTTTTTTGCAAATGAAACCGTAAGTCTCATTAAATGTCAAATATGATAGTGCGATATGGTTTTAAAGTGGGTACATGATATTGCTCATGACTGTAAGTGTGAGCGGGACAAATTCCGCGCGCTTTCTCCCTTACTCCTTAGCGGTTTACGGCCATTTAAGACTAAAGTAAGACCCAGATGGGGTGAGGTCGGCGCTCGATGCGAATTGGTGCGGGGGAGAGTTACCGTTCTATACGTAGTAGTATCCTTTATCTGTTTTTAAATTATTTTTTTTTATTCTTTATTGCACTTAACAACTAGTTACATCACAAACATGAAATGGACGTTTACAAGGGAGGACTTATCTCTAAGAGAGATATCTTCCAGCCAACAGAGGTAGTATAAGAATAGCTGCGGGAGAATAAAAAGCGGTGTAATATATGAAATACATTATAATAATTATATCTACATAAAATAATAATAACTATATAAAAAACAGACTATGGGAACACAAATATATGCCTAAGCGTCGATAAATATATACACATATGAACATATATAATATACTATAGTTATATATATACCTATTAAAAAGAGAGTTAAAGAGCACTTTTTATCTATAGAGTATTCTTAGTCTTATTAACACACACTATACATACTAACACAAAAACAACCAACTATATACTTAGACTAAGAATACTCTATAGATAAAAAGTTCTCTATGACTCTCTTTTTAAAAATTAGGTAAGAGGAACTCTCTTGTACCATCCTCTTCTTCTTGCTTACTCTATGGTCTAGCAGGAAAGTAAAATACATTGTATCAGTTGTAACGGTGAAGATATAATAGTCCGAAATTTGCGAGGATAAGATGATGTCAAAGAGCAGCGTGAGTATGGCGCGAGATCAGCTGATGGACTGGTGGCCCACGTGACCGAACTAGTTTTTATAGAATTAACATATCTACCCCCCGCGCCCGCGTCTCTGGTGCCTGCGCGCTGTATAGACAGGCTACCCTCTGACACATGTGTTTATTTAAAAATAATGAAGGTGTTACAAAGCCATCAAATTATTCACGCCCATGCTCTCCATCAGAGTGGGCAGAAAAGTTTTTTAAATTTTACAATTAGCATTTAGCACACAAGCATTTTAAGTTATTAGTTACAGTTTATCACGAATACATTTATTACAGGGTAGGCAGAGTAAGAAAAACAATAAATTATTTAAATTAATTCGCGTCGCTAACATACATCATGTATTTATTACAGTTACGTGCAACACAAAATCACCGAACAGAAAAGCCTACTATGGGAGCTCATAAACAACAAGAAAGCGTGCATCTACATATCAGGAAACGCTAAAAATATGCCAGACAATGTGAAAGACGCGTTCGTAGAAGATGTATTCAGTAAAACTGGTGGTATGTGCTTAGAAGATGCTAAGGACTTGATGAAAAAGTTTGAAGAACAAAAAAGATTGCAAATCGAAGCTTGGTGATATCCTAATTAAAGTTTAAAAATGTGAAAAGCAGAAATCATTTATTTTCTCAGGATATGGTATAAGTCAGTGTTACAGAATCTATATTCTGCTAATTATTATTAGCATGCAAATATTAAAAAATCACGAATACTATAAAAACGATTAGTAATTAGCCATTCGCGTAATTTACAAGTCATTAGTGCTAATTCCTGCAGACGCCATCTAATTTTATTTTAAGTTATACCTGTCATTTTCTTACCCGCTGAAATAGAAAGGGACGGGTAATCGACAGGCATAAAATTTATGGAACGCACGTCAATTTTAAGCAGAAATCTATAACAACCGTCTAATAATTTTATAGCGGCCAATAACCCGACAGAATTAAGTAAACAGCACGTCAAATGGATTGCATACCAGCGAGATGCCTATTTTATTCGCCCGGGTTATTCATTAATTTTAAAATTAACTTGTTAACAATCATCCGTCCCTTTCCTTTTCGGCGGATATGAAAATGACGGGTATGACTTAAAATAAAATTAGGACGTGTCTGCAGGAATCGGGGCTATTATTTTAGTGGGTACGTTTTTAATTTTTTCAGGTATCTTATTGTATACTTTATGTACATGTTATGCGGGCCTTCCAAACAAAGTGTAGTTCTTGGACGGTAGTCCCTTGAACCGCTAGGTTCTCTTAGTAGTCTGTGGTCCCTTGCTAGTTCGTGTGGTAGCCGTCTTTTTCTAGGATTCATATCAGCTGTCGTCTTAAACAAATATCCATGCTTCTTAATAAATTTAAATACATACAAGGGACTGTTAAGTTCTTAAATTTACGACACGAAATATAAGGTACTTTGTTACAGGCTCTAATATACTGTTTTTGAGCTATAAGTGTTGTCTTGTTTATTTATTTATTGTTTTGTTTGCCACTGCCCCGTAGTATACCCATAGTAAGCCTCTCAGGTAAGCCTATAGTGTAACTTTTTAACACAGCCTTCTTAAGACGTAAACAAATTTACTTAGCTATGCTAACTTTTTCTATTTGGTTGACTATTAATAGGTAGAATAGAATTCAAATATCACGTTATCAGTGTGACGTAGTAAATGTTTAACGAATATTGTAATTTTAAATGCAGCTGTACATAATATAAAAACAGATTATTATTTTGTTACCTTAATCTTTTCTATTTTTAAAAATAATAAATGTAAGGCGGAAAAGGTTGAAGAGTGCTGGGTTTTATATGGTTTTATTATTATTATAGTTAGGTATAGTGGTGTTATTATATCGGAATATTCAATAAACAAAGTGTACTTACTTATCTATTTTCGCTTCGTGCCAACAAGCCGCTTCATAAGGTAACTCAAAAGTTTATGCGATTCGTTTGGGGTTCTTAGGTTTCATCATTCATCGTCATCACCTATCATTATTTCATTAACCATTACCAAGAAAATAAGAAAAAAATACATAAGACATGGCTGTATGGGCATAGTTCCCTTTGCCTTGCCTTCGGGGAAAAATATAAAAAAAAATGAATGACAGTTATTTTTTTAATTTGCAATGTCAATAAATACTATAAGTTTCTGTGGTGTTTGAGTCGAATAATTTAATAATTGGCGTTAGGAGAAGAGAAGGATTGCACACGAGTTCTGAGTTTGTCTCAAAATTTTTGTGTTAATTGTGTATTATTCTCCCCTTTGTATTGTTTAATCGTATTTGTTCTGTCCATTGGTGTTGGGTAAGTGTTTTGTGCTTATTTAATGCCAGGTATCGTCGACGATGTCGTCGATTCCACCTAAACCACCGGACCCATGTGCTCGCGTGCAGGATAGTGACTGTTCTGGCCAGGAAGTAGAGATGGCTGATATGCCGCCCCCAAGCCGTAAACGCCGAGACGATTTAGATACTAATATTGATATCCCCAAAAAAACTAAAAATTCCCCATCTGACTCACTGCAAAACATTTGGGTTCATGAAAACTTCGCCGACTCGAAAAAATACACTGATAATGACGACGGTCCCTTCATTGTCCATGTATCTCGCCAGGAAACTCACCCCAAAGCAGGTACCACCATTAGCCCAATCCAATTTGGCAAGTTATTAACTCATGCAAAAGTTACTGATGTTGCACGAAATGGAGTTAAGTTGGCGGGTCGCAACCGCATTTCCATTGAGTTCTTGTCCCCAGAGGCGGCAAATAACTTCCTAACAAACCCCTTGTTAGAGTCAAGTAGATTCTCTGCCATTATACCTACTTATAATATCACAAGGATGGGAATCATCCGTGGTGTTCCAACAGACTGGAGTTTATCTGAGTTTGTGGACAACGTTGAACTCCCAGATGGCTGTGGCCACATTTGTAAAGTCCGTAGACTAAACCGGAAAGTCTCAAAAGATGGTGTTAATGAATGGATCCCTACAGGCACTGTTGTTGTTACATTTACGGGTCAAACACTCCCCCAAAAAATTTTCTGTTTTTATACTTCACTTCCAGTGGAAGTGTACGAGCTACCCACCATTCAATGCCACAATTGTTGTCGATTTGGACACATTGCCAATGCCTGTCGCTCCAATAAACCTAGGTGCTTCCGATGCGCCCAACCTCACGCTGGGAACAACTGTTCCGTTCCAGAGGCAAATGCTACTTGTTTACTTTGTTTAGGTAGACACTTTGCCACAAGTAAATCTTGCCCAGAGCTTGGCCGTCAAAAAGTAATTAAAATTACTATGGCTCAAGAGAACATCTCCTTTCCAGAGGCCTCAGCTAAGGTGCCACCGGTTCGCCGTGCGTATGCTGACGTGGCAAAAACTTTGTTTGCCCCAGTAGCTCCTCCACAATCCCCTCCATCTCCCCATAGATTTATATCATACTCACAGCCTCACAGCCAATCAAGTTATCGGAAAACAGTTTTTACTCCGGTAGTGCGCCCAAGAGCTCCCTCGAGTCCGGGATATGACCGTGTAGCCCATCAGGCCTTAATTTCAGATAGAGATCCACCAGCCCCTAATAATGGGGTTTGTTTAAATAACTCTCCTACTCCGAGAGGAGATAATCTGTTGGACCTTTTAGTGTCAATGCTCGTCAATATATTGAATAGATATAGTGATTTTTCACCACCGTCCCACGTTGCCAATTTGTTAGGAGACTTGTCAAACGTTATTAACAAAATTCAAAATTATTCAGTGGAACGCTCAGAGTCTACGTCCTAAGAAACATGAAGCCTTACTCATGATTAATTCTCACGATCCAGGAGTCTTTGCTATCTCGGAGACTTGGTTTATACCGGGATCCTATTTTAGGCTACCGGGCTTCTCCTGTCTCCGGGATGACAGAGCTGATGGATATGCTGGTGTTGCATTGTTTATTAAGTCTACATTTACGTACTCCCGTATTCCTCTTCCAACTATAACAGGTATCAATGCCATTGCTGCCAAAATCCAAAATGTAACCATTATTTGCATCTATATCCCTAATCCCAGCGTAATTTCAATTTCGGACATTGAGTCAATTTTCTCCCACGTCTCTGGACCTGTTATTATTGTAGGGGATTTTAACATGTCACATTTAATATGGGGTGGTCCTGATTATGACTCCATCGGCTGTGATCTGGTCGACTTGATGGACTCCAGGAATCTTTGCCTCCTTAACGATGGCTCTCCAACGAGATATACTGCTCCGGACCGCAGAGTCAGCGCTGTTGACCTATCTATGTGCTCACCGGATATTAGATCTATGATCTCTTGGCAAATCCTACAAGAGAAATTTGGAAGCGATCACTACGTTATCGTTATTTCGTTTGACCAACCATCCCCTTCCCTCAGGTCTTTCGAACCCTTATTAAAATATCGTCTGTCTCGCGCAAATTGGGATAATTATTCTATTGAGGCTGATGCCAATTCTCATTTTGTCCCTCTCATCAACAATTCCAACGTTGAGGAAGGCTATAACCTTTTTGTTGAAGGCATTTGTAAAGCTGCAAATAATAACATCCCAATTAAAAAGTCTAAGATTGGTAGTAAAGTGTCTCCCCCTTGGTGGGATGCTCATTGTTCTGATATGTACAAACGCCGTAAAGAGGCAGAAATTAACTACTGCCTTACGATGACCATAGAGAACTATCTGCTTTTAAAAAAAATTTCAGCAACTGCCAAACGTTATTTCAAAAAAAAGAAACGGTCCTCATGGGTCCGATTCTGCCAGTCTCTTTCCCCCCGGACTCCTCCCTCCTTGTTATGGAGATCCATAAAACGTTTTAGGGGTTCTTTTTCTGGTCGTAGTTGCGACTCGAATGATTATTCAAAATGGATACATGAATTCACAAACAACCTGGCTCCTTTCTCGGCTGCTAACCGTGACTGCTTATCTTCGCCATACCCTTCTGCTTTTCCTCATCACTCACTCAATGATCCATTTTCTATGGTAGAGCTCCTATCATCCCTTCAATCCCTTAGGGACTCATCGCCTGGTATAGATGGTATCCCATATTCCTTTCTTAAAAAATCTGGCCAATTTACAAAATCTTTATTCCTTTCAATAGTTAACAAATTTTTTGAAACAGCTTTTGTTCCAGAGTCTTGGAAAAACCAGATAATTATCCCAATTTTAAAACCAGGGAAAAACCCTTCGAAATGCTCTTCCTACAGACCTATTGCTCTTTCGTCAACCCTTTGCAAGACCATGGAACATATGTTAAAAAGAAGGTTGGAGTGGTTTGTTGAAAGTAAGAATATTTTAGCTAAAACTCAGTATGGGTTCCGTAAAGGTTTGAGCACCACTGATAGTATAGCTATTCTAACCACAGACATTAGAATTGCCCTCTCCAACAACCAGTTCTTAGTGGGAGTATTCCTCGATATCTCCGCTGCCTATGACAATGTCCTGCTTCCGGTTCTCAGGCAGAAACTGCTCAATCTGAGTATCCCTGTGAGGTTAGCATATTTCGTATGTAACTTGTTGATGGAGAGATCAATACAGGTTCGCGTCCAAGGTTCCCTTCTGGAACCAAGGCGTGTATGGAGAGGTTTACCGCAGGGTTCTGTTCTTAGTCCCCTGCTTTACAGCCTTTATACTTACGACCTAGAACTATGTGTTAATTCTTTTTGCAGTGTCCTCCAGTATGCTGACGATCTAGTCTTATATGTTTCGTCTGACTCGTTAGAAGAGGCAACTACCAAACTTAACCAAGCTCTCTTATACCTCGAAGATTGGCTGTCAGATCATGGCCTGTCCCTGTCCGTAGGGAAGAGTTCCGCGGTTGTATTTACTAGAAAAAGATCTTTCCCGGACGTTGACATATCCTTTGCGGGCGAACAAATTCCTGTCCGCCAAGGTGTAAAATTTTTGGGGATATATTTGGACAAAACTATGTCAGGCAAAGACCATCTAAATTATATCGTAGACAAATGCGAAAAAAACATTAATATATTACGCTCCCTATCAGGTGTATGGTGGGGTTCTCACCCCTACTCTCAAAAACTAGTCTATAATGCTATTGTCCGTTCAATTTTTGATTATGGGTCTCTTGTTTTGGAGCCTTGCAATAAAACCGCGTTAAGAACTTTAGATAAAGTCCAATATCAGTGCCTGAGGATTATTCTGGGTGCAATGAAAAGTTCTCCCACAAATGCCCTTCAAGTAGAAGCCTTAGATCCCCCTCTAGACACTCGTAGATCTTATCTCGCTGACAGATATTTTTCTAAAATTATTCAGTATAACAATCACCCTTTATTACCAAAGCTAGAACTTCTCTCATCTATTATCCCACGCAACCATTATTGGTCCAATAAAGAACATCCATGTCTTATTAAGAGTCTCCAAAAATTTAAGGCCCTTGAGTATAAATGCTTTCAAACAAATATAAACCCTCTTTTCTTGACTTCATTTGATTCTCTCCTTTTTAAACCGAATATCATGCTCAGTTTTGGAATATTAAAGGACTCACCTGGTGCAAATGCTATCTTTGATGACAAAATTAATAGTGCATATAATGATTGGTTGCATCTTTATACAGACGCTTCAAAGGCAGATGATGGACGGGTTGGTGCCGCTGTCTGGGCACCAAAGTACTCAACCCTTTTAAGTTTCAAATGTCCTCCAATATGTACCGTGTTCACAGGCGAAGCTGTTGCTCTATTAGAAGCTGTTAAATTTATACGTGCCCATAACTTCCAAAAAACTATTATCTTTTCAGATTCTTTGAGCTGCCTTTATGCAATCGACTCAAACCAATTTACCTCCATTTCTAAATCACCTTTAATCTTACAAGTTAGAGAAATCTTATATGATTGCCACATTAATAACATTGAAGTAGTCATTGCCTGGATACCAAGCCATACGGGAATCAGAGGTAATGAAGTAGTTGATTCATTTGCTAGGGAAGCAATAACGTCCGGATGTGCCGATCATTATCAGTTTTACGCGCTTGATCTCGCGTGTATGGCGAAAGTAGACTTAAATAAAGCTTGGCAAAAAAGTTGGGATCGTTCCAAGCAAGTAAAGGGGCGGTACTATGGAGATATCCAACCTGAAATTCCCTCAAAACCATGGTTTTTCCGTTATCGCTCGGCGGACAAACAAACCACATCGGTTATATGCCGGCTCCGTATCGGCCACGCGTGCACCCCACTAAATTTATTTAAACTGAAGATACGAAATTCTCCCATGTGTGACTGCGGAACTGAAGAAGGCTCCACAGATCACATTTTCTTCAACTGCCCCTTACAACCTATCTCTTTGTATGATATCCTGCCATCGAAAATTCCCAGGCCCATCAATATGAAATCCCTGCTTTTATACATTAACACGCCTTTCATTAGACTATTTTGTAAATATATTCATAGATGTGATATTAAATTATAATTATCTGTTATACTGACCAATTATTAAATTACTGTTATTAAGTGTGCATTTGTGACGTTTTGTTTTGTCTGTCTGTGTGCTTAATACCGTGTTTTCCTATTTCAGGTAATACAATACTTATCCCTGGAATTGACTTTGGATAAATTTATCAGACATTCTCTATGGACAAGTGTCTTTTCTATACTTGACTCTGGCAGTAATGGTTGTCTTCTATACGACGACCGGTTGCCATTAACCATAAAGTTGAAGTTGAAGTTGAAGTAATTTAATAATTTCACAAAATATTAATAATAAAATGAAAGATCCTAAGCAAACACAAACACCTATAGAAGATTTACAAGAGTTGCGTAGTTATTTCGCGTCACATAATGTCGTCCGCGAATATATAGCTCATAGTTCTAAGGTGCATTCCGTTGGATGGTCTTGTGATGGAAAAAGGCTCGCTTCGGGGTCTTTTGATAAGAGCGTCGCGATATTCAACTTAGAAAGAAGCCGCTTGGTAAGTACCAGACACTCTTAGTAAGAATTTAGTGAAAATTGCACGGCCGGTAAAAGTGAGGTTATGTTTTTATTTTCCGTTTTATTTATTGTTTATTGACAGCACATTACTCAGTATATCTTAAATTGTTTCTACTTTAATTATGAAGAATTTTATCATAGCTGCTTGAGTTAATTTCAGGTGCAAGACTTTGTATTTCGCGGCCATACTGGCTCAGTAGACCAGCTGTGTTGGCACGCGTCACATCCTGACCTGCTCAGTACTGCCAGCGGAGACAAGTCTGTCAGGATATGGGATACAAGGTTGGTTTTTCAATAACACAATGCAATACAAACATCCTTTTTTGCCGGGCTTGAAAGTGGTTAAAGTATAAGGTGACACTACATTACGGTATCAATTTCGTGTTAATTCATAACCTCCTTTCCAAACTGTTTTTCTCACAAATCTATATTTATTTTATGCGACCTGCTGTTTCTCAGTTTTCTTGTCTTCTTCTTAAGAAAAAGAAGAGTTGTGATTATACATTAGGCAACAAGTAAACTAGTATAATATGCATCAACAGCCTATATACATCCCACTGCTGGGTACAGACTCCCCCTCAATCATATGGAGGGAGTAGAGAGCACACACCACCATGCTGCTCACTGCGGGTTAGTGGTACCCGACTGAAACTAGTATAGCCCAACTATAAATCTAGGATTGTATAGATTATTAACCAATACATTTTCCACTCTCCTTCACCAGATCACACAAGTGTGCAGCAACGATACCGACCAAAGGAGAGAACATAAACATAGCATGGTCACCGAACGGAAGCACCATAGCTGTGGGAAACAAGGAGGATCTTGTCTCCTTCATAGACACTAAGACTTTTAAAGTGGTTCGTATTTGATTGTTAAATAGGTCTCATTAAAAATCTAAATATTTTTATGTTGTGATGAATCCAAAATATGGCCAAGTAAATCAAATCAAATATTCTTTTTCTGACATAACCATGGAGAGTGCCTCAATAAAAAAAAAATAATGAAACAAAAAAACTGCCAGCAAAAATAAATTTACAAATAAAAACAAAAGGTAGCTGTAGTATTGGTATTCGCATACCGCGCGCGACGCGATAAGTGTACCAACTCTATTGGCAAAGTGATATACGAACTATTTATTTAAAAGCTACTTGCATACAACACCATTTTGATCTATTGGCTTTATCACGTAGCGCACGATATGGAGCTTTTACAGTTACTAAAATACTGGTGTACCCTGAACACTCCAAACAAGTTTCATTCATACCATGAGTCGCCGTCCCACGTAGGTGCATGCCTCCCCTCCCAGAGTAGTTTATTTGAAAGCCTTACTAGGACTCCTGTCCACCTGTAAATAGTACTGCTAGTTACTGCTGCCCTGTCAGGTTCCAAACAGTCCCTGTTTGCCTTGCCCCTTCCGTCCTCTGTGTTGCCTTTTTACATAGTTTCTTTTTCTACCATATTTGTCTTATATTTTGTGTAAAAAACATGATTATTAAATACATCATTATTCATCAGGTGACAGAGGAGCAGTTCAACTTCGAAGTGAATGAGATCTCATGGAACCTATCATCTGATCTCTTCTATTTGACAAATGGACTTGGATGTGTACACATTATGACGTGAGTATTATTAACAGCTAGAAACCGACAGACGGCAGTAGAAACTGTTGTACGATTCAGAGGTGGAAGACAGGAGTCCCAGTACGGCTTTGTAATAGACTACTCTGGGCGCCATCCCACTCGCGTCAGGCAGAGTATTGCGGGGCGGAAGGTGGAACTTCTGAAGGTAGCGGGAAAACGCTTAACGCGGGCAGCAGAGGATCAGTTAAAAATTCAAATTCAAAAATATCTTTATTCAGTTGGTAACATAGTTACACTTTGAATCGTCAATTTTTACATAACAAACGTCTCATTCGCCTAAAACTACTGCAGCTTCTCACAACCTGTATAGCCGGGGAAAAGAAGCTGCAAGAAAAACCTCTGCACAGGGCCCTTCGAGTGGACGATTTCCAGCTGATGATGATGATCCTCGACTCAGTCTTATTTTCTTCTTTTTACCCGACTGCAGCGCAGCAAAACATGAAAGCGCGTTATTTTAATAAATAAGACACCAAAAAGAATAGTTTACAAACTAAAACCGGACTACGGAAAACTCACGCCCTAAACACAGTGAAATAAGAAAATGTTTCTCTGAAATTGGCTTGTGTATTAGGTTCAAGATAAATTATGCAATTCTGATTACTAAATAAAAACAGATCTACAACTAACGAAAAACATTTTCTTTCTTCTATCTAACTTAAAACGCAATAAGTCCGACATTTTATGACTTTCTTTTCATTTTTGTCGGTGACGTCATAGTGTAATTAAAACACATAATAATGGGTTCTTACCGCGTTTAAATGGGGATATGGGGATCGGGAGTCTCATATCCCCATTTAAACGCGGTAAGAACCCGTTATTATGTGTTTTAATTATGATAATAACCGCGTAAACTTAAAACAATGACGTCATAGTGTGCTTTATCATAAGAATCCCATAGTAATTTCGTGTTTTGACATTTAGTAAAAAGTAACTGATTTGACTAGTTGGAAATTAGCCTATTCTTTGAAAATGTTCAGGAGATCGAATGTTAATCTGTCCTAAGAAAAAAAACTTATATTACCTTCACAATATAATAGTAAAAAGTTACATTTTGACTTAATTAACTTATGTTTGTAGAGGCTGGAGCCTAAACTAGGTTTAGGTTAGGTTGGTAGAGTTTGCTTACCACGGCATACTTTTTAGAGCGTGATTTTCCAGTAGTCGGGTTTTAGTTTTTAAATTATTATATGTTTAAATCTTAATAAAGAAATTTGTAAAACAAACAGTTTTTAAACTTATACTTGTTATGTGATTTGTAAGTCGACCTTATCATTTGTGCCTAATCTACTTCAATTGTGTATTTCCTCCCCAGCTACCCCTCGCTAGAACTCCAGACAGTCCTGAAAGCACACCCGGGCACCTGCATATGTATAGAACACGACCCTACAGGCCGGTACTTTGCCACCGGGTCTGCGGACGCCCTGGTCTCGTTGTGGGACGTCAACGAGCTCGCTTGTCTGAGGGTGTTCTCTAGGTAAGACTGCTTGTTGAAATACTGGGTTAACATTCATCATCATCATCCTCTCTTTTACACACACACACCCTTTCACACCGAACATACCCTCTCTCACACATACACGCCCTCTCAGGCTCTCACACACACACGCACACCCCCTTTCACTTCTCAGGCTCTCTCTCTCTCACACACACAGACACAAACACACAACTTCACACACATGTAAAATATGGAATGAGCTTTCCTACTGCGCTGTAATATGTATTCAATGAAATGGGGTTATTCAAAAAATACCCCGAGTGACCCTAATACGGTCTGTACAGTCGTGTATTTTTTTATTTCACTTAAACGACATGTCACTAGTAAATATAAATAAAGTTCACGACTATCCCAATTGGGTAGACACAGGTACATCCATCGCAAATGATCATGTCATGAAATGATCGCGCAAATTGATCAATTCTAAGATCTGGCCAAGACATATGTATATTCAAATAATTGTTTGCAGATTAGAGTGGCCAGTAAGAACACTCTCGTTCAGTTTCGACGGTCGCCTGCTGGCTTCGGCGAGTGAAGACCACATTATCGATATTGGGGACACCGAGACAGGTATGTACGATCGCGAGTACTAATATGTATACACTTTGAAACTTTGTGACATTAACTTTTATGACAAATTAAACCGTAAGTCTCATTAAATGTTAAATATGATAGTGCGACAGGGTTCTAAAGTGGGTACATGATATTGCTTGCCTCCCCTCAATCAACCGGAGGGGAAATGGAGTATACTCCACCATGCTGCTCCAATGCGGGTTGGTGGAGGTGTTTTTACGGCTAATAGCCGGGACCAACGGCTTAACGTGCCCTCCGAAGCACGGAATCATCTTACTTTTTGGACAATCAAGTGATTCAAGCTGGAAAAGTCCTTACCAAACAAAGGACATTCTCACAAAGTGATTTCGACAATGTCCCCATCGGAAATCGAACCCAGACCTCCAGATCGTGAGCCTAACGCTCTAACCACTAGACCACGGAGGCTGTTAATTAAAAGAATATTGAATACTTCTTTCTAATATATTTTTCCAGGAGAGAAAGTAGCGGAGATCCCGGTGTCAGCCGCGACTTTCACGGTGGCGTGGCACCCCCACCGCTACCTGGCCGCCTTCGCGTGCGAGGACAAGGAGCCCCCCGAGCGCAAGCGAGACGCCGGCAACCTCAAGCTGTGGGGGCTGCCCGCCAGCGACAGATAAACTAGGACTTTATTAACATAAATATAAGCTGGATACTTTCTTCACCGACTTTTCTTTCTTTTAAGTCACCGACATAGCTCGGAGAATTGCAAAGCTGAAGTGGCAGTGGGCAGGACACATAGCGAGGAGAACCGATGGCCGCTGGGGCGGAAGGGTTCTGGAATGGCGACCACGTGTCGGACCACGCTCAGTGGGTAGGCCCGCTACAAGGTGGACCGACGATCTGGTGAAGGTCGCGGGAAGCCGCTGGATGCGGGCAGCGCAGGACCGATCGTAGTGGAGATCCTTGAGGGAGGCCTATGCCCAGCAGTGGGCGTCGTACGGCTGATGATGGATACTTTGTGGTTTTCATTATATTCAAATTCAAAAATATCTTTATTCAGTAGGTAACATAGTTACACTTTGAATCGTAATTTTTTACGTAACGAACGTCTCATCCGCCTAAAACTACTGCAGCTTCTCACAACCTGTATAGGTAGCCGGGGAAAAGAAGCTGCAAGAAAAACCTCGGCACAGGGCCCTAGACGTTCTTTAAAAAAATAAATAAACATATAACGTATATAACGCGGCCCTCCGCATATGCTGCTGGGTGGCCATGAAGATGGCTCAACGAGGATTTTTTTTTAATATTTAAAAATCACGTTTAACCCCACACACATTTTCACATTCATCTATCATGTGGGTTGTGAGGTGGAACACCTACCTCAGGAACCCTGGTGTCAGAGGTTATTATTGAACCTTCGAAGCTTTCTTTCAGACAATCGAGTGATCAACCTGTAATGTCCCAACTTTTTTCATTTTTTTTGACGTGACTTATTGTAGATTTGCCGCAGATGGCATTAACTATTTGGCCGGACAAATGGGGAGTCTCACCAGATACAAAGTTTAAGACAACAGGCCCCAGGGTGCCCAGTTGCCTCCTCGGCTCAGGGCGTCGTCTGAGAGGAAAAAAATATTTGAAAGAATTAATCGACCCTAGTGGGTCGATAGCGATAAGCGCTGATTGAGGGAAATCGTCGACCACGCCGCCGTGGTCGGTATCGGGGTATGTCCAAACCAAACTAGGGCCCACAAAGTGATTTTTGCCAGTCTTAGAATTTTTACGATTATCGTTTTATGTCCCCATCGGGATTCGAACCCGTGATCTACGGATTGTGAGACCAATACTATGTTTATTTTGGAACTACTTTCGATACTTGTTAACTTCTCTATTGTTTACCAGAAATATGGAAACTTGTTATTTGGGTACAAGGAAATAATATTGAAATGAAAATATAGGTGCATTTAAAATATAACAATTTAATCTCTGAGGTCTCAACTTCATTGTAAATAGGTACATTATGAATGCATGATTATAACACATTAGTTTCTCTATGATATTGGTGCTAATTCCTGTAAATACCATCTAATTTTATTTTAAGTTATATCTGTCATTTTCTTATCCGCCGAAAAGGAAAGGGACGGGTAATCGACAAGCATAAAATTTATGGAACACACGTCAATTTTAAGCACAAATCTAAACCAACCGTCTAAAAATTTTACATCAGTCAATAACCCGACACATTCATTTACTCATTCTTCCTAAAATTAAGAGCTGTGAATCATCCGTCCCTTTCCTTTTCGACGGATATGAAAATGACGGATATAACTTAAAATAAAATTAGGCGGTGTCTCCAGGAATCGGGGCCATTATAATGTTTGTATAACTTCAGATTCTTCCATAAATAAATATATCACACAATTTTCAAATCATAAGGGTTGAGCCATGGTATAAGAACACCACATATGCTCAAAACGTACAGCTAACATTTCAAGGTTATCCAAACAACATTGCTATTTGCATTGCGCACTTTATATGCGCAAATGTCAAATTGCAATATTGCTCAACCCCTCAGATCCCATAAAACCTAGTCAAAGAATTGGCTACTTATATCTAAATCTGTATACAAATAAAGGCCTTTCAAGTTAACATTATACTTATAGAGTCGGTGCATGCATGACCATTCTTAGTGAGTCTGTGTGTACTACACATCAATACTGGTGTTGTCGAATAATCGATTATTTACCCCTAAATTATCTAAATATCGATATAATCTATACGAGTATATCTAACAATTATTAGATTATAATCGATATAATTGTAGAATTTTCAATAACATATCGATATTTAAATTATTTAAAAGCTTAAAAAATAATCAATATCCAGTCGATTATCGGGCAACACTAATCAATACCTATAACAATAATATTTCACTCAATTGGGTAGTCCTGGGTCAGATAAATTATGAAATTCTGTTTACTAAATAAAGACAGATCTAAAGGTGACAAAAACGTTTTCTTTTTACTATTTAACTTATTTATGAATTTTAATAATGAAAAATGTAATAATAAGTGCGTCATTTTGTCACGTTTTTGGGTGAATCTCAAAATTTCAAGTTTGGTGGCGAAATTTCATATTATTTTTTCGTGAAAAATTGGGTTGCGACATGAAAAAGATCCAACAGGATCCTCGGTTCCGACATGAAAAAGGAATTTTTCAATTCCCAATTTCCCCAATTTTTCACGAAAAAATTATATGACAGTTCGCCTCCAAACTTGGCACATTTTGATATTCACCCTTTTCTATGACGTCACAGGTTGCTTTTTCATAAAAATTACATAGTAATTTCGTATGTTGACGTTTAGTAAAAAGTAACTGATTTGACTAGTATGAAACTACCCTATTATCAAGGCGGATTTTGTCCTATAATTACTATACAAACTTAAAACATAAACAGTCTCCTCAAGTAACCGGAGAGGTAGGTATTGAGTTAATCGTCGCCTTTTAGCGAATATCACTTACACACACTCGATACAAAAATCTTTCTTACCGTGTGCCGCCTTATGGCGTAGGAGCGAGCGAGACAGGACGTTCGCGCGCGCTCCCCCTTACTCCTTAGCTTACGGCTATTAAGACTAAAGACCCAGAGGGGGTGAGGTTAGCGCCGGATGCGGATTGTCCCGGGGCGTAGTTACCGCTCTGTATGTAGTACAGTTTTATTCTATGACCGTGGTGCAGATTCTGAACTTAATTTTATTTTAGTTTCACAGCTCTATTAAGTAACTGTTGCTCTAAAAACTGAATATGTTTGTAAAGTGAGAATGCTGTGCAGTCCAAAATGGCTGCGCATTCTTGAATGACAAAGTTAAAACTTTTCGGACAATTCTGCTTGATTTCCAAGTCAAATTTCAACTTTAAATCTGCATTTCTCCTCATCATAGCTGACGCGTAATGCCTTGTCCAATAACTAAACTTTTTTATTTCGGTAGATTCTTCAATCAAAGGCTCAAAATATTTGTCATCTTGCTTATTTTTGTATTCTAATAGACTTTCTTCTTCAGAATCATCAGAGTCACTTTTGTCCTCTTCTGGTGTCAAGTCTTTAGGGCAATGTATTACTGGTTCATTAAATTTACACTCTTCAATTTTTTTAGCAATAATTTTGTCTATTTCTGGATCTTCAATATCTAAAATGCCATCAAATACAAAGTCTTCATCGTATTTCACGTAAAGTTGTTTAGTATCGTGAGTTTTTTCGTCGAATTCGGGGTTTGACTCCTTCCGTAAAGGATCATCTGGGATGTTTTCTTCATCACTATTACCCTCCATAATACTAGAGTCTACTTGTTTATCAGTGCTATCAATTTCAACTAAACTTTTATCTTCACAAGCTGCTTCATTATCCATGACTTCATCTTTTATTTGACTATCATTATGTATGCTTGATAGATCACAAGTTTTATTTAATGTATCGTCAATATTGAAGTTGTCTTGGTACTCTTGAACAAATGACTTCACATGTTCTGATACTTTGTCCAGTAAATCTTTTTGTAAGTTAGCGTAATATGCACTCATTATTCTATCCGTCTCTATCTTACCCTCTTTCACATTACTCGTTCTATCAACCCTCGTTCTTTTCGCATCACTTACACCAGCTTCACCTCGAATGAAAGGGTTCCTTCTTTTTCTAGGATTAGGATCCTTTGGTACTGGTATTCTATATTTTTTACATGCCATTAATATACATTCCTTGATTGTCTGCTCTCTATCAAAGGTTTCTGGGTTGAATTTGGCTGGTATGAAACTGGATTCGCCAGTAAAACTCTTAACTAAATTATCTAGATTTATTGAAGCATTATTGAACTGGTCACTGACATCACCATCGTTATCAAGTTCTTCTATTGTGCTTTTTTTATCTTCATTTATGTCATCAAAAGGGTCATCAAATATTGACGTGCCTTCCGCTTCTTCCTCAATTGTTTCTAGCTTTCTCTCAGGTGTATCATCATCATCACTATCTTCATTTGTTACTACGACTTCCTTCTCAATTGGACTAGTTTCTGTATTATTAGAATCATAGCCAGGATCATTATCTTTGTCACTACTCTCATGCTCATCTGTTTTAATAACATGGTCTTTTGTAGGCTGTCTAGTTTTCAACCAATTCTTATTGTCACAATTTCTAACAAATACCATACTGTAATCTCCTTCCTTGGCGACCAGAGTACCTATTATCATTCGATTTATAGTTTTGTTTTCTTCACTCACGCCTGTTATCAAGTTTTTTTCATTGATTACAAGCATCAAGTCCTGACATGTGTATTTCAGCGAGTATTGGGTGAAATCTTCGCTCAATAAGAGCTTTAGATCGGTATCTAATACATATTGTAAAATTACATCGGTGTAATTAGACATTGGCGTCAGAGTTGCTGTAAATTCGGATATGGGTATGGCCTTCCCGTCATCTCTCCAAGGTAACTTATTTAGAATGTCCATTATTACTTCGTCACTCAGTTCGTCTTTGCGTTTGCGTCGAGACCCTAGCTGTTCCATGAAAACTCGGTCATCAATGTCTAAATTATGTTGTTGTGCCATTGGCAAATAATATTTACATAACATTTTCTTTCTAAACTGCAAAAAGTTGCACCATTCACGGAATGAAAATAATCTATCTGTTGGTTGCGAGTACAAGCCCAACTTGTGAGATTTCAATCGATTTTCTTCGTCATTTATTTGCTCAACAGCATTAGATAGAGTAATTTCATATTGATCATCTAACCCGAAAGTCATTTTCAAAGCTATGAGAATATAAGCCATCACAACACCTTCGAAATCTGGTACTCTCACTAGAGCCCTATTTGCAAACTTATAATCTACTGCCAAAAAGTCACATGGAATGTAATGCATTAGGGAATAAACTAAATTCTTGAACTCTTTTGGAAGGCAAAGATCTGTTACCAAATTGTCTACAATTTTTCTTAAATCTGGCACTAATGGAGGGCCTAATTTCAAAGATTTGATAAGTGACATTGCAATTTGCAGGATACCTTTCGAGGTATACTCCCTACAGTTTACAAAGTTTCTCCAGTGTGGAATGGACTTTACATTCAGTTCTTTTGGCACAAATCTTGTGCAATGTACAATACTCAGTCGCCTCTCTCTAACGAACCTTAATATATGGGATAATTGTATTTGACTTTGACAGAAATTTAGTGCTAGATAAAGAATAGCTAACAATAAGCCTTTGGTAACAACTTTGACACTTGCCTTAGCTCTTGCTACACTTTCTTTCTTTGTACGAGCATTTCTTCGCTTACGCTTGCTAACTATGTTCTTTTCAATGTCTTCTTCACTCTCTGCAGCACTTTCTTCTTCTACTTCATCTTCAAATATAAACAGTTTGGATTTTTTTACCTCTTCCTTGTCAGCACTAGCAAGCATACTGGAAAGAAAATGTTTCATTTCATTACATCAAAATATTATGGTCCAGAAACTTTATGAAAAGAGAAAACAGAAAAACGAAGAGACAACAGGAACGCTGGTCGCGGCGCCCACGCGACTCCCGACCGACTCCGCCGGCGCTGCACGCGTTTTTATTGTCTGTCCGTTAACAATGCCTGCACTTTGAGTTAAAATATTTTTTTTTTATAATTCACTGATCCGTTTTTATCAATTATTCAAAACAACTAAGCCTATCTAACTATATTAGAAAATTAATAGAAATGATTTGATTCAATCAGGGTTACTGACATTAATTTAATAACACATTATGATGCATAATTGCTTTCTGGTTGATTGATTAACATTGTTTCAGGGTTCCTTTTGTGTATTCATAATAATATACTCATCACTGGTACAATATTGGTCTTATATCTATTGTGATTTCTTACCCCATCTTCTCCTTATCCTGATACGCCTTGATGTACCGAGTCCATATCCACATGACCTTCATCCGGAACCCGGGTGGTGCTCCAAGGTCTGTCAGCTCATCCACTAGCCCGGCCAGGATGAAGTTGAAGGCATGCCATTTGTGCCATTCTTCGCTCACTGTAAAATGACAATGTTTCAAATCAAATCAAATATACTTTCATCATCATCTCTTAGTAAGAGACTCTTACTAATATAAGCACATAGTCGTCATGTCAGGGGCCTATGGCGGCTCAGTAATAACCCTGACACCAGGGTTGATGGGGTTAGTAATCCACCTCATAGCCCACACAATAGAAGATGATCATCATTTCCCTAGCATTATTCCATTTTTCACAGGGTTCGCTTACCTAACCTGAAGATTTGATAGGTCTGGTTTTTTAAAGAAGCAACTGCCTGTCTGGCCTTCCAACCCACAGAGGGAACACCAGCACAATAGGTCACATACCTCCAAATTGCATTTACAGGAATGTGGGTTTCCTCAATTGAATATACTTTATTGCACAGAATTTAATTTGAACAACAAATAAATACATGGATACAATGTAGTAGCAATGTTTCATTTCTTCTATTGTGAAGTGGATGACCAACCACAACGGCGCCAGGGTTATTATTGAGCCACCACAGGCCCCTGAATGTTTCATTAATAAGATGCAAGTTTTTTTATAGTTGATTCATGTTAGTGGCCACCTGGAAGATATAGGCCTTACTGCTTTGAAGCAGTTTCTATCCATTTGTCTTTCTATATGTTTGTGTGTAATAAAGCTCGCTTAGTCAGAGTGGTTTAGGAATATCCATACTGCTTATGATTATCATCTTGAGTAAAGTGCAGTGACCAGATCAAAATATTTATATTTAGACAATAATACCAAGAACAGCTGCAAGTGATTTTAACAACTTAGGACTCTACCACCTAAGAATTGTAGGTGTGAGTCAATGTTATGGGTAAGAGAGGAGAATGTTATGGTAACAATTATAATTATAACCTTACTTTCGACAGCATCTTTCAGGACTGTGGTGAATTTTCTAGTGGCAGCGTGAGCGAATGTGCCATCGGCGAGCACTGTGTGCTCCACTATAGTCTCCTGAGCGTTCACATCCTGAGTACCACACTCTACACAATAGTAAAATCCATCTATAAGGTTCATGTCTGTTCCGCCACACACCGAACACGGATCTTGCTTCATTTTGCTAAATAATCATGGAGAATTTATACTATTAATAATAAATTTCACAGATTACACTTAAAAATCACGTTTTACAATTTATTGCAATTATTTAAAACGAAAATAACACGTGAAAACCATGCCGATATTTCGCGGTTTTTGAAGTGCTACTATGAATACCTAAATCACATTACATTTACTCAAGTGCGATATGCATAACTCAACATCTCTTTCTGGCAACAGGGAATTATCAGGGTATAAGTGAAACATAAAATAATTACTTTGACTAAAGTTCGAATGAGTTTACAGAGTTCCGCAGTAATATCAGATTGACAATTGTCAGCTGTCTGCTATGAACGCGTTCAATATACGTAGTATTGAAATAGACTCTTATCATTATTTTTATAAAGCTTTTCTGTGGGCCGAAACGAAACTAAAGCTATTGCTTCTGCGAAATGAAACTACTAATTCAAGTTTTGTGATCCTACATGCAACAGTGACAACGACAACAAACTAATGAATAACGTTATTTGTTATTTATTATCATTTGTGAACGTAGTTTTTTTTCTTAGGTTGGCTATACTGTTTAAAAAAATACATGTAAAATGTTGACAGTTTTTAGAATATCTACTATTTAAGAAGATTTATGAAATAATTAACGTAAAAAATATTATTTATTTATACTTTTTTTTTTGTAATGTGTGCCACCTTACCCCGTGCGTGCTAGCGAGACGGAAAGATACAATTAGTGATGTTCCGAATATCCGTATCCGTATCCGCGGATATCCGAGATAAAAGAAAAATTCGTATCCGTATCCGTGTCCGTTACTTTTCACGCGGATCTTTTACGGATCTTTTTCAGGTGATTAAGTAGAATTATTAAATAAAAAAACTATAAAATTCCATTCAGATTGTTTTTATTTCTTAAAATCAAATATTTGGCACCTTTATATTGCAAACATTTAGATAGATAGATCTTTATAATGAAAGCAAGATAAAATATCAAGTTACAACGTGTCCTGCCTGACGTTGCGGCGAGCGAAGACGTCAACTATCGTTTCAACGTCGCGGGCGCCGACACCAATCGAATAATATCGAATAAGAAAATAAAGATCCGTATCCGCGGATCTTTACACTGAATATCCGTATCCGCGGATATACATTTTTAACGATCCGGCACATCACTAGATACAATACAAGTGATACTGATTGTTCCCCGTTAGTTCTAATAATATTTAAAAGCATACGAATATTTCTATTGATCGACGATACTTTGAGCTTTTGTCTTTCTTTCTTGGTCTACAAAAATACATGGTAATTTTTGTATAGGCTGGAGCCTAAACTAAGATACCCTGTGCTAATGTGAACAAGAACAATACATCTCAAATAGACAAAACGATGAAACTATTCTTGTCCACGGAATAAATAAAATAACTGTTCCAAAAGTATAATTCATGTTCATGCAAAACCAAACTTGGGACAAGTCGGCGGGCAAACACTAGTGACATTTAGAATTTTTTTTTCTCGTAACATGGCAACTGGAACAGATTTTCTACCACATCGCAGTAGGATTTTGTAGCGTATTGCTTTCCGTCATCAATAAATCGCTGTAATTTCGGGCGTGTTCTCCGTTTACGTACAAATTGAAAGAAACTGTCCATTTAACTTCGCATTCGGCTGCGTGGTGCGCGTATATAATTGTTGTTGGATTGTTTTGTTATGATATCTTTTACCACACCCCTGAATCCGCGGTGAAGTCTGAAGTGTCTTGCGTGTTTATCGCCGACAGTTCGAGTGTGGCTGTTCGTGTGTTGTTTGTGCCGCTGGGTGATAGTGTTTAATGTGATATTGTCGCGGCGAGTGTTGTGTAGTGCGGCGTCGCGAGCACATTGATGGGAAGACGCGCGGTCCGGCGGCGGGCGGCGGAGCGGCCGCAGCGGCGGGTCATTGCTTCCTGGAGGGTCTCCGATATAATCCGCCACACTGGAACTGATGGAATTAGAGAATATCGTCGCCAACACAGTTTACTTGAAAGCCAGAGAAGGTATGTCTCACAAAAGTATCAAACACTTTTCGAAACTTCGAAACATTCTTACGAACTTTTTTTATGAACGTCCGAAAATTTAAAGCAGTACTGCCTATCTATGTCATGCGTTGAATCGTAACTAATATTGTAATTCCGAAAGTGAGTGCTTCTTTTTCTTCACGAAATTACTGAACCGATCATGATAAAATTTTGCATTCATATTGTTAGGGGTACAGTGAGCGACATAGGGTACTTTTCAGTGTACTTGCCGCGAAGACAGAAGTCTACGCGAACCAAGTCGCGGGCAACATCTACATTGCAATAAAATGAAGTGTCACGCAAGCAAACCTAGTTCAGTACAAGTGATTTACAATTTAAAGTCGTGTTACGACGCGGGAATTATTCATGAGTAGTCTGTTGTTGAGGATTCTGTATTCACAACACAACGCATACTATGTATAGGATGTTGTCGTACCGTCTGATCAGTAAACAAGCTCGCTGGAGTGGATGACCTAGTAAAGAGACCAGCATGAATTTAATGAGGAATTAATGTACCAATCACAACTCATTTTCTTTGTAATATGAGATTTGTTGATCAATTTTATTATTTAAAGGAGGTATGTGGGGTGCAATTTTGAATGTTGTATGTGACAAACCCAACACAACTACAACAGCAGTGGATAGTGGATACATACCCCAGTTCAATCACATCATGCATGTTAATATGTTTCTTTATATGCACACACACATACCCCAAAAACAGAGTGTATAGTAACCATATACCTACAGCCACTTCTCGCTATGCTATATGCTATGTGTAAGTTCCATATTCAATGCCCCTTGGTTCACAAAGATGGATGAAATCCACCAGTACTTAAACATTCCTACAGTACGAGAGGAGATAAAAGCGATGACCGCAACCTACAGGGACAGGATCGAACATCACCAAAACCAACTTGCCCAAGTCTTAAGTGAGCCACTACAAACAAGACGTCTGAAGAGATCCTACACATGGGATGACCTGTAGCAATCTACCGTAATCTACATGCAGGCATCCCAACAATGGGCGGGCATGCCTTACACGCCAATACTGCTTAGCAATAAAACTGCTTATGGTTGGAAAACCGATCGCAAGTTAGAGAGGGGAAAAAAAGTTCCATACCTATTCTCATTATTTTAATAAAAAATAAGAACAAGAATATTTAAAGACACTCAGTGAACAGAACTTAATCTCAAATTGATGTCTTACACTATCTTAAAAATAGTAAACTTTGAATAGGTAAACCTATTACAAACTATTTTTAAAATGTATGTTTGACATTGGCAGATTGTTGTAAAGTCATTGCCACAACTGTAAACAAGAATGCAACATTGTTAAAGTTTTTTTCATTCAGCTATTAACCATTTGGATGTGAGAGTAGGATTATGTAGGCTGTTTTTTAGGGAAATGTATGTTGGGTGTAACAGAAACATTGGTGAGGGCTAAACACCCACAATTTAGCTTATCTTGTAGTTCTAGAATGTGAATTTTCAAAAAAGGCGTAACAATAGAAGAACCAGCCCCCCCTCTCAGCACCAGCTGCCCCCACCCCGAGCACCAGCCCCCCCGCCCGCACCATCCCCTGCAAAATAGGCCAGTTTCCAACTAGTCAAATCAGTTACTTTTTACAAATATCAAGACACGAAATTACTATGGAATTTGAATGAAAAAGCATACTGTGACGTCAAGAAAAACGTGTCAAATTGTCGTACTGATTATTACAACCAGCCCCCCCCAGAACCAGCCCACCCCCCCAGAACCAGCCCCCCCGCCCGCACCATCCCCTGCAGAATAGACCAGTTTCCAACTAGTCAAATCAGTTACTTTTTACTAAACATCAAAACGCGAAATTACTATGGAATTTGAATAAAAAGATCTTTATTATTATTATTAAAAAGCATACTGGGAAGTCAAAGAAAAACGTGTCAAATTGTCGTACTGAATATTACATTTTTTTTTGTTAAAATTCGTAAATAATCGGTTTTTGTCACCTTTACATCTGTCTTTATTAAGTAAAATTAGAATTTCATGATTTATCTTTGAACTAGGAAACTACCAATTTATGCCGACGGCTTCGACCAATAACCGTACGGCATTTATATGTCGTATATATATAAACCCACGCCTATTTCCCACCGGGGTAAGCAGAGACTATGGAATTCCATTTGCTTCGATCCTGACACACTTCTCTTGCTTCCTCCACATTCATCGATCGTTTCATACGCGCACGCCGGTTCAGAGTAGATCGTATTAAAACCTTTTCTAAGTACAATTTGGTCAATGTAAGTCCTTCTAGGTCTTCCTCTGCCAGCCACCAACTTTCGCTTTACATACCGCTTTCGCCATTCCATTATCCTTCATCCGCTCTACGTGTCCAAACCAACCTAACATTCCGTTCTCAATCTTAGTCACTGTATCGTCTTTTACACCACATCTTATTTCTTCTAACCATGGATCAACTTATCTCTTTCTCACACGCTGCATTATGTTATCTCATTGTATTGGTCCCTTGAATAAACCACTTAAGATAAAACTGTGATAGAACCATTTTACGATGTGCTAGTAAAACTAAAATAAAAATAACAATCTCACAGTTCAAACGAAACAGATTGAATGGTCGCCTTCATGCGGCATCTAATAGTATGTTGATCAATAATATTAATTTCACAATAGAATATAACAACAGTTAGTTCTGTAGAACTGCTGAAAGTCCAAGGACTGATTGCAAGTTTATATATAAAAAAAAAAAAAAAGTTCTGTATAATGCTTCTGCCATTGCATTGTATTTTGGAATGATTATGTTTCCAAGTAATGAGAAAATAGGTAATTATTGTGTTAAAGCTGTACAATGCCATCTGTATTGTTTTTGGAAAATGTAGGCTGGAAAGTCGCTCATTATAGTTACAAACAACTACTTCAATTTAAAAATCTTCTCTTCTATCGTGTGGATTGTGAGGTGGATTACCAACCCCATCAACCCTGGTGTCAGGGTTATTACTGAGACGCCATAGGCCCCTGACATGACTCATGTAACGACTACGTACTTACATCAGTAAGTAATAACCGGGACCAACGGCTTAACGTGCCTTCCGAAGCACGGATCTTTCTACTTTTTGGACAATCAGGTGATCAGCCTGTAATGTCCTAACCAAACTAGGGATCACAAAGTGATTTTTGTGATTTGTCGCCACCGGGATTCGAACCCGGGACCTCCGGATCGTGAGCACAACGCTCAACCACAGGACCACGGAGGCCGTCAATTTAAAAATAATAAGTCATTATTACTATACATAACTATAATATTAATGATTTATGAACTATTGCATATGTGTAATAGGTTACTAAGGAAAAGATTAATATTAAAATATTAAGTCATATTTAACTCTTAACTAAATTAAGGAAAAAATATATATAACATAAATATTTTTATATATGTAATTGTTAGTTATATTTGGTATTAACTTGTGATAAACCATCATCATCATCCTACCCTTATCCCACTTTCATCATCACCAGCCCATTAACGTCCCCACTACTGGGGCACGGGCCTTCCCTATGGATGGATAGGGATATCCCACTTTAAGTGTGGTCAAATGTCAATTACTAATATTGCTTTTTAGATGTACTGCTTCGATGTTGGCTTTTTAACCCCTTTGTCACCGTAAAAACACCCCAAACAGAACATAAAATCTCATTTTTACAGTGTCGTGCGAGCGGATCTTGTATTTAGTATTGACAGATGAGCCACATATGTCGCGGGGACTGTAACCTGGAACCTAACAGAGGGCAGCAGTAACTGTCAGTACAGCGGTGCAGGACAGGAGTCCTAGTACGGCTTTGAAATAGACTACTCTGGGCGCCATCCCACACGCGTCAGACAGAGTATTGCGGGGCGGAAGGCAAGAGGGAAACTACTGCCCGACTTTTCCCTAAACAGTAGCACGGAGAATGCTACACCGACAAGAGTGTGGCTCTTAAATTAGTGATGATGACATAAGCTATAAAAAAACAATTTCAATTTACACTAACCAGTTTAGATTTCTTGCATTGGCAACATGAATGATCACCTTGCATTGATAACCAATTAAATAGTTACAAAAACACATCAATTTTTACCAAATGTGAAATATAAATGTAAGCGTTAGTGTGTAGAGTTGCAATCGATCTGGCACCATTAATTTTAATTACAGAATGTTAATAACCACCGCACTGGTAACAGTATACTCGGCTTTTAGGGTACAGTTTGCGAAACATTTTAGAACCCACATATAGGTAGCGATTGCTGTAGACACCATCTAACTTTATTTTAAGTTATACCTATCATTTTCTTATCCGCCGAAAAGGAAAGGGACGAGTAATCGAAAGGCATATTTTTGGAACACACTTCAATTTTAGGCAGGAATTTTAAAAACCCTTCCAATTTTATATTGGCCAATAACCCGACAGAATCAAGTTGACAGCACACGTCAAACGAATAGCTAATCAGCGAGATGCATATTTTATTTGGCCGGGTTATTAATTCAATTTAAAATTAACAGTTGTCAATCATCCTTCCCTTAAGAAAATGACAGGTATAACTTAAAATAAAATTAGATGGTGTCAGCAGGAATCGGGGCCAATAATAACATGACATAAACGTAACTATCGTGGAGTGGGTGTACGTATATACTATACACCTCTGCCTACCCCTTCGGGGATACAGGCGTGATGCCATGTTAGGTGTTATAATAATAATGTGTCACACCACATTTAGGTTAAATTGTCATAAGGGGCCTCTACTTGTTGGCTTCGGCCCCACGCACGTCTTTCAAAAGTCCGGGACTCCATAGGCCCAAGATATAAAAACGACATACTTAATAATATTAAATACTGATACACGCATGTTATTAAAGATTTACAGATCCTATAATTATAATTACGCACGTGATTCTGGTTGGTAGAGCCTTTAAAAAGGATTTTGTAATGACGGTCTTTCCGAACTACGTTCCTCAAAAAAAGAATATTCAAAGCAGATTTTCTTTCGTTTGACCTTCTAAGTTACAGACATATGCATCTTTTATCTTTGTTTTTAGGTATAAATGATGACCCTTTTTATTACACCCACGCACTGTTACATCTTCCATCTATTATTATTCTGATCAAAATAAAGAGAAGCAATATAGGTAGCGGGTACCTGGTTGATGGTTGCGCTGATTGCGAGCGTGGAGTATCACCACAAACTATGGCTCACCTTTTGTGCTGTCCTAAGTGCCCTAACACCTGCACTATTAAAGACCTTTACGAAGCCTTTACGTGGCCAATTATTGGTCAGCAAAAATTTAGTTTCGATCGCCATCGACTCGCAAAAAAGAAGAAGAACATAATTGTATACATATCTGATCCAAATATCAAGCAACAATTATTTTTATACATGCCTCTGCCATTACATTGTATTTTTTTGAATAATTATTTACCCGTGTAATGCGAAAATAGGTAATTACCACGTTAAAGCTGTAGAACGCCATCTATATTGTTTTTGGGGAACGTAGCTTGGAAAGTCTAGGTAAATTAATAAACACGGAACCCTCAACACACGAATCCAGAGTCGCGCGTGGTCGTTTTTTTTACACTGTAACAAGTTAAACTACCTTTCATTATGTGGTTTACGTCAATAGTATTTAATGTTAGATTGAATTGTGAAACTGTTAATTATTTCGTTATTTTCATTTGAACCTAATTAGGTGGTAATTAGAGTCACTATTAATCAAGTTCTCTATTTATACACATAACATTAATAGCCTATTACGTCTCACTGCTGGGCACAGGCCTCCTCTCAATCAACCGGAGTGGGTATGGATCGTAACATAAACTGCCTATATACGTCCCACTGCTGGGCACAGGCCTCCCCTTAATCAACCGGAGGGGGTATGGAGCATACTCCACCACGCTGCTCCACTGCGGGTTGGTGGAGGTATTTTACAGCTATTAGCCGGAACCAACGGCTTAACGTGCCCTCCGAAGCACGGAATCATCTTACTGTTTCGGACGATCAGGTGGTTCAAGCCTGAAAAGTCCTTACCAAACAAAGGACAGTCTCACAAAGTGATTTCGATAATGTCCCCATCGGGAATCGAACCCGGACCTCCAGATCGTGAGCCTAACGCTCTAACCACTAGACCACGGAGGCTGTTTCGGTCGGTATGGACCGTATGGAGCACGGAATAGAAGAAAGAGGTTGGAAAGGCCCTAACGTTGACGACGGAGGTTGGAAAGCGCATTTTGTATGAGAACCGCTGTCGCCGATTCAACCCCACTCTCTTTTACTACTACTCCTGTAAACATATAACCACGATAGCTCTACTGCTTCTCAAATTCCATAGCCACTTTACTGGCAATGTATATTTTATGCGATAGATTGTAAATTTTCATCATCAGTTTTCGTAAATACAGCATACAAAAGTATTTTCTTGGTAAATAGCCGATCACACTAAGGTTTTAGCTTTCCTGTGATAAGGAGGGATCTCTGTCTAAATCTTCAGGTTAGGTAAACGGGTCCTGTGAACGACTTTTTGATATACTATCGAGGAGGTCCGTGCGTGCGTGTGAAGTTTGCGGACGAGAAGAATGAACTATTTGCTCATATTTGTGTGGCGCGTGTTTCGCGTCCACTTGGCCTTACCAACCGCTTTCTTCTAGTCCGTGGTATGGAGCATACTCCATCATTTTTTTTTCTATTTTCTAGAGCATACTCCATCAAATGTCCCCACCGGGACTCGAACCCAGGTGCTCCGGATCGTGAACACAACGCTCAACCACTGGACCACAGTCGTAAAAAAAGCACGATTAAATGCTACTAAAAGTTGGAAGGGTACTCATATTCGACAAAACCACAAACGAAACAAACTCGAACCGAATACCCGCAGTTTTGACCAATATTTGTAACTCGGTATTCGGTACTTTAAAAATATCGTTAAATGGATTCACATTCGGAACGCCATGGTCAGATAACTGGTCATACTGTTGATAGTAACTGTCGGGTTATTGGTGAAGTTTATTGAATAAAATAACCTCCTTCTCTTTTTGAAGTCGGTTAATAAACCATATTGGTTTGACAGTGATAGTTGGCCATAGCAAGCGATGGCTTATCGAGCACACATTTTACTCGTACGATGAGTTTGTTAATTTTAAAAAGTAATATTTAATGTATTCATGACACAACAATAAATGTAAATATAATAATTGTATTTAAGTAAGTAGTTCATTTATTTTTTTAATGTTTCTTTAAAATGGTTTGAACTATGTAACTATAGGTATAAGTTACCTAATTACTAAGAATTTTTTATTTTTTATATTGACGTGTAATATTTTTACCAATAAATGATGATTATGATTATCGTCGTCTGTAATGGTCGAGAGTGTCCAAACCATTATAGACGGCGATACGGCTCACCACCTATCACGTTGGTCTAACAGAAAGCTCGGTGCGGTCTGGGTATTTAGTTCATCTTGTGATGGATGTACCTCTGACTACCCCAATTGGGATATAGTCGTGAGTTTATGTTATGCTTTGTTTATTTAATAAAATAAACTAATATTGCATTTTTATTGCGCCTACAAAAATGCGCTGAAGCGGGATAATCAAATTGTTACTTTAAAACCGAACAGTTCGATAAAGTATTATTGATTGATTGTTCTATTTGTTTTTCACCGACTTCAAAAAAGGAGGTTGTTGATTTTAACTTGCGTATAGGACAGTAAAGGTACAATTAACGACTTTGTTGATCTATCTTCTTTGATCAATAACCATACGACATTAATCTGCGTAGATAGCATTCGCTGTGTCTATAGGTCGAAGCTGGCGATATAATTTTGTTGTTCCGCGGGGGCAGGTACTCTTAAAGTGCAAGAAACCACAGAAAGTATAAAACGAAAGCTGAAATGATTTAGCACATTTGTCGCTTTATTGTCACCAAAATAAACAAAAACAAAATAAGTGTTAAACAAACAAACAAAATAAATGATGTTGACAGTACCAGAACGTTATAATAAACGGAACACCGCTGGAGTTATCACTTCATCAGGACAACACAACGCGGAGGAAATTCGATATTATATGCCATTCCATTATGTGCAAACATATTCGAGATAATTACAACGACGCATCATTATTCAACATTTTCAAAGCCAAATGTTTACATTTGATATTTATTTTGTGATTCTAATTCTGCCTGCTCCTTAAGGGATAAAGGGAGTGAATTTACCTAACCCGCATCCCCCCATATAAATATTTAATACGATGGGACAAAATAAACTTTTCATCAAAAAATCGAAACATCATCCAAGAACAAGTCGTGTTACATCGATTATTATAAGGTTTTTAATTCTCAATGTGATCGTTCCAAATTCAATAATAGTAAGATGATGATGTTGAGCCGTTGGTTAACCAAATGCCTCCAGCAACCCGTAGTGGAGCAGCGTGGTTTGCACCATACCAATCTCGGATTGATTGAGGGGATGGCCTAACAGAAACAGTGGGATGCATATAGACAAGTTGTTTAAGTTATGGAATATTTCAATAAATGATTATAATTTATTAAGATATTATTAGGCTTGTCTACATAAGAAACTCATGTAGACATTGCCGTCAAAAAGTTTAGGTAGTAACCAGCTACCTACGGTTCATCTTACTTAAATTGTATGGCGCGATTTAGGTGGTAGCCTTATCACCGTGAGCTAACTTCGATACCGCGTTCTAAAATACAACTAGCGCCATCTAGTTATTGGACACGTATTTATGGATTCTACTATAGACCGGTACTTGTGACAACTTGCGAGATCGTCTGCATAATAAAAAAAAGAAATTGTTTATTCTAATGTAGCTAATAAATAATACTATCAAGTTTATTTATTATTATTTATTTAAGGTTATTATAAGGTTAGTGATTATTTAGAAGATATTAATGCTTGGAATTATCTGTCTGGGAAATGATATTAGGCTGCCGAATTACTGAATTGTATAACAATATTTTGTTTTTTTTTTTTCTAAAGAACGTCCTAGGGCCCTGTGCCGATGTTTTTTTGGCAGCTTCCTTTCCCCGGCTGTATAGGTTGTGAGAAGCTGCAGTAGTTTTAGGCGGATGAGACGTTTGTTACGTAAAAAATGACGATTCAAAGTGTAACTATATTACTTACGGAATATATTTTCTTCTGCATTTATTTATTAAAAAATAAAATAAGAGTTTCAGACTAAACTAATGCGCCTGATTCGGTAAATTTAATTAAAATCTGTACAGTAGTCTTCGCGTGAAGCTTTTCTCACAATTTACGATATTGTTGCATAATTATAGTTGTATATGTATGTAAGTATGATTAGCTTAGTTGTTTTAGGACAAAACTTCGTACCAATATGCATGAGCGCCGGCGCCGGGGCCTTATCTTTGAATCGCTCGCTTTCAACTCGCATGCGATAATATATACCTGTCTCATCTTGCAAATGACAAGTTCTGATGTGCTGCTTGAAATGGATATACTAGGTGGCCTGACTTTGCAAACTGACGTATCTGCAATGTGTTGCTAAAATAATTTGTGTCTTATTGACGTTAGCATAAGGTGCAAATCAGATTTACAAAATCAAATACGTCATTTAGCGACGTCAGCGACGGATATTACCTGCTCGGTATGGCGCCGCTCGCTGACGAGTTGGTGGTGGGTCGAGGGTTGATGTTTTTGCTTGTTCTCAGAATGAATTCACAAGGGAACAATAGTGACCCTATATGTATTATGTTTTTTTTTTGTTAGCCTTGTCCTTCCTACTGCTGGGCAAAGGCCTTTTTTTTAGCGTTGTGAAATGCGTTACGCATACGACGCCGTCCGGGGGACGGGGGGACGGACGTGGTTATATGGGACTCCCCGGGAAACCCGGTATACCCACTAAAACCTGTGTTCCTCCTTGCCGCCGTGTGGCGGGGATACGGGAACGCAATTGCACACAACCGCGGGCCGGTGCTGGGCAAAGGCCTCTGAGCTTCCATTTCTTCCTGTCCTGAGCGACCTCTCTCCAATCCGTCTGAAACGCGTCCAGGTCGTCTCTCCATCGCTTCCTGGGTCTGCGTCTGCCTCTGCGTCCAAGAGGTGTCCACTCCGTGTCAATTTTTGCCCACCTATCGTTTACCCATCTATCAGTGCGCCGGTCATGTTTGCCGAATGTATTATGTTATCCCAAAAAAAATATGTCCCATGTAATAGGGAGCGAGTCTATTGCCACCTATTTTAGTATAAAACATCTCTACACTTCCGAAATCAGGTTGACAAGACACGAATTTAAATTTGAAATTAGAATTTGGAACATTCATATTTATAATTAAAAACCTTATGTAAAATAACATTTATTTTTTATTACTCTTTACTCGTATTTAATATTTTTTTGATAATAGGTACTTACGGACGCACTTTGAATGTACTTTGCGGTTGTTTAATAACAGATAAATAAAAAATAATTTGCAAGGTGTTTCGTTTTATTTGATCACATCACTAATTTAAGAGCCACGCTCTTGCCTGTGTAGCATTCTCCATTCTTAATTCATTCATTTTATTATTTTTTGATGAGAAGTGTATTTTCATGTGTAATCGCTAAGGTTGCGCACGATTAGGTAATTATGTTAGTTTTTTATTTACTGTTTTCCACTGCGCATATGGATTAACATAACTCTGGTCTGTACATTACTCCAACGCTTTGCCAGACTCACTGACCCCTAAGATACAGGTTTTTACCTAGTTTAGGGGACAGCGAATCACATCCTTGTATTTTAAGTACAACCATTGTAATTTTCATTGTAACAATTATTTTTTGGAAATAAACTTATTATTATAAACTTATTATATTTTGCAATCGACCTCCGGCAATCCGGAGTCTTGAAAGGTCTAGGGTCAAAGTCGGATTTTAGTTCTCGATATTGAGTAGGTACATTTTTTAAATAATATTTTTATAATTTTTTGTAATAGTTTGGGATCATTTAGGTGTGTAGTTCTTCAAACACCGGAAGTCAAATATCATTACCGTGAACGCAAAAAATGTATTTATTAAACGTCAAAACACGAAATTACTAACGACCTCCGTGGTCGAATCCCGGTGGGGGCATATCACAAAAATCACTTTCTGATCCCTAGTTTGGTTAGGACATTATAGGCTGATCACCCGATTATCCAAAAAGTAAGATGATCCGTGCTTCGGAAGGCACATAAAGCCGTTGGTCACGGTTACTACTTATTTATGTAAGTAAGTAGTTACATGAGCCATGTCAGAACCTTTGGCGGCTCAATAATAACCCTGACACCAGGGTTGATGAGGTTGGAAATTCACCTCACAACCCACACGATAGAAGAAGACGAATTTACTACGGAATTTGTATGAAAAAAGTAATAAAAACGTGTCAAATTTCGCACTTACATTTTTGTATTTTTGTATTCGTAACTATGTTAAATACAAAAAAGAAAACGTTTTTTGTTACCTTTAGATCTGTATTCTGTCTTTATTTAGTAATTCGAATTTCATAATATATCTTTGCTTAACTACTCAATTCATAACTGTGTTAATCAGGACCCTCCCACGCTAGTATCGAGATGACGTATCTTACTCCTATTTAGGGAGGATAGGTCATTAACACCAGCTTAATTTACATAACTCTCCATATTTTGTTATTTAACCAAAATCGGCCTAAGTCTACGATAACAGAAAGCGATGGTTGGGAAGTTCGCAACTGTTCGACATACATTAAGGAATCTATAGCAGGAATGTGATTCTTTAAGGCTCTTCTCTTGATTACCAACCTCATCAACCCTGGTGTCAGGATTACTATTGTGCCGCCAAAGGCCCCTGACATGACTCATGTACCGACTACGTACTTACATCAGTAAGTAGTAACCGGGCCAACGGCTGGGCGTGCCTTCCGTAGCACGGATCGTCCTACTATCGGACAATCAGGTGATTAGCCTGTAATGTCCTAACCAAACTAGGAATCACAAAGTGATTTTTGTGATATGTCCTCACCGGGATTCGAACCCGGGACCTGTGGATCGTGTGCCCAACGCTCAACCACTGGACCACGAAGGCAGTTTAAGACACTGATGGGTTCTTTGAACACCGGAAGTCAATATTATTACCTTAAAAGTAACCGAAAAAATATTCTAGAATCAAAAATAAAAGATTGTTTTAAAGTCGTAACGCCGACAGTCCTTTTAAAATCCAAACTCCATTGTTTTACTATTGTGCCTGGAAACCTCGGGTTTACGAGGTTAAGGGCTTTTTCCGGATGGTGAGCGCTCAACCCAGTGGTCGCGTGTTGGGCGCTTACGATATCAAAGAGGTCGTTTTCTTGTGCAATGAATTATTATTTTCATCATCCCCCTAGCATTATCCCGTTTTTCACGGGGTCCGCTTACCTAATCTGAAGATTTGACAGGTCCGGTTTTTTACACAAGCGACTGCCTGTCTCACCTTCCAACTTGCGAAGGGAAAACCAGCCATGTTCCTCGCGATGTTTTCCTTCACCGCTGAGCACGTGACAATCATCAATCAATGAAATATTATTGTATTTAAAATGTTGTAATTGTGTTTGTTGCAGGTGGTTCCGATAGCAACAAGGGGAAAAGCAAAAAATGGCGCAAGATCCTCCAGTTCCCTCACATATCACAATGCTTAGATATAAAAACAAAAATAGGTGAGTACCAACATACATTACTAGGATTATATCTAATCTTCTGCAGGGTTTATACGACAACTGCGCGCGGCGCGAATTATATCGAGGCCTTCGACCTATAAACGCAGCTGTCTATGTAGATAGACCTCGCACGGCTATTGGTCGAAGCCCTCAATATATTTCGCGCCGCATAAGGGCAGGACCAAAAAGAACGGCGTGGAAGAGAGAAGGTCTATACCCAGGAGTGGGTGGACACATGCTGAGTAGATAGGTGAATAATGGTGTCAATTTGGGCAACCACCAGCTTATTATTATTATTAACCTGTGTGATTCCACTGCTGGGCAAAGGCCTCCCCCATGTCTTTCCAAGTATCCCGGTTCTGTGCGAGCTCTATCCAGTCTTTTCGATAACCGTCGAGATCGTCGCGCCATCGTTTCCGGGGTCTACCACGTCTACGGTGTCCGTCCTGTGGTACCCAGTGCCTGATGATCTTTGCCCAACCACCAGCTTATTTTAACTTAATTTGACAGGACTAAAACTAGCTGCATCTCTTTCTTGCACGTATTGTAAGTGAAGGACGGCACTAATTTGACAGCTGTCCAAACTAAAATTAGATTATTGTGATAGTCTCAAGGGTCCTCTACGTGTTGGCTTCGGTCGGCCCGTTATCGATCGATTCACTCAATTTCGTCGAAATCGATAAGTTTGTTTTTTCCCTAACACGCGTGTCACGTTATTTTTTTCGCATTTTGACAGAACGACATGACTTATTTGGGTTCACATATTATTATATTTTTAGCACCAATCGACAAAACGACATAATTATATCGTCAGAATCGATAACATGATCGTGACAATTATTTTTTTCGTTGTGCATATTAGCTCTACAGGACACGATATAATAATGTTAATACTTTTAATGTGTACTGCTTTATTTATGATAACTTTATTTGAACTATAGATACCTAAGTACGTCTATTCTAGAAACATGATGACAAAATACGCAGTAAATTGACATTAATTGATGTATCGTTTAACCTGCTACTCTAGTTATTAATTTATAATTATTGTCTATATCTTCGAATTCCTTTTACAGAATCATATGTACAATTCTCCACGTTCAATATAACTCCCTATTATGTCAAATATTCCAAAAGGAGTTTGCATATCAATAAGGACTTTTTGAACCCACCAATGAGTGTTTAATTTATCTAAGTGCAGTTTTCATTTTTTTTTTGACGTGACTTATTGTAGATTTGCCGCAGATGGCATTAACTACTTGGCCGGACAAATGGGGAGCGCTGAAGGCTCTCACCCGGTACAACGTTTAAGACAACAGGCCTGAGGGTGCCCAGTTGGGCGCGAACCTCGGCTCAGGGCGCCGTCTGAGAGGAAAAATATTTGAAAGAATTAATCGACCCTAGTGGGTCGATAGCGATAAGCGCTGAATGAGGGAAATCGTCGACCACGCCGGCGGGGTCGATATCGGGGCTCTGAAGTGTTTGGTGTCGCGAGCTAATTGGCTGCCTCTATGGCTAGAGTAATCGGGTCGTCGGGATCGTATATTACGTCCTTCGGGCGCCGATACTTTTCAGTACCGTCCCTAAGCGGAATGTACTCGGAAGCCGCAACTACCAGGGGATTTGGGTGGTGCGGAGCAGAATCGAAAAAACGTTTGGAAGCTAATTTGAGCCATTGGGCAATGGTTGGCAGACCTAGGTCAATGTGCAGATTTTCATTTCGTGCAGTTTTCACTAACACAGTTGGCTCGAGCATTATTGACGGCGATACGGCTCACCTATCATGTTGGTCCAACAGAAAGCTCGGTGAGGCGTATGATGGTTGACTGTTTTTATTGATTACGTCACTAGGGCAGTATTTTCATAGGAGTTAAATTGAAAATTTTCGTTATGACGTATCATAATAATATCTCGTTTTGCTAGGGTGCAAAATAGCATATTTATGAAAAATCACGTTCTGGGGGATTAAAATGGCCACATCGAAGCAATTCATCTAAGAAAGCAATATTGCAATTTGCGCGTAAGCACGAAAGATTTCAAAGCGACGATTTAAAAGTTCGCATTTACTTTTTTACGAGTCTTGTTAAAAAAACATTCTGAGGAATCGCACCCGATACAAATTTAAGACAACAGGGGGGTTAAAATGGCCACATCGAAGCAATTCATCTAAGAAAGCAACAAAGTTTTTGTTAAGAAAACTTCGTAAAAGACAAGCTAGTTTCAAATTCAGGTCAATATTTGTGTTCTCAATTATTACACGGAATGAAATTAATTGTTAAAAATCGAGGTGTTGTTGAAGAAAAAAAGTGTTGTGAGACTGTCCTTTGTTTGGTAAGGAATTTTCAGGCTTGAATCACCTGATTGTCTGAAAAGTAAGATGATTCCGTGCTTCGAAGGGCACGTTAAGCCGTTGGTCCTATTAGCCGTAAACACACTTCCACCAACCCGCAGTGGAGCAACGTGGTGGAGCTCCATAATCCCTCCGGTTTATTGAGGGGATGCCTGTGCCCAGCAGTGGGACGTATATAGGCTGTTGATGATGATTTATGATGAAAAGGCGCTTACATGGTTTTCGCTATTCATTATAAGGCGATGATATTGTGTAAAAAAATCTTTGACATTGTCCTACTCCTGGGTTTTTACTGTTCGCTGTTCATCTGGCGCTATTTACGAACTAGATCCGGCTATTATTTCCCTATTTAGGTTGAATTTTAGAAGGATAAAGTACATTTAATTGGTCAGCTGTACAGTGACGTCATACGTTTTTTTGTGGAGCCCAACTGTCAGGAAATTTAAGCAGGGAATACCAACATTACCAACTTATAAATACATTATGATTGAGGAGCTCGGTGGCGCAGCGGTAAACGCGCTCGGTCTGCGATTGTTGAAGTTAAGCAACTTTACTAAGGCCCGATCTCCCTATCCATCCATAGGGAAGGCCTGTGCCCCAGCAGTGGGGACGTTAATGGGCTGATGATGATGGTGATGAAGTACATTATGTAATTAATTGTTGTAATGCATTTTGCGTAATATAAACAGCCTATATACGTCCCATTGCTGGGTACAGGCCTCCCATCAATAAACCGGAGGGGGATGGAGGATATGGAGGTGTTTTACTGCCAATAGCCGGATATTTAATAGCTGGATAGATATGTATGTAGATAAATGATTTTCGTTCTTGCTTCTCGATGAAGCCACCGGAAAAAACTAGTTAGTTTGTAACACGAGATTCTCAACAGATTTACATACAAAACATCGGTAGGAACAATAACACAATCCAAGCAAGTCAAATGACCACGCCTTCGATACTCCAGCGACTCCCACCAGCTAATCTTATTGAATAACTTCGATTACATTCTGTATAATACATTAGAACTGGTTCTAGTGGGTAGTTCAATGAGTGTTTATCGATTTTAAGACCGGACCGATAGCACACCCCGGAACATAGAATAAGGAATAATACTACATATAGAACGGAAACTCTCCGCTCCCCACCAGCGTCTGAGCTAGGTTTACCTCAACTCGAACATAGTTTAGACTTGAATCGTATGGTATCAGACGTCACACACACAGATGTGCGTGTACGATAACGTCAATGTGTAGTGTCTGTGTTTTGTATGGTTTTTTGTCACTCCATACAAAATTATCTTTTTTACGACCCCGATACTGTATTTCCCTCAATCAGCGCTTATCGCTATCGACCCACAACGGTCGATAGATTCTTTCAAATATTTTTCCTCTCAGACGACGCCCTGAGCCGAGTCTCGTGCCCAGGCACCCTCAGGCCTGTTGTCTTAAACTTTGTGTTGAGAGCCTTCAGCGCTCCCCATTTGTCCAGCCATGTAGTTAATCCCATCTGCGGCAAATCTACAATAAAAAAAGCAATCTTACGATGTAAAAGCGTAACCGAGAGTTACTTTTGCATTTATAATATTAGCAGGGACATCGACAAACGTTAATCCCACAGTCTTCTGACGTGTATTGTGGTACGGATGGTAGCCAACCGGATGGACGCATCGGAAGCTAACGCAGACAGTTCATGTTGCCAGCCGAGAACCGAAGCCGGAACTTTCTGTAGTGACTGTCGCGCCAACGGGAATAGTCGTTTGTCAAATAGACAGGGTTTGTGTTTAAATACAGGAAGGTAGACCTTTTTACTACACCGTGCTTGGTGTGGTATTATATTTTCTAGCATCAAATAATGTTATGATGTCGTAGCAGCCCAGTTGGCAGAACGCTTACCTCTCACTTTGAGGTTCGAATCCAGCAAAAGTCTAAACCAATGATTGTCGTATTTGTTTTCGAATTCATGTTTGGATTATAAATAATTATCACGTGGTCAGCGGTGAAGGAAAACATTGCGAGGGATCCCATATTCCCAAGAAATGCATTTTCGGAGGATGTGACCTAACCTGTATTGGGCTGGTTTTCCCTTCGCGGGTTGGAAGGTCAGACAGGCAGCCGCATCTGCAAAAAACCGGACCTGTCAAATCTTCAGGTTAGGTAAACGGACCCTGTGAAAAAAACGGAGTCGATGACCATTAAATAACGTGATACCCAACTAAAATAACGCTGCGAAAGAAGGAGGATACTCTGCAAAAAGAAGTTTGATACAGTTTGGCGAACTATTTCAATTTGCGGCTATTCCGTGTTTCGCAAAGTGCTAACGAAGTTCCGAACCGAGAAAGCCCCCGCACCTGCTTCTAACTACTTGACTAAACTATTGATTCCCATTTTTGAGTAGGTTGCAAGTCACTGTGGTCCTTCTTCTATCGTGTGTGAAAAGCGTATTTTCCACAACAGTCGGTTTTATTTCAGCCGAGTGGTCTGTAAGTGTGCGCTTGACACGCCGACAACGAGTTGTTTTGTTTATAATAAAAACTATTGCACAAGTGAACGCGGCCCTCCGCATATGCTGCTAGGGTGGCCATGAAGAAGGACGCTTTTGGATAATTAAAGTTCGCGTTTGGCCACTATCTCATCTGATTCTTCTTTCGTTTGGTTTGTGAGATCGATGACCTCATCAGCCGTAGATGACGGAAAATTTAGTGAGCATGAGAATCATCCCCCTCAGTATTCGGTACGGAGTCATTAACACCCTGTATATGATTCGATTTGTAGAAATCAATTGCCAGTTATTAGAGCTTTTAGTTCATACTAGCGACCCGCCCCGGCTTCGCTCGGGTGCAATGATGAAAAAATAAATTCAAATATTTACGACATCACATTAAAAACCTCAAAAATAACAGTATTTCTTCACTAATGGATGTTATTATACATATAAACCTTCCTCTTGAATCACTCTATCTAATAAAAAAACCGCATCAAAATCCGTTGCGTAGGTTTAAAGATTTAAGCGTACATAGGGATATAGGGACAGAAAAAGCGACTTTGTTTTATACTATGTAGTGATTTTCTTGTTGACCAATCCTTTATCTAAGGGATACGCGAAAGCACGTATGGGGCTGGCATGATCACTCAGGGTGCTCAAAGCCTCATTAAAAATTCTTCTTCTCCTAATCCTCTTATGTTGGGACGTAGGGCTCGAATAACAGATTTCCACACCTCGCAATCTCCTCGTTATCATTAAAAAATAGATTAAAAAAATAAATAACATAACATAAGCTGACAACATTTGGGGTATCCAGAGGAGCATATGTATACGCTTTGAAACCATGTCACATTAACTTTTTTGACAAATTGAACCGTAAGTCTCATTAAATGTCAAATATGATAGTGCGACAGGGTTCTAAAGTGGATACATTGCTCATGACTACATCCATCACAATTTGAACTAAGTAACCACACCTCACCGAGCTTTAGACAGTTTTAACGAATGAGCTGCTATTGGGAGTTTTGGCTGATCAGTATTAGGAGTTTAATACCAAAACCTTCTTTTCTATCGTGTGGGTTGTGAGGTGGATTACCAACCCCGTCAACCCTGGTGTCAGGGTTATTATTGAGCCGCCATAGTCCCCAGTCATGACTCATGTAACGACTACGTACTTACATCAATAAGTAGTAACCGGGACCAACGGCTTAACGTGCTTTCCGCAGCACGGATCATCTTACTTTTGGATAATCAGGTGACCAGCCTGTAATGTCTTAACCAAACTTGGGATCACAAAGTGATTTTTGCGATTTGTCCCCACCAGGATTCGAACCCGGGACCTCCGGATCGTGAGCATAACGCTCAACGCTGGACCACGGAGGCCGTTATATTAAATACCAAAGTGTGGCTGCTACTCTACAGGTTGATTTCTGTCGATTTGCACTTGGCATTTTGCGAAATGTCAAAACGAGAATAATAATAGAACTACGTTTTATTATTCAAATACTGTCACATGTCTCGTACATTAGTATTAGTGCCGATTGAAGTCAAAGTTACGCCTACGTTCATAATTATAAATTGCCGCAATACCTCAAGACGCCGCCTACGCGAGAGGTTAGCATTTTTTTAAATATAGTTCATAAAGAGAATATTCTGGTGTCTGTGGCGCGGATTCTTGAAAACGGATTTGTAATACCTAAGTATTTTGGCCCTGGAGGTAATGCTATATCAAAGTAACTTTTTTGGTTTTGTTTTTAAACAATGACTTGCAGTGGAACAGCGATATGAAGTATGCTCTATACCTATCCCAGTGCCACAAGTAATCAGAGGGATATTTGCCGCCAATTTTTAACGAAGTCCTAAAATGGATGTGATGAACCTTTACCGCGATCAGATCCAGGATGATTTAAAGTTGTGGTGGACTCAACTAGTTGACCAGCTAGCTCCGCTCAAATGCAACAGATGGCGCCACCGTTCAATAATGCAGTCCTGAAACGCGCTATCGAAGTTTACATAGTATGACGCATATATACAACTTCCAACTTGGCACTAGAGGATCGTCCATCCCTAGTCGCACTACCAACTTGTGGCTAGCGGGGTGCTATGCGGTTCGGTACCCCGAAAACATATTTTAACGGCAGCACATCCTAGCCGCCAAAAAGTAAAGCCATGTCAAGAGAGTAGGTATTCTAAACCAGAGAGCATATACATGTAGCCTTTGATGGAAGTGGAGTTGTGGAACACCACAACGACAACATGAACTTTTTGACAAACTGTCTGTTTAATTACTGACTGTTAAAAGGTAAATTCTGAATATTAACGGGAATCTTATTTTAAAAACCTATATATTGCCCCTTAAAAGATTTAGTGATCTTATACAATCCACTGACATGTAAAACAAGTTTATTTTTATTCCGGGTATTAACAATGTGCCATCTTCAACCTTCCTCATTTAAATCGTATCCACTTGACCCAACATTCAAGAAAGATCAAAGGCCGAAAGCCTATCGTATTCTGCCAAGATTTTCCGCGTAAAGTTGGTAAGAAAAACACGTTTTACTCCTAATGTTTTCTCGGCTGAACTGTATTCAAACAACAATTCTTTGAGAATACCCTTATGCCCTGTTTGCATTTGTCACCTTCGTAATCTTCCTCAAAGTGTTGACATGGAGACTTATAGGCCATTGATGGAAATGTTTGATCGAATAAGAAAAAACGCAAACATTTTTACTTTAAGTCTGTCGATAAGAAACGGTGTGATAAGACAAAGATGGAACATGATGTGTTGACTAAGACTGAGAGAATGTTGCGATGGTTTGTTCATGTGGAGTGGATAAAGGAATGTAGGATTACGAAAGCAGTGTGTTTAAGGCAAAGATTGTTCAAAGAGCTGGAAGACGTAGATATAACAATTAACCAAACGCCAACAATTGATCTTTCATTTAACATTCTTTGGAGGAAGTAAGAGAAGTGTGTCAGGATCGAAGCATAGTCTGCTTACTTCTGCTTAATGATCTCAGGTTTTAATCTCGGTTGGGTCATATCACAAAAATCACTTTGTGATCTTGCTTCTTACTTAAGTAAGAGTAAGTGTGTAGTCGCTACATGAGTTACGTCGTCGGTGGCTTTTGGCTGCTCAATAGTAACCTCCACAGGAGAGAAGAAGCAAATAGACGCCTAACTAATAATATTCCCTACAATTTCCCCCGACTTTCTCACCTTTATCTTTCCTCGGACTAACATTTTTTCTTTCACTATCCAAACACCACGTACGAGTGTATTATCCTCTTTCTTATCCCATTTACATCCATCACCGGCAGATGTCTCGGTGTGTCGAACAACAAGACTATTTACTTTTGATCGAAATGTGTGGCCACAGTAGGGTCGGGAGGATGTCCGTACTTACTAGCGGGAGTCCTAGGGCTGTCACACTTGGTTTTAAATCGTGTATCACTAAATAGCTGTTTTTTTTTAACTCTTTGGATCAAATGTTGTTGTGTTTTGTGTGCTGTTAGCTTAATGTTGTTGTTGTGTCTAAGGCTGCGTTTCCATTGACACGGAGCTGTGCGGAGATGAGCGGAGATATGCAGGAATCGACCAATCAACGTGAGGGAGAGAGTGACAGAGCGTCTTCGTTTTTCTCGTCTCTTCTCCGCCCGTCTCCACCTTAGTGTTATTTCCTTTTATTTTGCTGCAATAAAGTATATTTGTATGTTAATTTGAGTAAATTTATTTACGAATTGGTATCTTATAGGAAGGGTTGTTGCATCAAGGACGGGAGCGACTTAGAAGGATATATGTGTGAAAGGTGTGAATACAGAGATGACGACTGACAGACATGAATGGAACAGGAATACATGTTGTGCCGACCGCACCTTGAGTGGGATAAAGATGGCCGCGGATTGAACCAGTGTTACATACACTAATTTAATAGCTCATCGATTGGTTTAAGTGATCGACAAAGATCAATTTTGGATCTTACGTGCATACATTTTAAGCATTGACATTTCCGTGCCCAAGATACAAGCTTTGCTGAAAATGTGCTACATTTCAATCTTAAAATAGAAAAAAAGGGCCGTAAAAGTATTATCCCTACCGAAACAGAATTTCGTCACGTCTCCTTGCGATTATATTAACGATGCGACGGAAATATTCGCACGAAATGTAATTTATTCTTAATGGAAATAAGAATTATACTCTTAAAATGACGTTACGTTATTTAATATGCATCCGTATTTAGTAAAACTCACGAGACACAGGCAAGCGGAGTGTTCCGGGGGAGGGATTGCTTTTTTAATGGTATACTCCGTTGAATATGTGATTATTGATTTGACAGTAGACATAATATCAGGGAAATGTATTAATCTGACAGCTGTGAAATTATTGAAGCAAGTCCTGTACAGATAATAACGGGTTCTTACCGCGTTTAAAGCAGGGACTTGAGACTCCCGATATTTCGACACTGTTGCAAGTGCCATGATCACGGGATGACTGATGAGTTTGGAGTGGATTATGTGTTTTAATTATGATAATAACCACGTAAACTTAAAACAATGTATTTAAGTACTGTATACGTCACAATGCTGGGCACAGCCCTTCCCCTCAATCAACTGTAGGAGGTATGGAATGGAGCATACTCCACCTTGCTGTTTCACTACGTGTTGCAAAGTTATTTAGTATAACTTAAAATCCGTTATAACCCTGTTGGGAGAACGCGTGACTTACATCTTAGTGTCATACACCTCTGCCTACCCTTTCGGCAATACAGGCGTGATGCTATATTATTTTAAAAATTCACCATCATCTCCCTAGCGTTATCCCGCTTTTTTTCGGAATCCGCTTACCTAACCTGAAGATTTACTTGTCTGGTTTTTTATAGAAGCGACCTCCTGTCTGTCTTTCCCATCCGCAAAGGGTAAACCAGCCCAATTCATATTAGGTCACGTCCACGGAAACGCATTTCCCGGATATGTGGGTATCCTCATGACGTTTTTCTTCGCCGCTGATCACGAGATAAACGTCAAGGATCAAAAGAAATAAAAAAAATATCTCAATAATAGCAAAAAATATGTATTTATAATGTTCCTTACACGTGTATTCAGTTTACTGCTCAGAATAATTTTGTTAGATGAATATATTATAAGATTTCATTACAACTTGTGCTATTGTTTCTCAAGGATCATGGGCGTGAGTTTATTTATGTGTATAAAGTGTTTGTTGTATGTCTGTCTTGTATTTACTCTGTAACCGAAACCCTTAATGGCCTTACCAAAACCTATTTTATCATTTAAGCCAATGCTAATTAATAAACTATTGTTGAATTCTGCTTCATTACGTAAATAACAATTCAGTTCATCGACGGGAACGCTTTATTCATTGTATTCATTGTTAACCTTTCTGTATGAAGCCTTTGATTGCTTAGACTTTCTTAAATCATAAAATACTGTAACAATATATTGTAGATATCCAGCGTAATATTTACCATTAATCCATCTTTTAATTACTTCTCAAATAACATAGTAAGTATCAGTCAAAACTATTTCTAATTTACATAATATAATGTCTTTCCGACGGGCTGCCTCAGGGTACGAAACTAGGTCTCTAATATAACTTATTCATATCAGTTGCCAACCCTAAACTTTTATTGTACGTCCCTGACTAACTGTACTCAATGTAAACAAAAACATCAAGTTACACTTGATATTGTTATAAATAGGCCGGCGGAGGGTGGTGAGACCTTTTTTCTATGCCGCGACTTCGAAAGTTTATGGCTGTAATTCATAGACGTCGACGGTCATGAATAAGTGGACTAAAACGATTGGATAACAAATAAAATAGTTCGAAACTGTTTCCTATTTGCGTGGTGGCTCGGTTCAGATTTCATTCGAACAGTTTTTTATACTTATATTATGAACAGATACATAAGTTTTACGTATGATTTCTGACAGCTAATAATTACTCCGATTTCAAATAATTACATCATTATGTAATGTAGCTTGAAGCTGGATATTAGGTATATAATCTGTGTGATAGCCACCATTTTACGTAGTCGTAGAGACACAAGACAGTCGTGTAAACTTGTAAAATTAAATAGGTGTAGATTAAACAGTTATTAGACCTCTTGGATTAACTAAATTTTGTTGCCTAATAACATTGAAATAAATTCCAGTCCTTTGAAATTCTTCAGTATATTTAGAAAACAACTTTTATCCAATGTAGTAAATAAAGCTGATATTGAAACGCCCAGGCAAATTCAATTACCCTCACACTCCGCAATAAGTTTTAATAAAGGCTTATTACACACCGTATTTCCGACCAACATTTCATTGTTGGGAGTTTACCTTTGAACATCGCACGTAAGGTAGATATGTATTTAGATTTTTTCTTTGAAAGTTAATAATAATCAGCTTTCACTAGTTTTTGTTTTTCTTTCATTCGAACTTCGAAGTCCCAGAGGAATCCCGCCAAAACTTTTCTTTTTAAAAATGTGACGTGACGTTCCATTCTTGAAATTGCCAATACTGCCAATATCTCTTCGTTGACATGTGCTTCGGATACACGTTGTTTATTTGACTAATTTCGATGGAATAATCAGACCACATCTTTTCTACCAAACATAACATAACATTAGCTCACGACTACATCCCAATTAGGGTAAGTAGTCAGAGGTACCTATCGCAAGATGAACTAAGTACCCACACTTCACCAGCTTTCAGTTACACCATACAAGTTAAAGATTGGAAGGTCAGACAGGCAGTCGTTTCTGTATAAGACAGGACCTGTCTAATCTTCAGGTTAGGTAAGTGGACCTTATGAAAACGGGATTGCGCTAGTGAGTCGATGGTGTGCACGTTACGCTTTCACCTGTTAAAAGGTACTATTTTTGGCTCATTTTTCACCCTTTACCAACTCGTTTTATTTTACCCTTTTGTTGAAAGGTCTCTCCAATTATGTTGACCCGTTTTTATAATCTGCTTTGACCGTCAAGGAGGAAGGTCCAGGTACGTTGGAATTAAATTGATTAATTTCGCAATTTAAAACAACCTTCTGGAATCTGTGAGCCCTGTAAGGATAATGCGTGAATTACGCAATGTCACAGGTGAGAATCCCCACGGTTTTAATCAATAAATTCGACTTTATGAGTTCAAAATAGTTTGAATTCCTATTTCGATTAATCAAATCATTTATTCGCATAGGATTCACGGTTTTGTCAACAGTTGGTAAGTTTTATGTTTTAAGTATCACATGATCCGCTAGATATAAGCATGCGAAAATTTAGGAGGTTAGTAGGTACTTTATTAACTAATATAAATGTAATAAAAGAATAATAATCTTACAATAATTATCAAAAATAAATATACAGTCTCAAAGTTCTCTAAACATTATTTATATTCTACTTCGAAGCATCTTCAAAATAATCTTTTATACAATAATAACATTTAAATCACATTTATCACATAGCCAATTATACAGTTGAGATTTTAAATAATTTATTTGATGAGCTAAGTTTTTATTTGTCAGTTTCGGGTCTTAATTCCCAGCATAATATACCTTCCAGTTCTAGCTCCTAGTCTCCTATCGTGTGGGTTGTGAAGAGGATTACCAACCTCATCAACCCTGGTGTCAGCGTTATTATTGAGCCGCCAAAGGCCCCTGACATGGCTCATGGCCGGGTCCCGGTTAACACACTACGCGCCGTAAAGCCGTTGCTTAACGCGCCTACCTAAGCACGGATCATCTTACTAGTTATACGGTGATATCGTTGGAATAGTTTCTCTAATTTAATTACTGGTGGTAAGAAAGCCTTCTTTATTGCATTCTTTCCATTTAGCTACATTTCGTTGGGTATGTGCATTATAATTATATTTTTTATTAGAGACAGAAAGGGCACAAGCTGTTGCCCGAACGGCCACTGCGAACTTGTGAGATCTGTTGTGACCAACCGGGCTAACATGCGCGTGATAGATTCAATAAAGTCGAAATCAATAAGTTTGTTTTTTCCCCAACATGCGTGCCACGTGATTTTGTTCGTAATTAGACAGAATCAGAATCATAATCAGAATCATTTATTCAACGTAATTATCATGGATAAACTTGTTGAAGGTCAATGTAACATTTTTGAATATACGTCATTTCGCAAGGTGTTATGGCTGAGGAGAAGAAATGACAAGAAACTGCAACAGCAACACATCTTTTAAATCAATGAGGGTACATTACAAGTTATTTAATAACTAGAGGAACACATTCAATACCAGACATTTTTATCATATAGGTAATCATTAATCTTATAATAAGCTTTTTTACATAAAGTAAGCTTCACGTGAGCTTTAAATTTATTCTCTGACAAATTAAAAATATTATCTGGTATTTTATTCAGATAGGTATCATAGACAGATCGACATGACTTATTTGGGTTCACATATTAGCACCAACCGACAAAACGACATAATTTATCTTAGATCATCTTAAGAATCGATAAAATGACCGTGACAAAATTTTGTCACGTTGCGCATGTTAGTGCCTAAATACATACAAAAACTCACGCCTATTTCCCACCGGGGTAAGCAGAGACTATAGAATTCCATTTGCTTCGATCCTGGCACACTTCTCTTCCCTCCACATTCATCAATCGCTTCATACACGCACGCCGGTTCAGAGTAGATCGTACTAAACCTTTTCTAAGGACATCTCTCTCCATTTTTTTAGTGCCTACGTTTCTAAATTCAAAAAGTGTGTGTGTGCATGTGTGTCCATATACGTGTGCGTAATTGCGTATGCGTGTGTGTGTGTGTGTGTGTGTGTGTGTGTGTGTGTGTGTGTGTGTGTGTGTGTGTGTGTGTGTGTGTGTGTGTGTGTGTGTGTGTGTGTTATACCGTATAATGTCAGAGTAACTTACATAACATTAACAATATTAATCCCCAGGACAGAGCGGTATAATTACGATGTGCTCTTAACTAGCCTCTAGTAATATTGAAGTAGCCATAGACTAAGTGTGTCGTAGAGGCGTAAGATCATTGATGTGGGAGCGGTTCTTTGCCTACAGAATGGTGGAATTAAAAATCAAGTTGTTATCTTTTGAATTCAAGCTCAAAAATTAAATTTAGTCGTTTAGAGTCCGAACCAGGATCTGAACCCGTGATCATTCGATTTAAGTCACGCATTCTCCGAACAGGGCCATCACAGATTTGCTAGACTGGGTGTGAGTGAATACGCATAAACGTAGACACACAATTTAACAACATTAATACGAAAATTTAATTGTATAAGTCATAAACATGTAAATAATCAAAATTACAAAAAGTCAAATAACCTAACTACATTAATTACAATATAATCATCATCATCAGCCCATTAACGTCCCCACTGCTGGGGCACGGTCCTTCCCTATGGATGGATAGGGAGATCGGGCCTTAAACCATCACGCGGGCCCAGGGCAGATTGGTGGTTATTATCGACTGCTAATGTAGCCGGGACCAACGGCTTAACGTGCCTTCCGAATCACGGAGGACCTCGAGTTGAAAACTTTTTTTTGTGGTCACCCATCGAATGACCGGCCTTCGCGAAAGTTGCTTAACTTCAACAATCGCAGACCGAGCGCGTTTACCGCTGCGCCACCGAGCTCCTCAATATCATTCTCAATTATTTATTGCATTCATATGTCGTACAATGGGGTGTACCATAGGCATAGCAACTAAAACATATACAGGGTGTTAGTGACATCGTAACGAACACTCAGGGGGATGATTTAGACCATGATTCTGAGTTAATATCAAGTGGAATTTTTCGTCGCAAAATTCATGATTTTTTTATTATTTTTTTTTAATTATTTTCAATTCTATAATTTTGCGATGAAAAATTCCACTTGATATTAACTCAGAATAATCAGCTGGATCATCCTCCTCAGTATTCGTTACGATGTCACTTACACCCCACACAAGTACATACAGTAGCCATACAAGTAGGTATGGGTGTTAGTGACACCGTAACGTATACTGAGGGGGATGGTTCAGACCATGATTCTGAGTTGATATCAAGTGGAATTTTCAGTCTGAATATTCCTGAAAATGTTTGTGTTTTTTTTAATTATTTTCAATTCCATACTTTTGCGACGGAAAATTCCACATGATATCATCTCAGAATCATGGCCTCAATCACCCCTCAAAGTTTTCGTTACGATGTCACTAACACCCTGTATAAATACATATATCATATACCTCGTTGTCGTCTACGTATATACCTCCCTTCCCTCAAAAAGTGGCAGAAAAAATATAGTGTAAAGCTAGCCCAGAGACAACTTTCAGTCTATGATTTCTCTGAGAATTAACTAGTCTATGCCCCGTACGGTAGAGCAAACGGCTCGATACGCTTAGTGCTTTTAATTAAACCTAGGCATCCCATATTCCGTCTAGACTACAGTTGTTTTAAGTAATTAGCGCGGGAGCTTGAAAACCGCATAAAATATGTTACCGTTAACACTTTACATACATAAATTCACGCTATTAGCATAGAATGTATAGAACGGCAACTCTCCGCTCCCCACCAGCGGCTGAGCTAAGTTTATCTCACCCCCCCTCGAACATAGTTTAGACTTAAATCGTATGGCGCCAAACGTCACGATTAATCAAGAAAAGAGTACTTTAGAGTAGAAAAGATAGTTTGTCACGCTTTTCTATGACGTCACAGTGTGCTTTTTCATACAAATTCCATAGTAATTTCGTGTTTTGACGTTTAGTAAAAAGTAACTTATTTGAGTAGTTGGAAACTAGCTTATAAAAAGGCGCGTGCGCGTATTATAACGCGACCTGTGTAGTTTTATGATTAAGACACCTTGACCAGCATCATCAGGTCCCAGGTTTGATTCCGAAACATAATGAAGGCTCCGTCACACCAATCCTTAAGTAATTTACCCAAGACATCTGTTACGTTCCAGACTGTCTATACATAGACAAGTCTAGACTAGACTTTCTAGGTTCGAACTTTCACAGCCACCGGTGCAATAAACATCCAATAAAAATACCTATTCTCACTTTAATGTGTTATTTCCTCTTTTAATTACTGGAAATACATCTTTATGGTCAGTGACTTCTTAACAGCCTTCGTGGTCTAGTTGTTAGAGCGTTGGGCTTTAGATACGGAGCTCCAGGTTCGATTTCCGATAGGGACATTGTCGAAATCACTTTATGAGACTGTACTTTGTTTGGCAAGGGGATTGCAGGCTTGAATAGGCTAGTTTCCAACTAGTCAAATCAGTTACTTTTTACTAAACGTCAAAACACGAAATTACTATAGAATTTGTTTGAAAAAGCACACTGTGACGTCATAGGAAAACGTGATAAAATTTCGCACTTATTATTACGTTTTTCTTGTTTAAAATTTATAAATAAGTAAAATAGAAAAAAGAAAATGTTTTTCATTAGTTTTAGATGTGTCTTTATTTAGTAATCAGAATTTCGTAATTTAATTTGACACTAGTACACGACCCAATTGTTTGTAAAAAAATATTAAATAAGAATATATAAATGGAATAAAAACTAAATGTTTTACCGTGGGTATTATAAGGTTTTTAATACTTAATCTTAACATTCTTAATTCAAATTTAAAACGTAATGAGTTACTTTCCAGGCTACGTTCATGAAAAACAATATAGATGGCGTTGTACAGCTTTAATGTGATAATTACCTATTTTCTTATTACTCGGGTACATAATTATTCCAAAATACAATGTAATGGCAGAAGAATATATAAAAATATTAGTTACTTGATATTTGGATAACTATGTATAGAATTATGTTGCTACCTGTATTGCTTCTCTTTATTTTGATCAGAAAAATAATGGGTGGAATATGTAATCGTACGTGGATGTAACGTTCTACCAACTCGGGAATGTGGGTTTCCTCACAACTTGTATACCCGGGGAAAAGAAGCTGCAGGAAAAGCCTCGGCGCAGTATTTTTTTTTTCTTTTTTTTTCTGGTTATATCTGCAATCAGTATCTTTTTTTTCTGTTTACTACGAGCAGATTTGATATAAGTAAAGTGTCGGGTAGAGTGTGTCTTCCAGCGAGGACAGCTACTCATAATTAGCTAATCGATGATCACTAATTCTTCTGAATCTTTTCTCTTGAGTCGCTTCTTATAAGTTTGATTGGTAAGCTGGGTTGCCAATTCATTGGGATGTTTTTTCCCCTGATTTCATCCTTCACTGTATTCATTTTTAGTTTGTCATGAATTTCTGCATTTGTTATAAACCAAGGCGCAGTATAAATATATTTTCGTTCCCCAAAAGCACGTCGCCATAAGTACACATTCCCATTACGCAACGCAATCACAAGTAACGACGTAATCGCGCTACGAAATGTCACCGTTTGACTCGACCTCTTTCAATTAAGGAGCCATTACTACACGTCGATTGGAATTCCTGACCGCCAATGTTTGTGTTACTGATTCCTGACTACTAGAACCCATTAAATACAGCTTAAGTTCGAATCCTCCTAACGGCCTCCGTGGTCCAGTGGTTGAGCGTTGGGCTCACGATCCTGAGGTCCCGGGTTCGAATCCCGGTGGCGAAATATCACAAAAATCACTTTGTGATCCCTAGTTTGATTAGGACATTATAGTGTGATCACCTGATTGTCACAAAGTAAGACGATCTGTGCTTCGTAAGGCACGTTAAGCCGTTGGTTCCGGTTATTACTTACTGATGTAAGTAAGTAGTCGTTACATGAGCCATGTCAGGGGCCTTTGGCGGCTCAATAGTAACCCTGACACCAGGGTTGTTGAGGTTGGTACTTCACCTCACAACCCACACGATAGAAGAAGTGCGATATTTTGTCACGTCTGTCTACGACACAGGTTGCTTTTTCATACAAATTCCATGGTAATTTCGTGTTTTGACGTTAAAAGTGTAACTGATTTGTCTAGTTGGAAACTAGCCTATTGCTATCCTTTTGGTTGGTTGAAAATGTAAACTAACGGAATTCTAGCCAATCGTAGAATAGAATTCCATCTTCCAGCAGGCTCTGAGCGGCAACCGCGCCATATATCGCGCATCAAGGCATTATGAAGTTGTTACTTTTCGTGTCATTACATACAGTCTAGTATAACTTAAAAATAACTTTTAAAATTTTTAATATTTTTCGCTCTCGACATCATTTCCCTAAAGAAAAGTACTTAGTCTAGAGTTAATGGAGCGTACGTTTTTGGTGATTCCGCAGACTTTCAGCTCACTTTAGTCACAATGGCCGTGAGCACCTAAAGAGTGAGGGGGAGGATTGTCTGTCTCACTCGCACTTAGGCGTTAGACAGCACACGGTAAGAATGAGATTTCTTTACCGGGGATCATCATCAGCCCATTACCGTCCCCACTGCTGGGGCACGGGCCTTCCCTATGGATGGATAGGGAGATCGGGCCTTAAACCATCACGCGGGCCCAGTGCGGATTGATGGTTATTAACGACTGCTAATGCAGCCGGGACCAACGGCTTAACGTGCCTTCCGAAGCACGGAGGAGCTCGAGTGGAAACCTTTTTTTTTTTGTGGTCACCCATCCTATGACCGGCCTTTGTGAAAGTTGCTTAACTTCAACAATCGCAGACCGAGCGCTTTAACCGCTACGCCACCGAGCTCCTCAACTTGATATTGCTCCTCATTGATTGTATGGGGGATACCTCTGTCGATTTTGGGTGTAGACGGTTCATTCCCAACTTTGTTTTTTTTTTGGGAATCCACGTGGCGTGTGGAATTTTCTCCTCCCGATGACCCGATTACTCTAGCCATAGAGGCGGCCAATGATCTTGCGACAACAAACACTTCAGAACTCCGATTCGGACCTCCGGATCGTGAGCCCAACTCTCAACCACTGGACCACGGAGGTCGTTAATGTCGCACATATTATTGCATTTTTTATTATTAAAATTCATCCCCTTTTGTGCCCCTTAGGGGGTAATTTTCAGGATAGAAACTATCCTATGTTGGAGCCCCCCCCCCTTCCAGGTCTCAAACTCATTCCTTGATAAATTTCATCTGAATCGGTTCAGCGGTTTAAGCGTGAAAAGGTGATATACAAACAGAGTTACATAAGCAATTCTCAATTATTTATTGCATTCTATGTAGTACAATGGGGTGTTGTTACATAGGCATAGGAACTAAAACATGGACCCTGTAGGGCACAGCAACGTTGAAGGGAAGAGAGGAGGTGTGTATTAAAATTAAAACTTATCATTTAAAAATTCGTCTACAGTATAATTAGCATTGTTGTTGCTCACTACTATATCCCAATTCGGGTAGTCAGAGGTACATCCATCACAAGATGAACTAACTGAACACCTCACCGAGCTTTCTGTTAGACAAACGTGATAGGTGGTGAGCCGTATCGCCGTCTATAATAGTTGAACTAACTGTGTTAGACAGTTTCCACTGACGCGGAGATGGCGGAGAAGAGCGGAGATGTGCGGATTTGACCACTCACAGCGTTCGAGAGAGCGAAAAACGACGATGCTCTGTCACTCTCTCCCTCACGGTGATTGGTCGATTCCTGCACATCTCCGCTCATCTCCGCACAGTCAATGGAAACGCAGCCTTACTATTGCATTTGTAATATTAGTGTGGATAATATTGATGTGTATGCGTGTTGGTTTGGACACGTAGAGCGGATGAAGGAGAAAAGGATAACGAAGCAGTATATAAAGCGAAGGTTGGTGGTAGGGCTGGCAGAGGAAGACCTAGAACCTACATTGACCAAATTGGGGATGTTTTTAGAAAATGTTCCGTATGATCTACTCTGAACCAGCGTGCGTGTATGAAAAAAATTATAAATAGGGAGCAGAAGTGTGTCAGTATCGAAGCAAATGGAATGCCATTGTCTCTGCTTACCCCGGTGGGAAATAGGCGTGAATTTATGTGTGCACGTATGTAGTGTGGATAATTGAATTGACTTGTCGCTACAAGGACCCATTATTTGTTTTCTTATCGCTCTATCTGTATAAATAAAGTAACAGGGGAAATAAAATAAATTTATTTGGAAGCAAACTACTCCAATTTCCTATCGCTTCGTGCGTTTAATTTCATTGCTTACGCAGCGTATCTTTCATCTTGCAAATTGAATATGGTCCCATAAAATTGACTAAATGTCACCAAAAATTTATAGCAGAGACGTGCTGGCACATACTATTGCAACAGGATATATAGGGTGATAGCGACACCGTAACGAATATCAAGTGGAATTTTCCGTCGCAAAATTCACGCAGACTTCAAAAAATGAGGTGGTTCACAATTCGACCGTATATTTTTTTTTATGTTTGTTCGGAGATAATTTCGTCGTTTATGAACAGATTTTGATAATTCTTTTTTTGTGTTTTTTTTTTTAATTATTTTCAATTCTATACTTTTGCGATGGAAAATTCCACTTGATATTAACTCGGAATAATGGTCTGAATCATCCCCCTCAATATTTGTTACGATGTACAAGTATGTACAGGTTGCCATACAAGTACGTGTGGGTGTTAGTGACACCATAACGTATACTGAGGGGGATGATTCAGACTATGATTCTGAGTTGATATCAAGTGGGATATCATGAAAATATTGGTGTTTTTTTATTTTCAGTTCCATACTTTTGCGACAGAAAATTCCACTTGATATCAACTCAGAATCATTGTTGGTCTAACAGAAAGCTCGGTGAGGTGTAAGTACTTAGTTCATCTTACGATGGGTGTACTTCTAACCACCTATGGGTATGGTATAGGTTTGAGATCTGTTTGAAGAAGTGTGAAGAAGTCTATTTTGGACAAACTATGCTTTCGAAAGCCACTTTACATTCGAAAGTACTGATTGTCCGCCATATTTCCCAAATAGAAGAGACACTCGGAAGATTGTCAAAGAATATTACGAAAGCGTACGAAGTTGCTAGCAATATTCGGGGTAATATGTTGGGACTTTCACATAGGGTTGAAACATCGACGATATACCTCTTAGACTCCCAATAACAAATTAACTGTTTCTGTCAACACATCTGACTAATAAATATAATTGCTTTAGAGCAATAAGGCGGACAATTTGTAAAATATTCATGTATTGTGTAAGTCTTGTTTGTTTATTATGTTTGATTTGGTATAAGATGCTACCCGACAACATTAAACAACTTTCAAAGTGTTTAACGTGGACACACCACAGACACTCCGCACAAAAATCTTACCGTGTGCGGCGTAAGTGCGAGGGAGACACAGTCCACACTATCTCCCTTACTCTTTGACGATATGCGGCCATTTAAGATTAAATAAACAATAAATATAATAATAATAATAAAGATCTTTTTATTTGTTTGTTCTTTTTTTCTTTTTATATGGACTAAAGTAAGACCCAAAGGGGGTGGGATCGCCCGATGCGAATTGGCGCGGGGCAGAGAGTTATCGTTCTATGCATTGAATTATTCTTATTTTAGTATTATATCGCTTGGAGCCAATAGGGTAGTTTCTAACTAGTCAAATCAGTTACTTTTTACTAAACGTCAAAACACAAAATTACTATGGCATTTGTATGAAATAGCACAGTGTGACGTCATAGAAAAACGTGATAAAATGTCGCACTTATTATTAGGATTGAAATTCATTAATAAGTTAAATAGAAAAAAGAAAATGTTTTTCGTTAATTCTAGATCTGTCTTTGTTTAGTAATCAGAATGACATAATTTATTTGAACCTAGTAGACGACCTAATTACCACGCAGCGTCCCGCTTCCCTCACCCAGCAAGTTGACAGAATGACTTCAAATCAAATATACTTTATTGCACAGAACTTAATTGGGCGGCCATCTAAGTAAAAGTCACAGGCGTCTACGTGGTTGTATCGTCGATGAGTTGAAGGAACTGCTAACGCGACCCACTTGGGTATAGCCCGGCCAAATTGTTAAAGAAGACAAGGCCAAAAAATTATATATTATAATCGTTAGAGAAGGCCAAAAAAACTACATACCATAATCGTGTAAAGAACACGCCTGATTACCTGTGGCTCTGTCCACCCCATTACAACGAAAGAGATGAGAGATACGTCTCTAACGGTGTACAGCCTCGGACGAATGAGGCCAGAGATAGTTAGATATGTCACGGGCACACTCCAGACAGTTCATAGAAAACACCTCGTTTTACACAGACACTACACATTGAAGCTATCGTACACGCGCATCTGTGATGACTGACGCTTTACGATTCGAGACTAAAGTAAGACCAACGGAGGTGAGGTAAACCTAGCTCAGTCACTGGTGGGGAGCGGAGAGTTGCCGTACTAAACGTAGTATTATTGTTATTCTTGTTGAAGTATTTGTAAACGAATATTGTATCTTGTTTCTAAACGTAACAAAATATCTCTTGTCTCGCTCTCTCTCTCACTTCTGACGTTTAATGGCCGTGTTGTATTTTTGCTTGCTCCCAATTAAATCCAAGTCTATTCTTATAGGTTATTTGTTTCTTTTATGCGCATAATCCTTCTATTCTATGTTACGGGATAAAGGTATTTTTTTTTGACATGATTTATTGTATTTTGAGATAGCGTTAACTATTTCTCTGGAACATAAGTCTTTCTCTTTCTACTCTACCATGCTACCTTTCAAATGCGTCTCATAAATCTGTTTCCTTAATCAGGCTAAAGACACCCATTCAGATAGCATACGAATTTGCTACTACGCTGGGACATTTGCATAGGGTTGAAGGAACCCTAGCGCGCCCCACTTGGAAATATTGGGGCCGAAGCATTTTGGAGGTTGTGCCAAAATCAACTATTGTACTATGTATAAGGTCTTGTTTTCTTTGCCTGGTACTTAGAGAAGAATGTGATTGAATAAATTATGCGGAATAGTCTTCTTATGTCGTCGTGGTAGCTCAGGAAGCTTGACTCTCACTGTGAGGTCGCAGGTTCGAATCCAGTACGGTCACGAGCATTAATTAAAACACATAATAACGGGTTCTTACCGCGTTTATATGGGGGTATGAGACTCCCGATATTTCGACACTGTTGCAATTATGATAATAACCGCGTAAACTTAAAACACGAGCATTAATATGTATACACTTTGGTACCATCTCACTTTAACTTTTTTGACAAATGTAACTGTAAGTCTCACTAAATGTCAAATACGTTAGTGCGACAGAGTCCTAAAGTGGGTACATTATATTGCTCATGACTGTACAGGCCTAATACATTGATATTCGAATGCATGTTTAGATCTTAACCATCGTGAGGAAATCCACATTGTCAAGAAATGCGTTACAGAGGAATGTGACCTAATTTGTATTGGATTGGAAGATCACACAGGCAGTCGCTTTTGTAAAAAAACCGGACCTGACAAATCTTCAGGTTAGGTAAGCGGACTCTGTGAAAACGGGATTTCAAAATCATGGAATAATTTGTTTACGTCTTATAGCTAGACGTAAGGTTTATTCGTAATTACCATAACTCATTTTAGATAAACGTAATTGTGATTCGCAAGCAAAACAAATATTTTGATATTACACAACCGAGTTGTAGAATATTTAAATGGTAAAACGAATTTCGAATTTAACATGATATTGTGTTTCTAAGATCTTCCAAGAATTATTATTGTCTACTCCATTTTCGTCGTCGTTTTTAACCGCTGGATTTGTGTCTATTGTGATTGCAAAGTCGTATTATTCAAAACATGTATACAACGCGAACATTATCAAGAGTAAACTTGTTGTCAATTGTTTTTGAATCTACGTCATTTCCGCACCTCGGGCACCATATAAAAATCTCATTCGTACCGTGCCTGCCTACCACGTAAAGTGTGAGCGAGACATAGTCCGCGAGCTCTCTCCTTCCTCCTTAGCGGTTCACGCCCGTTTTAAGACTAAAGTAAGACCCAGAGGGGGTGAGGTAAATCTAACTCTGCGCCCGATACGAATTGGTGCGGGGCGGAAAGCAACTTGTTCTATACGTAGAATATTTATTTATTCCACGTCATTTAGCCGGGTGTTGTGGCTGAGAAGAAGAAATACATCTATTGCTTTCTTACAGTGTCTATAAACTAGTGAAACGAGTGGGGTAGTAGGCGGAACTAGTTATGTAACCTTGTCGAAACTGTGTGATAGGAGAGTTTCCAAAGAGTACTTATTATAGCGAAATGCCGCGGGAGCGTAGCCGGTGGGATCGACATATGCACAAAAAGATCATATTATATGAGACAACGATAGTATTATAATACTTTGAACATCATTCATTGCTTATTACGTATCGCGCAACCATAACTAGCGCTTGTATTACTACGTAATGAACGGCAGGTAAAGCGATGTAGCGGTCCAGCCAGAAATCGTGCGACCGCCCCCCCGCTTCACACGCCGGCGTCAGTTAACAGCCTGAATCGCTCGCCTGCAAGTCACGTTCGAAAGTATACAGGGTGTTAGTGACATCGTAACGAAAACTTTGAGGGATGATTCAGACCATGATTCTGAGTGGAATTTGCTGTTGCAAAAGTATGGAACTGAAAATAATTAAAAAAAAAATACAAAAATTGACATGACTTTTCCGATAGGAAATTCCACTTGATAACATCTCAGAATCATGGTCTGAATCATCCCCCTTGGTATTCGTTACGATGTCACTAACACTGTATACCCATCTCACGTAGCATATCAGATCTTGTCATTTGCAAGATGAGATAGATAGATAGATATATATGTGTGTTATCGCACGCGAATTGAGGGCGTGCGATTCAAAAATAAGGTCCACGGACTCGTGTAATTTAGTGTCGAGGGAGTATCACCCTTGTTTCTATGATCTGTGATAGTTACCCATTTATTACGATCAGGGTCCATATAAAAAGCGCAATCTCGGATAGATCGATGGGGGTTTGAGGGATATTTGCGCAAATAGTGGAAACTTATTTGACATTATGGGAGTTACGACGGCCACAGGCGGGTAAAATAGGTGCTATAAATTGTAATGTTGTTATTGGGTGCTATAAAATGTACGCACTCTATAACTTATACTTTGTGAACCCAACTGGTTAGGACATTACAGGCTGATCACCTGATTGCCCGAAAGTAAGATGATCCGTGGTTCGGATGTCACGTTAAGCCGTTGGTCCCGGTTACCACTTACGATGTGTGTAGTCGTTACATGAGCCATGTCAGGGGCCTTTTGCGGCTCAGTAATAACCCTGACACCAGGGTTAATGGGGTAGGTATTCCACCTCACAACCCACACGATAAGAAGAAGAAGACTTATGCTAACATAACATAAACAGCCTATATCCCACTGCTGAGCACAGGCCTCATACATCACTGCGCGGCTCCACTGCGGGTTGGTGAAGGTGTTTTTTACATCTAATATGCCGACCCAGCCGGCTTAACGTGCCCTCCGAAACACGGATCTTGCATTTTCGGACAATCAGGTGATTCAAGCCCGCAATGTCCTTACCAAACAAAGGACAATCTCACAAAGTGATTTCGACAATGTCCCCATCGGGAATTGAACCTCTAACCTATACTAAGTTAACTTAATTATTCTCATTCCAAATACATAATTGCACACTTACGGTTTACTATGTGGATTCTCTCAGGGGTTTTGAGGAGTTACCCGCAAACCCAGTAACTCCATACAACAGTTAGCTAGTAATCCAGCCAAGTTATCGTGAAACGGAAGGGTGGAGTACCATTGACTTAATTGACTACACTCAGATTTGCATTTTAAGAGAATCGCGATAGAGCTCGCTGAGTCGAGCTCTCCAGCTGATATTCACTGATAACTATATTAGTTTCTGAGTGAAGCACCTTATTTTGGCCTCATTGCTGTTGAATTTATATAAATAAAAGTACAAAAATCGACTTAATAATTGTATGTTGTCAATTCTATAATGTACAATCGAGACGCCTTCTACTCTTGTTTACTCTGTGCTAGGAGTCAGACGTTGTGGCTTCCTTGTGAATATTAATTTAGTAGGATTATACGAACATATTCGTCCTTAATACTAAATAGTTGTTTTCTTTTGGCCCATATCCAATAATTGGTTGGTTTAGACTATTAAATTCAAACTCAAAAAACGTCTTTATTCATCAGGTTACATAGTTACACGTTGAATCGTCATTTTTTACATAACGAACGTCGTATCCACCTAAAACTACCGCAGCACAAACTAGCTTGCAAGAAAAACCTCGGCATAGGACCCTAGACGTTCTTAAAAAACAATTGAATACTTATGTTTTCAGTCATTTTGGAGATAATATGAATCGTGGTAACCCAGTTTGGGGAACGCTTGATTCTCGCAGGTTCTAGACTAATGATTTGCGAATTTGTTTTCGAATTCATGTTTGGAACAAATATTATTATCACGTGCTCAGCGGTGAAGGAAAACTTTGCGTCAAAGCTTTATCAACCTACCCTTTTGCTCTCTATTAGCGAAGATTCACCATCATCATCTCCCTAGCATTATCCCGTTTTTCACGGGGTCTGCTTACCTAACCTGAAGATTTGACAGGTCCGGTTTTTTACAGAAGCGACTGCCTGTCTGACCGTCCAACCCGCGAAATGAAATCCAGCCCAGTTTCTCTCGGAAAATGCATTTCTCGGGAATGTGGTTTCCTCACGACGTTTCTTTTCACCGCTGAGCAACGATTTACAAAGAATATATTCCAATAACTTACGCTGTGGGTTAGCCGTGAATATATTCTTGAACTTCCATTTATTTCAGTAAAGCAGCGTCACGTCCCGGACAATTCCGGGTGTGCGAGCGGGACACAGTCCGCGCTCTCTCACTTACTCCTTAGCGGCTTACGGTCATTTAAGACTAAAGTAAGACCCAGAGGGGGTGGGGTCGGCGCTGCTTCTATGCTGGAGTGGAAGCGAATAAAAAACATTGAGCGCATTGAGCTGCTTGCAACGCAGGACAGGACACGTAGTACAGAAACATGCAAAAATGAGGACAGGCACAAAATACGGGGTTGTTGCTAAAGCAGCAGTTTCTTTCAGGCAACCCTTGGGCACAGGAAAAAATATGCTTATCTTCCCGGGCAGGGCGTAAATATCGATTTTTTTATAGTACTTAAAATGACAACAGCGTAGAAGCACACCCCGGACACTTCATACAAACAACCTCGTTTTACACAGACACTACACATTGACGTTATCGTACACCCGCATCTGTGTGTGTGACGTCTGACGCCATACGATTCAAGTCTAAACTATGTTCGAGGGGAGGTGAGGTAAACCTAGCTCAGACGCTGGTGGGGAGCGGAGAGTTGCCGTTCTATACGTACCTAGTATTCCTTATTCTATGGTAGAAGCTCAGCTTGTAAGCTCTGCTCACCCCAATAAGGCGTACAGGCGTGGGGTGGCGTATGTACATTGCAGTAGATGTACATAAAGATAGTCAGTCCCGTCGCTTCGTATTCATGTCGCGGAGCCGATAACTTTTATTGAGCGTTTCGCCGAGCGTGTCACACAACTTTGTTCGACAGTTCCACGCGTGAATATCTGGCTGGGACAGGGCTAGGCAACCTTTCAACCGGAAGAGTCAAAAATTACAATAAAAAAAATATTTTCAATTTTTTAAAGAGTTACACATTTTTTCCCCATGCTAATAATTAATAAATAGTATTTGCGTAAAAAAAGCGTTTTTTTAGATAAAAAATAAATTAATTATCTCAAGTGCCACCATCGGCAGTGGAGCAGCGTGGTTGAGAATGCTTTATACCCCCTCCGGTTGATTGAGGGGAGGTCTGTGGCCAGCTGTGGGACGTGTATAGGCTGTTTATGTTACCTATGTTTATTTTAAGTACAGTTTTCACTAACACAGTTGGCTCGACTATTGTAGACGGCGATACGGCTACTACCTATCACGTTGGTCTAACAGAAATCTAGGCGTGGGTGTGGGTGTTTAGTTCATCTTGTGATAGATGTACCTTTACTACCACGACTACTCCAATTGGGATGTTGTTGTGAGCTTATGTTATTTTTTACAATATAAATAATATTTGCGTATGGAACTCAAGAGCCTTCAACTTCACATCCAGAGACGCATATGGCTCGCGAGCCGCAGGTTGGCACCCCTGGACTAGGGGTGTGGCTTTGCTTGTACATAATATGAGAAGGTTGTTTTATATAAATAATCGTTCTATAGTCGTGAGCGGTGTGAGATCAATCATCGACCTCATCAACCATGGTGTCAGGGTTATTATTGAGCCGCCAAAGGCCCCTGACATGGCTCATGTAACTAAATACTTACTTAAGTAAGTAGTAGCCGAGACTGCTTCACGTACCTTCAGCGTGGATCATGTTACTTTCGGACAATCAGGTGATCAGCCTGCAATGTCTTAACCAAACTAGAGATCACATGATGTTTTTTTAAGCGATATGTCCTCATCGGGATTCGAACCCGGGACCTCCGAATTGCAAGCTCACCGCACTACCACTGCACTACATTAATTTATTTACCGTAGAATAAGGAATAATACTACGTATAGAACGGCAACTCTCCGCTCCCCACCAGCGTCTGAGCTAGGTTTACCTCACCCCCGGACATAGTTTAGACTTGAATCGTAAGGCGTCTGACGTCACACACACAGACGCGCGTGTACGATAACACCAATTTGTGGTGTCTGTGTAAAACGAGGTTTGTATGAAGTGTCCGGGGTCTGCAATTACTAGAAAAGACACGAAACTCACGAAGACAGTCGCAAGTCTGTGTCGAGGAAAGCAAAGATGATAGTTGTAACGTGATAGCTTACTTCCCCCCCCCCCCCCCCCCCCCCGGCTCTCCTCTCTGGGTCCCTGGCTTTGACTCCAAACGAAAAATCTGGACCCGACTGAACCGGTGTAGGACCAACCATGGAAAGTCAAACCATCACCTACATAATTTGCGCTTAAAGGAGTCGCCATACTGTGAATGTGGTCACCCGGATCAAACCATATCTCACATAGTGAACGAGTGCCCTCTGCACCGGTTCCCAGGTGGCATAGCCGAGCTGCATTATGTGACGGATGCGGCAAAGACTTGGTTAGGGGAGCTTAAGCTGGATATATGCTCCATGCAGGATATTTTATTTTTGTCTGCCATACGCAATAATAATAAGCTTTCTTTAGAAAATAATAGCCAGGACCGATTGCTTTATTTGCACGTGTTACTAATCGGTAATTTTTTAACCAATGGGTAGCAGTGTTACACAAAATGGTGTGACTCAACGGGATTAAAGATCACCCTACTTTCACACAATAGGGTGATCAGCCTGCAATGTCCTAAAGAAACTAAAGTCACAAAGTGATTTTTCTGGATAATCGCAAGCGTTGCATGCGTTAGTTCTATGGCTGTCTTCTCCCTGTCCATTGCCGTGGGATTATGGCCGTGAGTTTTATGACGTCAGTATGTTTGTTACATAAAACTGAGACAGTGTGTAAGGTCGTAAAGATGGTGGACATAAAGAGAGGAAATACGGGAGCGTTTCTCACGATGTTTTCCGTCACCTCTGAACATGCGTTAATTATTTATGATTCAAACCTTAATTATAAAACAAGATAATAATAATAAGTATATAATAATAAATATATATATAATGGTGCTAATTCCTGCAGACGCCAACTAATTTTATTTTAAGTTATACCTCTCATTTTCTTATCCGTTGAAAGAAAAGGACGGGTAATCGACAGGCATAATATTTATGGAATACACGTCAATTTTAAGCAGAAATCTAAAACAACCGTCTAAAAATTTTACATCGACCAATAACCCGACACAATTAAGTAAACATCACGTCAAACGGATTCCATACCAGCGAGATGGCTATTTTATTTGCGCGGGTTGTTCATTCATTTTAAAATTAACTTGTTGACAATCATCCGTCCCTTTCCTTTTTGGTGGACAAGAAAATGACGGGTATAACTTAAAATTAAGAGGGGTCTGCAGCAATCGGGGCCAATATTTATGTTTGATAAGTCTATTTTTCTGTTCGGTAAGTAACTGTTTTGTTTATGGTGTAAATAAAGTTATTAGTTATTATGAAAGTATTCGAAAATCGTCAGTTTAGGCCTGCGCTTGGATTTGAACCTGCGTCATTGGGAGAGCATTCTTCCAACTGAGCTATCACGGCTCAGATACAAAAAGAAAACTTAATTCGTTATTACTTTTTGGAACTCCCGAACAATGAATGGAACTTACCGGAATAAGTCTGCCAATATCCCGAAGCGGGCAAAGTTGGTATATCCAGGATTGCATATCCTTATCTGATCAAATATCCGGAGTGGATAAGTTGGTTCCGTTGTGTGTTGTGGATCAATACAGCTTATGTTTCTTACGTGTTTGTCTTTTGGTGGATCATAATATAAGATACATGCATACACATTCCCACCGTAAACAGAGACTATAGAATTCCATTTGCTTCGATCCTGACTTCTCTCGCTTCCTCCACATTCATCAAGCGTTTCATTCATACACGCACGCCAGTTCAGAGTAGATCGTACTAAACCAACTAAGGACATCTCCAATTTGGTAAATGTACGTCCTTCTAGGTCTTCGTCTGCCAGCCCTACCACCAACCTTCGCTTTATGTACCGCTTTCGTAATCCTATTCTTCATCCGCTCTACGTATCCAAACCAACTTAACATTCTCTTCTCAATCTTAGTCACTATATCGTCTTTTACACCACATCTCTCTGTTATCACACTGTTTATCATTCTATTACTCATAATATAAGACTCACATTATATCTTAACCAATGGGTTGAATTCGACTTTATGAGTTTGAATCAACAAACAAAGTCCAAAAACCTGTGAAAACCTAACTGAAACCTATATGGAATGCGTTCCCGACGATAGGCTAGTTTACAATTATTCAAATCAGTTAGTTTTTACTAAACGTCAAAACACGAAATTACTATGGAATTTGTGTGAAAAAGCACAGTTGTACGTCATAGAAAATAAGTTAAATAGAAAAAAGAAAATGTTTTTCATTACTTTTAGATCTGTCTTTATTTATTAATCAGAATTTCATAATTTATCTTCAACCTAGTACACGAACCAATTGTAAGCATTTGTGAAATGAAAACAATACTGGATTGTTGATTAGCAAAACCACATTAAAAGTTAAAAAGGCCACATTGAATCAATTCACCTAATTTATATAATCTTAAACAGCTACTGCTGGGCACAGGCTTCCCCTCAATCAACCGGAGTGGGTTTGGAGCATACCCAAACCCGCTGCTTCGCTTCGGGTTGGTGTAGCTGTTTTACAGTCAAGCCTGCAATGTCCTCCAACCAAACAAAGGACCGTCCACAAAGTGATTTTGACAATGTCCCCCTCGGGAATCGAACCCGGTCCTCCAGATCGTGAATAACAATTTAGCTAAAAAATCTTAATATTTGATAATCCATATTAACATGTTTTTTATGATTTGTAAATCTGATATAGAATAAGCTGTTACTGTCCCTTTAAATAAATAGAACAATATTGGTCAATTAATGACTTTGCGCACTTACTTTTATATGCGCAAAGCAGATTGCAATATTGCTTTTTAGATGAATTGCTTTGATGTGGCATTTTTGGACCCCCGTAGGTTTACCTAATATTATTTCATACAGCCTATAATAACATTACATCTCATCGCTACGCGTTAGCGGAAATTACATGAAGTCAAACAAGACAAGCGATTTGATACTTGAAATAAATCGCACGAGAGAATAATTTCGACGAAACAATCTGAATCAAAGACCGTAAGGCAGCGTTTAGAAACAACAAGCGGAAGCGACAGCGGGCGCGGTGTTACACAGAGTTCTAGCGGTCCAGGTGCGCGTGTACGATAATGTCAATGTGTAGTGTATTGTGTAAAACGATGTTGTTTGTATGAAGTGTCTGGGATGTGCTTGCCCGCGCTATACTTACTTAACACTTTCAAGGATAGAACGTCTAATGACGTTCCGATTCCAAGTTGTCATACTCTCATACTACCTATTATGTATGAACCATCAATGAGCCATGGTCTCTGTCCGTGAAATGGCTAAGATAATGGTAGCCGGAACCGCCTCCGCGCCCGCGCCCGTGTTGCCTGTGAATGTGGCCATAGACGGCAAGTTGATAGGACGGAAGCGGAACAGAGATCGTTACGACAAATGAGATCATGTAGGGGATTTCGTCGAAATTTGGACCAACACACGAACGTAACATACTCTATAATAGAAAAAAATATCTCACAAGACATCCCTAGAGCAATATGGAGCTGTTACATTACAAAGTGCCTGTTTCATATCACACTTATGTAAAACGTAATGTTGTTGTTTATAACACAATACAGCTTCACACCTGTATCCCTAAAGGGGTAGACAGGGTTAGGCAGATCTTAATTAAAACACATAATAACGGGTTCTTACCGCGTTTAAATGGGGATATGAGACTCCCGATATTTCGACACTGTTGCAAGTGCCATGATCACGGGATGACTGATGAGATTGGAGTGGAGTAGGTAGATCCATAATTTTCTACGGGCAGACATATCTGTCTACCCTCTTTCTAAGTAGGTAGGTAAGAACCCGTTATTATGTGTTTTAATTATGATAATAACCGCGTAAACTTAAAACAATGTATAGGCAGATCTTGTGTAGTATATACTTAAACCTCGCCATTTTGTTTAAGGGTGGTATCAATAAACGAATCTCAGCTGAGACTGCCTTCAAGACCATGCTCAAGCACCTGTTTTTATATAAGAACTGTCACATTGACATGATCTTGAGGGCAGTCTCGAAGCTGAGATTACTTTATTAATACCACCCTTAGTCCCATGTAATAGGCGGCGAGGCTGTTGCCATCAACCGAACACAAATCGTGGTAACCACGTGATATCAATTGATCCAAACATGAATTCAAACTCATAAAAGTCGAATTCAGTTGTTTAGAACTCGAGCTGGGATTCCAGACTGAGACCATACGATGTAACTCACGACTTCTCCGAAAACGGTAATCACGGATTTTTGAAAATTATTGAAATATTGTAATTTATTTGTATATATCAGCCTCTGTGGTCTAGTAGTTAGAGCCTTAGGCTCATGATCTGGAGGTCCGGGTTCGATTCCCGATGGGGACATTGTCGAAATCACTTTGTGAGACTGTCCTTTGTTTGGTAAGGGCTTTTCAGACTTGAATCATCTGATTGTCCGAAAAAGTAAGATGATTCCGTGCTTCGGAGGGCACATTAAGCCGTTGGTCCCGGCTATTAGCCGTAAAAAATACACCTCCACCAACCCGCATAGGAGCAGCGTGGTGGAGTCTGCTCCATACCCCCTCCGGTTGATTGAGGGGAGGCCTGTGCCCAGCAGTGGGTGTAGGGAGCGCTGGTAATTTCAATAAAACCCCACACAAACAATTGAATGAACTGTATTACTTAGGATATTAATTAAATTACAAGATCCAAACATTGAGACGCGTTGGCTTGCTCGCGCTAGAGATGTGACTGACCATAAATGGTAGACTATTAGGTATGTCCCATACAGTGGGACGTATATAGGCTGTTTATGTTATTTATTTATATCAGCCCATGTCCTTAGTTTGAGCTTTAAATTTATTTTCTGACGAATTCAAAATACTATCTGGTATTTTCACGTTAAATCAAGCTCGCTCCAAACTGGGTGCGGGGAGGAGTTTACCTTCTATACGTAGTATTTTTATTTACTCTATGCCAATACGAAACGAGTTCCCGAAGCTTCGATTTCCATTTAATTGAATTCGCAATTTAATTAAAAGTCTACGTTTAATTGAAACCAATACCGAGCTTCTACGTCGGACTGAGAGCGAATAAAAGCATACAACACGTTTAGTTGCTTGTCTCTTTCATGTTGTAAACACCACGGAATAGAAGGAGCTGTCGCCGGTTCAACCCCGTTCTCTTTTACTACTAAAGTCCGTTCAAAATTGATCTTCATAAAAGGTAAACAAACCTGTTACTACAAAGAATGTTCGAATTTCACCTAAACTACGCAAAGTATTCTTCTAATAACATCCGTAGCACTCAATAGATGTATGATTTCTTAGCTCAATGTGAAATTAACGTAAAATAATTATTAAAAACACATATTTTTAGGTAAAAACAAAAATCAAACAAAACCTCACACAAAAAAGTTGACATCACGTCTACTTGCGACATCCGAGCGAGTCACACATATGCGCTCAGCTATCAGTGTTTTTAAATCGAATAGACAGGAAAAGTGATAAATACGACCGGAAAATAGAACTCTTACCTAAAATAATCTAAAGTGAAACCAAGTGCATAAATTGGTGCAGTGAATAATACTTTGTATTTGGACAAATCACCAAAATTCACCGAAAAATTTGTTTTGCAATCACCCACTTTCAACATAAGTGCGAGTAACTGAGGGGAACGCGTAAGCGCCATCATTTCCACGGCGCTTGAGCTGTTCTTCTCGCGACATCGCGAACCGGTCGAACGCCGAGGTTATACGGGATTAGTGTTTGTGCCAAGGGAATATTCCCGAGTAAATAGTTCACGATGAAACCAGCGCGTACCCCACCCAGCAAAACACAAGAGTTTGACTCGACCTCCGACAACACGGATAGAGACACAGACGGTGTTAATGTCGGCAGGAGAACAAAACGCAAACGAGATGAAATCTATGAAGATTCGATGAAGTCTTTTATGGATGAGATGAAAAGCTTATTCTCCACTTTCTCTGGTAACCAAAATGAAAAACTCTCTCAATTGCAAACATCCGTACAGACTATTACCAATCAAAACTCCAGTCTACATGCGAAACTTACCTCTATGGAATCCTCCATCTCTGAACTACGTTCCGAGATAACCAGTGTGCAGCAGGAATATCAAAACATGAACACGAGAATAAAAGAAATCGAAAGTGATATCACAGATATGAAACAATCTCTGGAATACACATCAGCCGAACAAAAAGATCTGGACAATAAAATAAAAAGCTTTGAAAACAATTCCAATATTTCTGAAAAGATGAAATCTGAAATCGAAGACTTACACACTACAATTTCCATTCTAAAGTCTGAAATAATGGAGCAACAACAGCGAGATAGGCTACTCAATTTGGAAATCACTGGCCTTCCAGAAATGACACACGAAAACCTGTCGGAACTAGTGATAAAATTAGCCAAATATGCTGAGGTCGAACTCGTTCCTGAGGATATTGTACATGTTACTAGAGTCCAGCCACGAAAAAATACCGCAGGACGACCAAAAGCCATCGTTTTAAAGCTTAAGAAACGGATCATCAAAGACAACATTCTAGCTGGTATTCGCAAAAAGCGGGGTTTGAGCACTGAAGATATCTGTATTACTGGAGAACCGAGGCGCATATATGTCAATGAACACCTTACAGTCGACAACAAATTACTTTACAAGAAGTGTCGGGAAGCTGCGAAGACATCGGGATGCAAATATGTGTGGATAAAAAACTGTTTAATTTTTATGAGAAAAGACGACAATTCAAAATCAATGAATATAAAAAACGACTTAGATATAAAAAAGGTTTGGGAATAACCTCACCACCGCCAATGTTTACTCACTTTATCGTACTTTTTTTTCTGCATTATTTTTCTTTCTTGTTAAATATTTTTTTGATGTGCTGGGATTCCGAGGGCTGTTTATGCTCTAACTTCTATATTATTTTGCCAATTGCAACTTTTATGTTTAACTTCAGTAATAACAGTCACCATATGGACGGAACTTTAAAACACATAAATAACGTAGTATCTATTTTTAAGTGCTACATTGTGAAACAGAAACAGTTTTACCAATTCTCATCTACTACACATAAACATAAACAACATACTTATATACCTGTCTTAATTCAATTATTTTTATTTGTCTACATCCATTTCTTAAAATTGATTTCATATGTACCTGTCAACCATATCTCACCTTTTCTACCCTACAAACTAAAATATTTTCATCTCCATATAAAGTCATATACACATTTCATTAAAACATATACGTTACGTTATGTCGCCCACAAACGTACATCTTACCAGTCACCTGTGTGTTCTGGTGTGTATCCTCCACCTAAAAATTGTGATATATCAGACTTAATAATAATAATTTTAACTACAATCATTTCCTACAATGGCTAATTTGAGCATTTACTATCAAAACGTACGCGGGCTGCGTACCAAGACACACAGTTGTTTTCAAAACATTCGGGCTAACGCATACGATATTATCATCATAGTTGAGACGTGGTTGTGTGAGAGTATTTATGACCGGGAATTTTGTGACGATCGCTACAGTGTATTTCGGTGTGACAGAGATTTGGTGGGCACAAGTAAATCCATTGGCGGAGGTGTTATGATATTAACTAGACATGAACTACAAGCATATCCAACAAACATAGCCGTTCGTTTCTCACCCACTGACATAATCTGCGTTACGATACCGGGTCGCACATTACAGACTGATAGAAGTCTTATTATTATGGCTACATACATACGCGGGGTTAGCGTAAATCAACAATTTGACTTACAAAACTTATTAAATGTTGTAAACTCCCTTGAAAGCGATGTTAATTTATTACTAACGGGCGACTTCAATCTGCCTTTTATACAATGGGAAACAACAGATCCTACCTACGTTCCAAAAAATGAATGTAGCATAATTCGTGAATTAGGTTTTAATGTTATTAACTCCTTGTATTTTAACGGCATGACACAATACAATGTGGCAAAAAATAACAGTGGTAATACTTTGGATCTCATATTTAGTAACTTTAATATCGAAACATACGTATGTGTTCACCCTTTGTCTAAAATAGACGTGGCTCATCCCCCATTAAATATCTGTGCCTCAGATATAACGTTAAAACCTCTGACTAACACTCACATAAGCAAATACAAGTTTAATAAAGCTGACTATGACAAAATTATAAAGTTTATTAACAATATCCAATGGGATCAGGAACTTATGAGTAGGAATACAGAAGAAGCAGTGATTTTTTTCTACGAAATTCTTTACGAAGCAATACAATTATACGTCCCCTTAACAATTATTAAAAATAGTCGATACATCTACCCGATCTGGTACTCCGCGAGCCTCATCAAAATTATCAAAGAAAAAGCAAAAGCACACGCAAACTGGAGAAAATACAACAACCTAAGAGACAAACAAGAATTTTCTTTACTAAGAGCACGCTACCACCGAGTACACAATGCCTGTTACAACAAATTCATATATAATATTCAACAATCGATCACAAAAAATCCTAAAACGTTTTGGAATTTTGTTAAATCACGAAGAGGTGGAAGTAATTATCCAAGTAAATTTACGTTGGACAACTCTTTATTAAATACTGGTGCTGAGATTGTAAGTGGTTTCAACAAATTCTTTTTCAATATGTTCTCGCTTCCCGCCACAAGTTACTCGGATTTTCATAATAACTACGATCAATCTGCCACCTCGAATGTTCTTAATGACTTTAACGTCACAAAAAATCAGGTTCTTAAACTATTACGTCATTTAGATCCTCATAAAGGTGCTGGCTGCGATAATATCCCACCGGTTTTCATATTAAAATGTTGTGAAGCGTTAGCACATCCCCTTACACTAATTTTCAATAAATCTCTTAAAGATGGTGTTTTTCCCTCTATTTGGAAGGAAGCTAGGATTGTACCTATTCATAAAAAAGGCTTAAAAAGCAAAATCGAAAATTATAGACCTATATCAATTTTGAACATGTTCAGTAAGGTATTTGAAAAAGTCGTATACGATGCAATGTATCCCCAAATAGTTGCCGGTATACCGCAACAGCAGCATGGCTTTCTCAGGGGACGGTCGACTTCCACGAACTTAACAATATTTACAAAATTTGTTAGAGAACACATGGAAATAGGGCAGCAGGTTGACGTGATTTATACCGATTTTGAAAAGGCTTTCGATCGTGTGGATCATGTCATCCTTCTGTCGAAGCTATCTGCGCTCGGTATCCATGGCAACCTTTTACGTTGGGTTGAGTCTTATCTCAAAAACAGGTCGCAGATGGTTGTCTTGGGAGGCTTTAAATCAGATTATGTAAATATTCCATCTGGAGTACCACAAGGGTCCCACTTAGGACCTCTATTCTACAATGCTTATCTGTATGATATACATAATTATATTAATTTTTCTCAGTTTCTTATGTACGCCGACGACACAAAAATATTTTTAAGCATAAAAAGTCCTGAAGACACTCTGAAATTACAAGAGGACCTAAACCGGTTGAGCTTTTACTACAAACGGAATCGCATATCAATTAATATAAATAAGTGTCAAATTATATCTTTTACTCGTCGTCGAGAGGCCATGCTAACTAACTATAATATTGATGGCATCTCTCTCACTCGAGTGAATCTAGTAAAAGACTTAGGAGTAGACTTAGATAACAAACTTTCTTTAAATCAACATGTTGAGACAATTACCAACAAAGCCTTTAAATCATTGGGATTTGTCATGAGAACCTGTTCAGTATTCCGCAACCCAGTAACACTCAAAACTGTTTATATTGCGTATGTGCGCAGTATATTGGAATATGCGGCATGCATCTGGTCACCACATTATAAAAAACATATTGCTAAGATTGAGAAAATACAAAAAAGATTTCTTAATTTCCTTAACTATCGAACTTTTTTTCGACCTACAACTGACGATTTCTACACAGAGAGCTGCTCAAGGCATAAACTGCTTTCTTTAGAACACCGGCGAACTGTATACGATATGACATTCTTGTATAATATCTTAAACTCCAGAATTGATTGTCCAGAATTAGTAAGCACAGTTAATTTAAATATCCCACGGCGTCTCTCATTCCGCACCTTAAATCGACCTAATCCATTTTATGTACCACCACATCGGACAAATTACTGTCAAAATGAGACTATTACAAGAATAACTCGTACCTACAATAAACTCTTTACTGAGGTAGATCCATACCGGTATGACGTTAAAACTTTCAAAAACCATGTCATAAATAAATTTTAAACACTCAGCATACAAATATAATAGGTACACACACACAGTAGTGGATGGTGGTTTTTTGAGATTATTTGAATAGCTGCCATCCGATCCCAAGTGGCAAACACGTAGGGCTACATACATACATACATACGTAAATACACATATATATTTATATTTAAAATACACTTGCATACACACATACACACGAAACTCATTGAGAGTAGGATTGGTGAGTATATACTTCAATTGTTGTAGATACTTAACTTTCTTTTCTTTTTCTTTTCTTTCTAATATTGATACGCATAAAAGTACAGTCTTTAGTAGTGTTTTTTATTTTGAATGCAACTTATGGTTACAATATAGTTTTAGTTTTCTAAAGAACAAGCTTACGGTATCCCATTTAGTTTCTCCTGTTTACAAAATATTTGTTTATATAATGATATAGTAAAATAGCATAATGTTGTAATTAGTTTAGATTAATATTATTAAGTACTTCATAATAATCCGGGGTAATCTGTTATTGGCCTTACGTTTAATTAATGTTCTACAACACACATGCATTTATTGTAACGCTGTTGATTATCCAAATAAAATAAAATAAATAAAATCATAAATTCTTGTTAATCTGTAGCTAGCTGTCAATTTGACGATTAGTGATGAGACATTTCATTCAGGTCAGCAAAACGAGTCAGTTCCGTGAATAACTTAAGTGAATGTACTGTACTTAATAAGCCGAAATGCGCAGAAAAAATGACTTTCAAGAGAGTTAGCGTAACCACAAACAAACATATACAATATATATTTTAATATTATCATACAAAATATTCAAACAACCCAAGAGAGTCAGTTTATTTTGATAAAATAACTTGAGCTAAAATCAATTCAGCACTTCACTAGTATGCAGTTTGACACAGATAAAAAATATCGGCAGCAAAAAATATATTTGTTTACTTTTTATGAAGATCATTCTTGAACGGACTTTACACAAGTTAGTTAGTTAGTTAGTCGCCACACTGTGAATGTGATCACCCGGATCAAACCATATCTCACATAGTGAACGAGTGCCCTCTGCACCGATTCCCCGGTGGCATAGCCGAGCTGCATTGTGTGACGGATGCGACAGAGACTTGGTTAGGGGAGCTTAAGCTGCATATATGATCCACGCAGGATATTTTATTTTTGTCTGCCATACGCTATAACTACTCCTACAAACAGATAACCAAGATAGCTCTACTGCCTCTCAAATTCCATAGCCACTTTAACTGCAATGTATTTTTATGTGGTAGACTGCAATTTTATCAGTACTTTTCGTAAAATACTACATATAAAAGTAGTTTTTTGATTAATAGACGATCATTCAAAGGTTAGCTTTCCTGTGATTAGGAGGAATCTCCTTTTCACAATCTCCCTGTTCGCTTCACCTTTTTATAACCTAAATATAGCATAGTTCAAGCTTGTGTTCCCGAAGGGGTAGCCTTTGTATATGCACTAATTCTAGCCAGCTATGATTTAAGTCCCACGTAATAAGGGGCGAGTCTATTCTCCCAAAAACTACTCAGTTCTTTGTATATATATTCATATGGTTTCATATTTAAATAAATTAAATAATACTTTTAAAGGAGAGCAAAGTTAGATTTTCGCCAGCCAGTTTAAGGACTGCCGAATCGATCTTAGCTAAAGTACAAAAATAAACTTCATCGTAATAATAAACTAAAGTTTTATTCGTTTATGTACACAAATAAACTAGCTGCGATTGTCTACGGAGTTTATATTGCTTCCACGATTTATGTTTAATTTTAGTAGAGGGTTGTCTCAGAGGCGTACTATAGCTAGCTGACGCCAAGGATTTTATTGTATCTGAACTTTTACACTGCCGAATCATAACAAAACACGTAAGTTAACGACTATATCCCAATTGGGGTAGTCGGATGTCCTTTCGTCGCATATGGTCAAATTCAAAATGGTCAAAGAAACATAACATAACATAAATCGCCTATATACATCCCACTGCTGGGCACAGGCCTCCCCTGAATCAACCGGAGGGGGTATGGAGCATACTCCACCACGCTGCTCCACTGCGAGTTGATGGAGGTGTTAAAAAAAACATAGGATTATTTGTAAAACCAAGACTTGTTCACCCTGGCCGCAAACTAACTGCATCGGTTTAGATTGCGGCCATATAAAACTCATACCGGGTGCTGTAAACAAGATTTTTAAAAGTATTAAATAAGTCAATTGCGGTCGTCTTAAACTAATGGGAAAAAAAAAATTAAGGAGCTGAAGGGTGCCACTATAAAGTCTCGCGCCACCTAAATATTTTACTAACCCCGCCACTGTACAGTCATGAGCAATATAATTATTATTATTGCGTATGGCAGACAAATATCCTGCTTGGATCAAATATCCAGCTTAAGCTCCCCTAACCAAGTCTCTGCTGCATCCGTCACACAATGCAGTTCGGCTATACCACCTGGGAACCGGTGCAGAGGGCACTCGTTCACTATGTGAGATATGGTTTGGTCCGGGTGACCACATTCACAGTATGGTGACTCCTTTAAGCCCCATTTACATAGGTGATGGTTTGACTTTCCATGGTTGGAAAATGTAATGTACCCACTTTAGGACTCTGTCGCACTAACATATTTGACATTTAGTTGAGACTTACAGTTCAATTTGACAAAAAAGATAATGTGACATGGTACCAAAGTGTTTACATATTAATGCTCGCGACCGTACCTTCGCATGTACATTGTGATGCAAACTCCGATGCTTGAATGGTCGTCATCAACTAATTGTTTGCACTTAAATCCACATTAGACTGACGTTACCGCGGTCATAGACTAAATAATTATACTACTCATAGAACGGACACTCCACCTAGCCTAGATTGATGACTTTTTTTGACGTGAGTTATTGTAGATTGACTACTTGGCCGAACAAATAGGGAGGCCCAGTTGGGCGCCTCGGTTCAGGTCGTCGTCTCAGAGGATTATATTGAAAAGTAAATAAATAAAACAATCGATTCTAGTAGGTCCATAGCTTCTTCTATCGTGTGGGTTGTGAGGTGGATTACCAACCCCATCAACCCTGGTGTCAGGATTACTATCGAGCCGCCAAACGCCCCGGACATGGCTCATGTAACTACTAATTTACATCAGTAAGTAGTAATCGGGACCAACGGCTTAACGTGCCTTCCGAAGTACGGACCATCTTTCTTTCGGACAATCAGATGATCAGCTTGTAATGTCCTATAACCAAACTAGGGATCACAAAGTGATTTTCGTGATGTGTCCCCACCGGGATTTGAACCCGGGACCTCCGGATCGTGAGCCCAACGCTCAAACCACTGGGCCACGGAGGCTGGGTCCATAGCGATAAGCGCTAAATGAGGGAAATCGTCGACCATGCTGGCGTGGTCTGTATCGGGGTCCTGAAGTGTTTGTTGTCGCGAGTTGATTGGCCGCCTCTGCCGACCCCTTTGGGGATACAGGCGTGATGTTATATTATGTTTTATGTTCTGTGAAATATTATCACACCGGCCCGATGTAACAAGGTCTTCTGAGCGATGTATTTATTGTCTATTCTTTTGTTTGTCTATGGTCACTTCACTGGCCATCTTGACGTCAACCGCGCATTCTTCACGTACGAGTTAACTGTTTACGATATAATGACATCATGCTGCGAAGGATACCTGCTATTAGTTTATTTTACACATACACACATACGTACACTCACGTGGGAGTGGGCAAGGCCACAAATCGTCTCGTGGGTTGTGAGATCAATGAACGACCCCATCAACCCTGGTGTCACGTGTCTGGTTAGTTATGAGCCGCCAAACGCCCAGAACATGGCTCATGTCACATGAGCCACGAGACATGAGTCATGTGACTACATACTTAAGTAAGTAATTAATTAGTAATTTGCCTTAATGTTTACTATCAATTTATTTGTACTCTCTTATGTCAGTTGTTTTGATTGTAAGTTATGTGTTATTCCATGTTTTGTTTTTAATCTGTTCTGTGGTGTCCCTTTATAATAAACCTTTCTTTCTTTCTTTAAATACTGCTTAACGTGCCCTCTGAAGCACGTATCATCTTAATATCGGACAATCGGGTGATCAACCTGCAATGTCCTAATCAAACTATTATACAAAGTGCTGTTTGTGATTATGTCCCCAACGGGATTCGAACACAAGACCTCAGGATTATGAGCCTAACGCTCAACCACTGGACCACGGAGGATTGGCTATTGTCGTACCGAATCAATATAAGCTCTTTCTCAATTGGAAATAGAGCGCGCAGACAATCAATTTGCAATTTTGCACACGACTGTAGGTGCTGCGAGCCGACTGTCTTCGTATTCCGGGATTTGTCCCGGTTTATAGATTGGTGCCTCGCTCGGTGTCCCGATTGGTTGTCTACGAGACATTTGAATTTAGAATAGTTTTATTTAAACAGGGTGTTAGTGACATCGTAACGAATACTGAGGGGAATGATTCAGACCATGATTCTGAGTTGATATCAAGTGGAATTATCTGTCGCACAAGTATGAAAGTAAAATACTAAAATTTTCATGAATATTCCGACAGGAAAATCCACTTGATATCAACTCAGAATCATGACACCGTAACAAATACTGAGAGGGATGATTCAGCTCATTATAGTGAGTTAATATCAAGTGGAATTTTCCATCGCAAAAGTATAGAATTTAAAATAATTTAAAAAGACTTTAAAAATGTACTTCCTAGAATTTAAGTTCCTGCCTCCCTAGAATTTAAGTCCCTGCCTTCTAAGAATTTAAGTCCCAGAACTATTCTTCAAGTCCCGGTCAATGACACACGCAAACAACCCTTTACGGGCAATATCCACCATCGACCTGGGACCTCACAGTCTCAACCCAATTGAAACCAATTTAATTTAATTAATTGCCTAATCGCCTCCCGCGAGGTTCCAAGTTCAAACTGCGGCATAATATTATGTACCTTCTTTAGACACGATATTGTATACCTATATCTTCACTTGGAAGCAGTCTAAAAATATGATCAAAAAAACGAAAAAAAAAAAGCTTTAAACGGCTTTTTCTCGGGGAGACCTTTTCGGAGATTTGTGTCGGACAATCTAGTGATTCAGCCTGCAGTGTTCTACCCAAACAAAGGAAAATTTCACAAAAGTCTGGAATCGAACACGGACCTCCGGATCGTGAGCCCAACACTCTAACCACTAGACCATAGAGGCTGTTGCTGAAGGTTATAAAATGTGTTCTTTTATTAATTTAAATGATATTTTTTCTTCGAATACCTAGGTAGTATTTTTAACACGATTTTCAATTCAAAACTTTGCGTTAATTGAAAAGTTTCAACAGTTCAAGTGACTCCAACTACTTCAACTCAACCCTTCTATAACAAAGGTTTTATCCTCTCCACAGCCCATTAACCGATGAAGCATTACCAAGCACCTAGACACCTCTTCAAACGCAAGTAGCTGGGAATTGACTCATGAAATGTCTTAACGAAGTTGTAAAGAAGTAAACGAGCGTATAATATTCTGGTGTACGCGATCAAAACGAGGCATAAAATGATAATAGCTTTAGGCTGTGGATTGGACGTTAGCGGACAGCGGTGAAGGCGCGATTAGAATAATCGTATAGGTTCTTATAGATCCGTTTTGGACGACAGCGGGGAGGCTATCCCGCGCGAAACGAGCGATTCCATCGTAGACAGAGAAAGAAACAGACATGATATTATCTGTCTTTCACTTAAAGCGATATAGCATTATGACATAGAACACAAAATAAGTAGGTACTTGTATTCAGACAGAATGGACACTCTCCGCCCCGCACCAATTTGTATCGGTACCGAGCTAGATTTACCTCTCACACACCCCCCCCCCCCCCCCCATGGGTCTCACTTTAGTCAAAAAGCTTAGCATTATGGTATAGAATACAAAAGTACTCGTATTCCTACAGAATGGACACTCCGTCCCGCACCAATTTGTATCGGTTCTGAGGTAGATTTTAACCCCCCCCCACCCAATGTCCCCAACTTCAGTCAAAATGGCCGTTAAAGAGTAAGGGAGCGCGGACTGTTCGTTTCGCTCGCACTTCACGGTAAGGTCGCATATACAATACAAATTATACTACAGTAATACAATACATAACACATAAAAGACACAAACAACACACACAACATAACATAACATCATAACATTTATGAAACAAATAAAAGAGAAGGTGCAGGTCGTGTCGTATCGGGAGGTGAAGGTTTTGGCGGGAAGAAGAGAGGAATGGCGGTTACTCCACCGACAAGAGCGCAGCTCTTAAATAGAGAGAGAGAGAATTCAATACTTTTGTATGGAGTGTCAAGGCTGTGATTACAATAACACACCAGGAGTAACAGAGGAATACGAATATTACTGGTATACCCCATGATTATGCCTTTTTGATGTCAAACGTCGCGCGTTCCCATTTTATTTTATTGTTTGTGAATTACGCGTTTAATTTCCTTTCATAAAATTGTGTTTATCGCATTTAATAACAATAAAATGCTTTTTAGGTTTCCAAAACCGGGACTGTGGGGGTCTATCCCAGCCATAGAGGCAGCCAATCAGCTCGCGACACCAAACACTTCAAGACCCCGATACCGACCCCGCCGGTGTGGTCGATGATTTCCCTCAATCAGCGCTTATCGCTATCGACTCACTAGGGTCGATTAATTCTTTCAAATATTTTTCCTCTCAGACGACGCCCTCGGGCCTGTTGTCTTAAACGTTGTACCGGGTGAGAGCCTTCAGCGCTCCCCATTTGTCCGGCCAAGTAGTAAATGCCATCTGTGGCAAATCAACAATAAGTTACATCAAAAAAAAAGTGAGTCTATCGCTATCTCCTTTTCCGATTTAACGAACGTGCGTGTCATTCAGTTTCTATTTTGACAGATAGAAATGGGTCGTGTACCAGGTTCAAGATAAATTATGAAATTCTGATTACTAAATAAAGACAGATCTAAAACTAACAAAAAACATTTTCATTTTTCTATTTAACTTATTTAAAAATTTTAATCAAGAAAAACGTAATAATAAGTCCGACATTTTATCGCGTTTTTCTATGACGTCATAGTGTGTTTTTTCAAACAATTTCCTTACGAATTTCGTGTTTTGTCGTTTAGTAAAATGTAATTGATTTGTCTAGTTGGAAACTAGCCTGTTGCTATCCTTTTGGTTTGTTTAAAATGTAAACTAACGAAATTCTAGTCAATTACAGAATATAATTTTATCTTCCAGCGGGCTCTGGACGGCAACCGCGCCATATATGAGCCATGTCAGGGGCCTTTGGCGACTCAATAGTTGGTACTCCATCTCACAACCCACACGATAGAAGAAGCGAATGCTATCTATAGGGATAGACATCGTAGTATCGTACGGCTATTGGTCAAAGCCTCGATACAATTCCAGCCGCGCACGGGTGCCGTGCAGCGAGGGTTGTAGTCTAAAAAGGTCACAGATGCAATTTGTCTTTATAGCAATATTGAAATTTGACATTTCCGCATATAAAAGTAAGTGCGCAATGTCAACGATAAATTTCAACTGGATAAGTTAGTTTCAGTTTGTCTATTGCAAGGTTTTGTTAACAAAAATTTGTTAAAAAGGCGCTTGTGGTTCTCATTATAAGGCGACTATTATCTATAGTCTGTGGTTTCGACCAATGTCGCTGTCGCCCCGCTCGTCACTAGCGTCCAGTTCACCCTTAAACTTAAACCCTGAACCATAAAACAAAGAACAAGTCTCAACTTCTCAACTCTTCTCATCAAAACTTTCTTCCACTCATCAAAAATATCAATCTTCGGAGGGGCTCTAGAGCTTAACTTAAAGTGTCAGTAGCAAGGACAAATTAGCTTAAGTTTTGTCCGGTCACAAAAGCTAATATTTAATGAAATGTCACATAATCTTTTTGTTCGTGTGTAACAACATTTTTATACTTAACATTGCAGCAGATTGTAAAACTTTAATTAATATTCATAGAACAAATATTCAGACTTTCAACATTCAACAGTCTCCAATGATTCGATCCTCACACTTTTTCCATTGGGAATGTCGTATTGTACAAAAAAAGTGATGAGTATGAATGTGGAATAGGCTCCATGGTCTAGTGGTAAGAGCCTTGGGAGCGATCTGGTGTGGGTTCGATTCCTCGTAATCACTTTGTGAGACTATCCTTAATTTGGCTAGGACATTGCAGGCAATCACCTGATTGTCTGAAGAGGTGAGATGATGTTCTGGTTCGGAAGGCACGTATAAGCCATTGGTCCCGGGCTACTAGGCCAAAGACCTCCACCAACCCGCAGTGGAGCAGCGTGGTGAAATATGCTCCATATTCCCTCCGGTTGGTTAAGGGGACAGCCTCCGTGGTCTAGTGGTTAGAGCGTTAGGCTCACGATCTGGAGGTCCGGGTTCGATTCCCGATGGGGACATTGTCGAAATCACTTTGTGAGACTGTCCTTTGTTTGGTAAGGACTTTTCAGGCTTGAATCACCTGATTGTCCGAAAAACTAAGATGATTCCGTGCTTCGGAGGGCACGTTAAGCCGTTGGGATATTAGCCGTAAAAACACCTCCACCAACCCGCAGTGGAGCAGCGTGGTGGAGTATGCTCCATACCCCCTCCGGTTGATTGAGGGGAGGCCTGTGCCCAGCATTGAGACGTATATAGGCTGTTGATGATGGTTAAGGGGAAGCCTGCGCCTAGCAAGGGGACGTAATATATTATATTTATGCTGTTTATGTTATGTTATGAATATGGATGGATCTAAAGGCAACCTGCAATGTCCTAGCCAAATAAAGAGTAGTCTCAAAAAGTGGTTTCGAGAATGTCCCCATTGGGTATCGAACCCAGACCTCCAGATCGCTCCGAATGCTCTAACCATGGAGACTGTTCCACATTCATACTCATCGCTTTTTTTTGTACAATACGACATTCCAAATGGAAAAAGTACATTACCCCAAAAGTACAAATTCCACAACAGCACACGAGACGTCCTTATTCAGTATAAAAGCAAGGTGGAAATAGGAACACATTTGCCTAAGGACGTTCTCATCACATATAAATGTTGGAACTGTCAGGAATGCACTTAGAGAGGTGTCAGGGCGTGTTCACACTACTCCGATTCTTATCCGTGATGAACGCGTGACTTAAATCGTAGCGTTTCGGATTCGAAACCACTGAATTCGACTTTATGAGGTTGAATTCATGTTTGGATAATAGATGATTGATATCACGTGGTTTCCAGGAATTGTGCCCGCTTCACGGCAATAGGCTATCCCGTTACATCTTCTAACCTGTGGGTTGTGAGGTGGATTACCAACCTCATCAACCCTGGTATCAGGGTTACTATTGAGCCGCCAAAGGCCCCTGACATGGCTCAAGTGACGACTACGTACTTATATCAGTAAGTAGTAACCGGGACTAACGGCTTAACGTGCCTTCCGAAGCACGGATCATCTTACTTTCGGACAATCGGATCAGCCTGTAATGTCCTAACCAAACTAGGGATAATAAAGTAATTTTTGTGGTATGTCCCCACCGGGATTCGACCACTGGACCACGGACGTCGTTTACATAGCCCTCTAAATGAAACTTAAACATAGCTGGCGAGGAGTGGATGTATATACTCACTATTACTCAGGCGTGATGCTACGTTATATTATGTTCTGATTCTCATCCGGAGTCCGTCAAATTACGTATCTGAAGTGGTCGAGAACTATGTTTAGTTACTTTTTAAAACGACTCGGGCCCTGGGCCGAGGTTTTTTGAAGCTTCTTTTCCCCGGCTATACAGGTTGTGAGAAGTTGCAGTAGTTTTAAGCGGATGAGACGTTCTTTATATGAAAATTGACTGATTCAAAGTAATATCAAAGTAGTGTCCGAAAGTAAGATGATCCGTGCTTCGGAAGACACGTTAAGCCGTTGGTCCCGGTTACTATTTACTCATGTAAGTGCGTAGCCGTTACATGAAGAATAGAAGAATTTGAATATGGTAATTTTCAACTGGCCGCCATTCTCGGACTCGGGTCGGATAAGAATAGGATGTAGTGAGAAAACGTCCTAACGGTGAAAGGGATGAAGGGAATTCCATCCTTGGAATAGAGAACGTATATTGCAACATTCTTTAACGCATTTTAGTGAGGTGGAAATACAGGGTGTTAGTGACATCGTAACCAATAATGAAGGGGATGATTCATACTATAGTTCTGAGTTAATATCAAGTGGAATTTCCCTTCGCAAAATACATGTTTTTTTTTGTTGTTTTTTAATGTTTTTTTTTAATTATTTTCAATTTCTGTCGGAAAATTCATGAAAGTTTTAGTCTTTTTGTAAATTATTTTCAGTTCCATAATTTTCACTTGTTATCAACTCAAAATCATGGTCTGAATTATCCCTCAAAGTTTTCGTTACGATGTCATTAACACCCTGTATTTGCTTTATGTAACGCTTGGAGCAAAGGATAGGGCTGTTTTCAGTAGTGCTATAAACTTTGCCTAGAAAGGGTTGCCAAGGGCCAGTTTAATTAAAGTGTAAAATCGTCTAAGTTATAATACCTCTAAATTCATAAACAAAACAGCAGGATCTGCCCGCCAACAGCGCTGCGCAGCGAATTTTATCGAGGGGTTCCACCAATAGACTGGATTTCAATAAGTGACATTTAAACTTTTTCTAATTTTTTTTTTATTAAATTTATATGACGTTAAGTTACGTTCATGATCTGGAGTTCCAGTTTAGATTCCCGATGGGGACATTGTCGAAATCACTTTGTGAGACTGTCCGTTGTTTGGTGAGGCCATTGCAGCCTTGAATCACTTGATTGTCCGAAAAAGTAAAATGATTCCGTGCTTCGCAGGGCACACTACTAGCCATAAAACACCTCGACCAACACACGGTATGGTGGAATAAGCTCGTGTTGATCGCGGGCACACTCCTCGAAGAGCAGTCTGTAGAATACCCGACATACTGGCGACTTTTCGCCGATGTGCTAAGGAGTGTAGCTTAGCTGTTAGCCGCGTGTCGCTGATCATCCTCTTGGCTCTGCGCTCCACTGAGTATTTAGCTGAGCCGTCCCATTAATGGCTACAATACTCCATACATGATCGAGTTTGGGTATTTTGATACTCAGCTGGATCAAGATCTTAGCCAATTGTTGCCTATTGATACAACAGGTAGCTAACCAATACCCTAGTCCACTGAGCAGCAAAGGGACAATCGCTCCTACCTCCCACAACCCTCAGAATGCTGATCGGGCTGCCCCATACTCTGTTCATCAGCGAAAGAGATTTCTTCCATACAATTGCATGAAACCCATCTGTTCTTGACTGGGTTAATGTAGTGTATAAATATGTAACAGGCAACATACCTCACTCGATCAACATCAGCTATCATTTGTCAAATTACCCGTGAAATTCCTTTCAGATAACAGCTCAATCTAAAACCAGTCGTTTTATATAGGTTCATATAAATATGCTTACGCAAGACCCAACTCGAGACTACGTTTTGTACGACTGAATAATAGTTTACTTTTTATTATAAATTGGTTTGCGTTTGGCCATAGAATCAGGAATAATACTACGTATGGAACGCCAACTATCCGCTCCCCACCAGCTGCTAAGCTAGGTTTACTTTCTCGCGCAGGTGGCCAGCTCTCTGCGTACTGTAGCAGAGTACAAACTCTGCACATACTGGCCTTTCTTTCAGACCGTCAATCATTTTAAATTTCGAAATTCTCATTCCATTCCGCATTTCCTTTCATTTTGCACCGATGCCTTTACCTTCATAAGAACAATATAAATATAACAAATAATAATAATAATATATCATGTATATGAATTATAGCCTTCGCAAGTTCTAAAAACTACAAGTATTTGTCGGTTATTATTTTATAATTCCGAAAATTTGGATTGTTAGTAGAAACTAGCGATCGAACATATTAATTCGTTGGTAGGTTTATAAAAACTAGCCAAGACAGACCTGAGGCTACAATACATTATCTTATGTTATAAGAAGATTTGATATGTTATACTGTTACTTATAAATAAATTTCAGGACTGACCATTGAAGTTGGCACCCATTTAGATCTCACTTCTTTTGTCGTTGAAGTCGGCAACCAAGGCATTTAACATAATATTGAACTTGGCTGTCATTTCACATTTATGTTTTTGGTTGGATTAAGTATACTACTTAGCTCTGGCCGTGTCCTCTAATTTTGGATTTGGATCTTATACCTAAGCATCGTTATAATTTGTTTGTGAAGTGTTGTTAATAAACTGGATATTCCTGTTGAATTTAAAATGTTATTTCTCGTCGTTATTACCAATCATCCCATTGCTCTGCCGGCACGTCGAGACTCCATCCCCACCCATCGAGCCGCAGTACTGGCACGCAGGTGCTCGTCGAAGGAGTCTTCATCCAACAGTATACACGCTGTTCGTGTTATGTTATTTCGGTATTGTGAATAGACCAGGTCAAGCAGGAGGCAGGGGGCCCTACACAAAGAGCTGTACATATGGCACAGGATCGAACCCAGTGGAGGAATATCACGATTCTCAGCAGTAAGGGAACGGCAAGAAAGAATATTACGGTATTAAATGCGCGCCATTTCTTTTTACGATTTTTCTTTTTTTCTAGTGTAAAATTGAAATATTTTTAAATCCATCGTTTACATCTCCAATCTATTAAAATCAACATTGATTGACACATTCCAACTATATTAAATACAAGCAAGATAGACAATATCGAACATAATGTATTAACAATAATATTTTATTAAATCTGTGAGCCGAATACGCATGCGTTGCATTGGACATTAAACTTTAATGTTAAACAATTCTCATAGATAACACTATGAGCTACCTACCCAAGAATTGATCATCATTCATTGAGTTAAACGAGTGATATATACTTACGAATCAAATATAGATGTCGTGGCCAGATCGTACAATTGTTCACTTCATGATGTGTTCGACCATTTCATGAAATGGTCATATTTCATGAAATAATAATAAATAGTAATTTTATTTAATTCACAAAACATGTCTCATATGTGTTAGTAAACTTATTCTAGATGTTAGTAGCCTTATCTAATATTAGATGCTATGACATGCAAGTCACAGCATCTACGCAGATACGGGCAGTCGAGTCGCGCACCTATCATCGAGAGGGCGGGGTTGCCGCTGCCCCGCACCCTGCGCACCAGAGACGTGCATCGAAAAATAGAATAATATACACACATATTATGTATTTTTGTGATATGTCCCCACCGGGATTCGAACCCGAGACCTCCGGATCGGGAGCCCAACGCTCAACCACTGGACCACGGAGGCCGTCTTATTCTATCACCACTCAAGGATGCTCGTTTCATGACCCAATTTTTATTTGCAAATAATAATGCACCTGCTGTTTCGTGTTCCATCTTCATCCATCTTATCGGCAAGGTGTCAGCGCGCCACACTCCCAATATACGATACCCGGTTTTCCTCATCACTCGCTATAGTCGGCCAATCCACCGGGTATTTCGGAAAAATTCCCAATAAAAAAAACGTTTAGATTGCCCATCTATACATGGGAGGGTAAAAAAACCGGCTAAGTGTGAGTCGGGCCCGCGCACGAAGTTTTCTTTCTTGATTTGACTTCAGCTTAAGCCTTCAGCGCAGTACAGATTTGTCAGGCCAAGTAGTTAATGCCATCTGTGGCAAATCTACAATAAGTCACGTCAAAAAAAAAGATCCCGTTTTTCACCCTTTGAGTACGGAACCCTAAAAATTAGTATAAATGAAAAGTTATCTATTGTGTTTTATCAAGTGTCTAATACACATAATTGTATATTATGTCCCGGTCATTATTGCCTAAACTGTTGAGTGAATAAATAAATACCTACAATTCAGTGTGTACTCTGGTGAATATAAGGATATATTGGAATCACCGAAACAGAGATATAAGGATAACCGAAATCTCCATTATTTACATTTAAGACTATGCAAGTTACATAACCCCTGGAAACTATTCCTTCGGGACCTCGATTAGAGTCCGACCGACACAGGTTTTGTACCCGAAACCGTATTTCGGTGACGGTTCCAGTTTCGGCCGAATCCGAAACCGAAACCTATTTTTAAGGCAATTAGTTGGTGAATTACTTATATTATTACAATTATTTTGTAAGTATTTTGTTTTTATAAATACAAAATACGTTTATTGTTAAAAAACAAAACAAAAAGACTAGGCATTCACCACAGTCTACGTCAAAAATGTAATTCTATTATATATAACAGTCTATTATTATTTTGTAAGTTTCTGCTTGTTTTAATTTAATTTATTTAATACATGGGACTTAAACATAGCTGGCGAGGAGTGGGTGGGTGTACCTACTTAAGTTAAACCCCTCAACCTATCGCTTCGGAGAAATAGGCGTGATGCTATGTTGTTATTTTTTTGTTTTGGTTTTCCCCGAAGGGTAAGGCAAAGGGAACTATGCCCGTACAGCCATGTCTCACGTATTTTTTTCTTGATGATTAATGAAATGATGAAAGGTGATGATGATGAAACCTAAGCCCCCGCCCTCGGAGCAGACTCCTACTCCGAACCCCAAACGAATTAACTCAAAAGTCCGCATAAACTTTCGAGTTATGAAGCGGCTTTTTGGCACGAAGCGAAAATAGGTAGATATACTTTGTTTATTGAATACTCCGATATAATAACACCACTGTCGCGAATGTCTTCCGACTAACTTAATGCGATCATTAACCACAAAACACTACTTCGTATTAATTATTTAGATTATTCAATGAAGAAAGCAACTGTCCCGTTCCCGTTCCCGCCAAAAAGCCGCCGATTATTTTATATATTTCTTTTTTTGTCATTTATGACTATCGAGACAAACCTCTATGGTTTAACGGCATCATTTAAACCGTGTACTATAAAAGGTAAGGTAAGGTTAAAAAGGCCACATCGAAGCAATTCATCTAAACAAGCAATATTGTTATTCGACCTTTGTGTGCATAGCGCACATACTTTTATATGCGTAAATGTCAAATTGCAATATTGCTTTTGTAGATGAATTGATTCCATGTGGCCCTTTTAGCCTTGATGTGCACAATATATATACAGTTCAGATAACAATACTTACTTTAATTAAATGTAAATATCAGTTTGTGTTCATAGAAGCAGTTTAATAGTCCAATTCCATTTGATATGGAATGAGGTACACATTTCACTTGGGGCGTATAAGTTGCATAGTAACTATTACTTAATCAGTGGAGTGGTGGTAGTGGAGTGGAGTGGTAGCTTGTGGCTCTGCCCACCCCATTAGGGATTACGGGCGTGAGTTTATGTATGTATGTATGTGTGGAATAAGTAAACCTAGATCAGACGCTCAGATATGTATTTATTTGGCAACTTAGGCTCACTTGTTAGTTACAATCACTTTTAGTCACAAATGTTAAAAGGCACACTTCAGTAGTTTGGAATTTAGCATCGAAACTAGCCGAAACCGAAACCGAAAGTTCGGTCGGACACCAACGTCGACCTGCCAGCCTAATTGATAAATTATTACCACTGCTTCCAATCTGATTGATCTTCTGACCTCTCCTTCTGTAATTACGTCTCAAGGCGGAGCGTTTTTCATATAAATTAAGCTTTAATTTTCATCGACCGTTAAGACTATTAAAACTGAAGAGGCGGTTATGAAGATCATTCTAGAATACATAGTACATTGAACTCAACGTAAACTTGTAATATTTTGACGTCATCGGCCGACGCAATGAACGGCGGGTACGATGTAGCGGTCCAGCCAGAAATGTCTTCACACGGCGATGTGAGTCAACAGGAGACATGCGGACTCCTGTAATATTGTGTTTAGGGCATATTTCCCTTATTTTTAAGGTTTGTGGATAACTCGTTCGTAGCCTAGCGATGAAACTATCATAAAACCACTTGATAACTTACAAGCTACACTCTGCACTTGTAAAGTTACAAACAATAACAAAAGGATTAAGAGCTACCTCAATTACAAGTCGTCACAACCAAGTGAACAACAAGAATAAAATATAAGAACTTGTAATAATAATAAATAATAAGCCCCCTAAAATCCTACCTTACGTCCGGGTCGAACACCAGATCCACGTGGGGGGCGGACACGCGTACTATTGAAACTTACGCGGCCAACAAGGCAAAGGAACCCATTTAATATGGAGCTACGATCAAAGAAAATATTACGTAAAGGGCCGCTGCCCGGGGGCGAGCGCCGGGGCGCACCTGGAGCCGATGCTGGGTGTAACAGCATGCGATCCATCGGCGGTGGGGGAATGAGCAGGCGGGTTCCCCCCGAACAATTGACTACAGCCGAAACCAATAGTATATTATTCAACGACCCAGTACTCTCAAACCCGTCATCACCAATATCATCCACACATAGCCTCTTCCAATCACCCAGCTCATCACCTCATTCATTTCAAAATTCATCCATTTCCCGTTCATCAACCGCAACCCCTGACACCGTTTATACCTTGCAGAGTAGGGACTCGTGCAGTCCTGATAACTCTGCCGGTATATCGGATCCCAAATTGGCCACAAAGAGTTCATCTAAAAATACTAGTAGAACAAAGTGGTCACAAGAAGAACTAAAAGAATTAATGTTCTGCTATTTTATAGCTAAAGGTGAGGGATATGGATACATCAAAAGGTGTTTTGAACTTTTCAAAGAAAGAAATCCTTCTAATACCAAAATACATAAACTGTCCGCAAATACACTAGCTAACCAAGCGCGTAGTACCATATCACGAAAAGTAATACCACCAGAGATTCTAGATAATATAAAGTTGCGGGCTGAACAACACCTACGCCCATCAGATACAAGTACATCTACCAGACAGGCCTTAGCATCTGCAACATTCACACAGCCAACATCAACACCGAATTCGTTCATTAATCCTGCATTAAGTCAAAGGATGAGATGGACTCCTGAACATAATGAAGCAATAATAAGGGCATACTATAGAATCACAAATTTAGAAACTAACCTCACAACATACAGACAAGCGTTGCATAAGGATTTTATAACCACATTCCCACACCTAGCTCATATAACTGAACAACGAGTTGCAGATCAAAGGAGACTTATTATAGCAAACAAATATATAAGTGAAGATAGATTAAGACTAATCAAAGAAGAAGTTGCCAACCAACTACCACCGACATTTATAAATGATACTGAACCACATATTGAAAATAATACACAAACGGATATTGACTCTTTAATGAATATAGACCTGGAACAATTAGTAACAACAGAAAATTCTCCCATTGAAACACCTGATACTACTGAAAGAAACACAGAGATAGACAGAACATTTAAACAAGCTTTAAATTATTACCAACATATTGAACCGACAAATAGAGATTATATTCCAAAACAGAGATCATCTAAAAAGCTTGCTACAATAGTTGAGTATTTAAACACATACACATTACCAAATCATACTGATATAGTCACAGATTTTATCTCTCTACAGACGATTATATACTGTGCTGCATGGACAGCTGCTAAATTAAATGGAGCTAAGCTAGAAATCCCACCCAAGACAGACAAACAATGCTACAGAGGAAAGAAAAAGAAACCTAAATGGCAAATAAGGTTAGAACGCAGAGTAGAAGATTTAAGAACTAAAATAGGCAGGTTGTCACACTATATCAATGGAAGTAGAAGCACCAACTTAAATAGGCACGTAGACAGTATAATGAAGCAGTATAAAATTCATAGCACCCACGAAGAACCAAACACACAACTCTCACATTTTCTAGATACACTTAAACAAAAACTTTCAGTTTCATGCAATAGATTAAAACGATACAAAACATGTACATCCCGTAAGACCCAAAACAAACAATTTACAAGTAATGAAAAACAATTTTATCGTACTCTTAGAGAATCCACAAGTAGTAACCAACATGCTCCACATCCACAAGACACCCTAAATGCGATAGTAGCGCCAAGAACAGAGGAGTTACATAGATTTTGGTCCAGCATCTGGGAGAGTTCTGTCGAACATAATTATGAAGCAGAGTGGATAAAAAATGAGGAGATTAACCAACGAAACACAGAACCGATGCAATTTGAACATGTACCTGTAGAAACTTTTATATCTGTAATTGATAAATTGCATAACTGGAAAGCCCCTGGCTCTGATAACATCCATAACTACTGGTATAAAAAACTAACACACGTTCATCCATACCTCCACAACCATATAAATAACTTTATCGAAAACCCACATACATTACCCGATTATATTACTGTCGGCACCACTTATATGTTACCCAAAGACCCAAATGATCGCTCCAATCCTGCAAAATATAGACCTATAACCTGTTTACAAACAATATATAAAATTATAACATCATGTCTGACACAATTAATCTATTCTCATGTAACTACAAACAACATACTAACAGAACAACAAAAAGGATGTCGTAAGTTCAGCCAGGGATGCAAAGAACAGCTCACGATAGACTCCATTATTCTAAGGCAGGTACAACAGAAAAAACACAATTTATTTAGTATGTATGTAGATTATAAAAAGGCTTATGACTCAGTTCCTCATTCTTGGCTGCTTAAAATCTTAGAGATATACAAAATTCATCCACAAATAATATTATTCTTGCAAAATACAATGACTAATTGGGCGACAAAGCTTAGACTGACAACACCCACAGACACAATTGAGACAGAGTCTATTATGATTAAGCGTGGCATTTTTCAGGGTGATGCGCTGAGCCCGTTATGGTTCTGTCTTGCTTTAAATCCGTTATCAAATATACTAAACTCATTAAGTACAGGATACTCTTTAAAATTTCAAAACGATGAACCCAGCATACAGACTGACAAATCCGAATATAAATTAAATCACCTCTTATACATGGACGATATTAAATTGTACGCCTCAACTCAAGAAGAACTCCACGAATTAGCTAATGAAACAGAAATCTTCTCCCGAGATATATGCATGGAATTTGGAATCGACAAGTGCAAAATTAATTCGGTCAAAGCTGGACTGATCCATGAGTACAACTATCAGATGCAGAGTGGTGAGCTGATCGAGTCAATAGAAGAAGGCAGAGCCTACAAATATCTTGGGTATAATCAATCTAAGCAAATCCACCACAAAGAGATAAAAAGCACACTTATACAAAGTTTCAAACATAGATTAAATTCCATTCTAAAATCCCACTTGTACGCAAAAAATACTACCAAAGCTATTAATACCTATGCGATCCCCATCCTAACCTACTCGTTCGGAATCATAAATTGGACAAAGGCGGAAATCAAGAGTTTACAACGTACAATAAGTACTACCATGACACGGAACCGTAAACACCATCCAAGATCTTGTATTCAAAGACTAACGCTACCACGAAGCGAAGGGGGTAGGGGACTCATAGATATCAGTAACTTACACAGCAAGCAAATAACCCGTCTCCGAAATTACTTCCATTACAAAGCGCAGACATCCCCTTTACATAATGCAATAGCCCAAAATGACATTAAACTCACTCCACTAAATCTACATGACAAAGTTTCACAGAAGAACGAAGCACAAACCGACAAACAGACTAAACATAGTGAATGGGCCCGGAAGACATTGCACGGAAGACACCACCACGACCTGAACCAACCTACCGTCGACAAACTTGCGTCGAACGAATGGCTCAGGCGTGGTGCGTTGTTTCCAGAGACGGAAGGCTTCATGCTTGCAATACAGGATCAGGTTATAGAAACCAGAAACTATCAAAAGCACATAATGAAAGTTCACAATTTGCCCACCGACACATGTAGACGATGCACTAGCGCTTCTGAGACCATACAACACATCACTGGTGCGTGTAAGTCAATAGTGCAGACAGATTATAAACATAGGCATGATCAGGTAGCCAATATAATCCACCAAAAGCTTGCAATAAAGTATAATTTGACAAAAAACCCACCTACGCCTTACTATAAATATAGCCCGGAAATTATTCTTGAATCAACCACTCATAAACTATATTTTGACAGAGCGATACTTACGGACAAAACCATTCATTATAACCGACCAGATATCACCCTTATTAACAAAGAAAAACGAACAGCACTACTAATAGACATTGCCATACCCAATACACATAATTTACAGTCTACAATATCCGAAAAACTGAACAAATACACGGATCTAAAATACGAAATAGCACGGATGTGGAACCTTCATACAGTTACAATAGTTCCCATAGTCATTTCTACTACTGGCGTAATACCCAAACAGTTACTTCACAATATCCAACTCCTTGACCTACCCCGACAAATCTATAGTGTTCTACAAAAAGCCACAATATTAAATACATGCCGAATAGTCCGAAAATTTTTACAGACAGACCGACCTGCAACTTAACCCAATTTATTAAATGAGTGATCACTTGGTTTAGGCCCGTGATCACTTAAAGGTACCGGCCTTAAAGAGCCGAGATGGAAACAATCCAGATATATACAAAATAAATAATAATAATAATAAACTATATTAGACAACCTATTAGCATAGAATAAGGAATAATTCTACGTATAGAACGGCAACTCTCCGCTCCCCACCAGCGGCTGAGCTAAGCTTACTTCACCCCCTTCGAAGATATTTTAGACTTGAATCGTTTGGTGTCCGACGTCGCACACACAGATGCGCGTGTACGATAATGTCAATGTGTAGTGTCTGTGTAAAACGAAGTTGTTTATATGAAGTATCCGGCGTGTGCTATCAGTTCACATACATACATACAAATGATCAATTCACATGTTATTTTTATCCGTGTTTGTTTAGAACCATAAAAGCTGTATCGGAATCGATCACAGTTTCGTAGAAGAGAAATGACTTTATTGTATACATGTGAATAGTCTATATTGTATACATTAATAGAACATGATGTATATGAAGCATCGAGGAAGCGACAAACTGGTTTTAGAGGGAATCTCGTATACGAGGTACGCCGCATTGATTGGCATTTATGCCTACTCGGTACGACAGTGCACTGTGTGTGTTTTTGAGTTCATTTCTTTCAATGTTTTCTGTATTTTTATATTATTATTTTTATTTTATTTTTTATTTTTCTGTTTTAATGCGACGAATGGGTGCCGAGACAAACCTCTGTGGTTTAACGGCATCATTCAAACCATGTATTTAGATTAAGGATATAAAAAAAAAAAAAAAAAGTCATTACATTTATTACAAGGAAACGAAAATAAATAAAAAAAATAAAAATTATGATAAAGAATATTTTTGTTTCCATCACACTCATTGATTAAAATTATGAAAAGGATATTTTTGTTTGCTCATTGATTTACCACTACCGTATATACAGCGCTTGCTACACAAATGCGGCGAATGCGCTTGTTTAGCTATACATTCGTACACAGCGGTATATACATTCAACAAAATCGTGTCATTTAACAAAGTACGCATCTTCTTATTACGTATATATACGGTCACGGTTAAAAATATTGAGCAGCTGTAAAAATATTGCCGTCCTTCTCTTAGCACAAGAGAAAGAAAGGGACAGAGCTAGTTTTACAACTCTTAAAGTAAATTTATAAAATGTGTCCGCTTGCATTGGCACATATATCCGTAGTTTTTGTCACTTTGTCATTACAAATTCATAACACAACAATATCCCAAATTGAGGTAGTGAGAGGTATATCCTTAATGTGAACTAAGTACGGTCACGAGCATTAATATGTATACACTTAGTACCTTGTCACATTAACTTTTTTAACAAATTAAACCGTAAGTCTCATTAAACGTCAAAATGATAGTGCGACAGGGTTCTAAAGTGGGTACTGCTCATGTCTGTATATTAGCGCGTGGTACTCTACTCGTATTGACCGGGAGTACCTGTTTTAGTGTATTTTAAACTAAAATAATAATTTTGGTGGGTTTTACTGCGAAAATTAAAATGTTTATACTATGACAACATGCACAATGACATTACTTATTAGAAATATGATGTTCCATCCTTTTTTCGCTTTGAGCGCTTGTAATAATTAGAGGAACTCGGTGGCGCAGCGGTAAACGCGCTCGATCTGCGATTGTTGAAGTTAAGCAACTTTCGCAAAGGCCGGTCATAGGATGGGTGACCACAAAAAAAAATGTTTTCATCTCTAGCTCCTCCGTGCTTCGGAAGGCACGTTAAGCCGTTGGTCCCGGCTGCATTAGCAGTCGTTAATAACCATCAACCCGCGTGATGGTTTAAGGCCCGATCTCCCTATCCATCCATAGGGAAGGCCCGTGCCCCAGCAGTGGGGACGTTAATGGGCTGGTGATGATGATAATGTTGAATACTTTTAGGCCAGAAAATCTTAATGTTTTCTGCGTGTTTTTGAAATATCAAATCTAATATTATTTTTTTCGCTCCCGTTCTAGCACAGAGGCGTTGGAAAGTAATAATTAATGTAAAGCTAAAGGGTAGAAGAATAGACTTAGCTAATGAAAACATACGTTACTAATGGACTCTAATGGCCCCCCGGGCGAAAGATAACCCTACCCACACATTACCTATTTCAGTCCTGGTTGCAGAAGTGTGCATCATTGCATGAAATATAATAGATATTTCTTTAGGGTTCCGAACCTCAAAGGAAAACGGAACCCTTATAGGATCACTTTGTCGTCTGTCCGTCTGTCAAGACCCTTTTTCTCGAGAACGCGTGAGGATATTAAGTTTACATTAACATCTAATAGTTATTATGTCTGTGGTCCCTTGAAGGTGTAAAAAATGAGCTTCTAAATCAAAGAGTCGGATATTTTTACCCAACTGCGGCGAAACAAAATGCAGGGTTATGTTTGACCGCTATGTATGTATGTACGTCTGTTCCCTCCTAACTTAGAAACCACCTGTCAGAATTTAACAAATGAGGTGTCACTAAAACCTTGATGGTTCGCTGGTTTTTGAAAGGGGAGTCTGGTGCTTTATTTTTATTGTTCTTCTTCTATCGTGTGGGTTGTGAGGTGGATTACCAATTCCATCAACCCTGGTGTCGTTGGTGTATTTTTATTGTTGAAAACATGTTACAAAGATACTACATGTGTTATTTCATCATAAAAATCATAAACAGCTTATATACGTCCCACTGCTGAGTAGGCCTTCCCTCAGTCAACGGAGAAGGTATATAGCATACTCCACACTGCTCCACTGCGGGTTGCTGCAGGTGATTTTACGGCTAATAGCCGGGACCAACGGTTTTACGTGCCCTTCCCAGCACGGAATCATACTACCTATAATCCGTTAACTATCGTGTCTGAATACCCTTACGAGGTTAAGTACCCAATTACTATTCCCGTGGAGTAGGTACTTTTCATCTTGCGACAGATATACCTCTGATTAACCCGATTGGAAATATAGTCGTAGGCTTATGTACGATAAGGTTCAAAAGTCCAATCAGTTTCTTGCAAAGTAATAAATTAACTGGTTGCAGTTAAGACCTTCTGGTTACATGTCGTTTCTGTAATAGACAAAAACACCTACGAAAATATAAATTTTACAATTATGACAAGTAATGGTTCATAATTTCACCACTGTTTACAAATAATTCGTCGGGGTCAGTGTCTGCACTTTTGCTTTTTGATAGTAAGTACGTATGTTTGTTTATTAACGAATATATCTCCTTGTTCCAGATGTAGGCTACGAGTATGTGGTGGACCAACAACCGATTGGCAAGTTGTTGTTCCGTCAGTTCTGTGAGCGCACGCGGCCTGAGTACCACAAGTACAACAGCTTCCTCGATGCGGTCAGTATCGTCATCATCGCCGTAAGTCCCCTTCATTGCCGGCATAACATAACACGACAACATAACATAACAACAACACAACATAACACAACCACATTACATAACATAAAGCGCTAAGATGGCATTCTAGCAAGCTATTGTCTCGTTAGTTCAGCGAGTGAACGCAAGTGAACATCGTCGTAAGTCCCCTTCATTGCCGGCATAACATAACACAACAACATTACATAACATAAAGTGCTAATATGACAGCCTAGCAAACTGTTGTTCCGTCAGTTCTGTGAACGCACGCGGCCTGAGTAACACAAGTACAACAGCTTCCTCGATGTGGCCAGTATCCTCATCATCGCCGTAAGACCCCTTCATTGCCGGCATAACATAACACGAAAACATACCATAACACGACAACATTACATAACTTAAAGCGCTAAGATGGCATCCTAGCAAGCTGTTGCTCCGTTACTTCAGCGAGTGAATGCGGCCCGAATACCGCACATGTAGTAATCATCGCCGTAAGTCCCGTTCATTGGTGGCATAACATAACACGACAACATAACATGACAACAACACAACATAACACAAAGCGCTAAGATGGCATCCTAGCAATCTGTTGTTCCGTTAGTTCAGCGAGTGAACGCGACCCGAGTACCACACACGTAAGTTCCTTTCATTGCCGGCATAACATAACACAACAACATAACATAAAGCGCATCCTAGAAAGCTGTTACTGTTCCGTCAGTTCAGCGAGCAAACGCGGCTCATGTACCACAAATATAGTTGTCACCGCCGTAAGTCCCCTTCATTGCCGGCATATCATAACAGAAAAACATTGCATGACACAAAAACATAACATAACATAAATAGAACTCAGAATCATGGTCTGGATCATCTCCCGCAATATTCGTTAGGATGTCACTAACACCCTGTATGTAATATATAACAACATAACACAGCATAAAGCGCTAAGAATGCAGCCTAGCAAGCTGTTGTTGCACCAGTTATGTCGGAATACCGTAAGTCGGGAGGAGTGTGTTTAATTATGACAACAACCGCGTAAACTTCAAACAATGTATAGGTCGTTCTTCTTTTTTATCGACAATAAAAAGACATTTTCTCAATATATCGGATTTAACATCTTTAAAATTATAACGACAATTGATATTCTAAAACATAATATAAAGATGTGTCTGTAGAGGGCTATATAGTGTTTCTCTTTATCTTGGTAACATACTTTTCTATGCAGGGGCATTTCAAATAATATTGTGATTTACCACTCTGTCACAGAATTTTGTGAAAAACAATCAAGCTACGTTAATCTAGTGATTCGACCGATCTTGTGTTCGAGGAACCGATTAGTATTTTGCTAGTATTTTGAGTATATAATAAGACAACTATATTTTTGGACAATGGAAAGATTAAAATACAATTCTAAATCATAACTTATTAGAACGATGGACAGATCATTGTCGATAAAAAAGAAGAACGACCCCTATACGCAACGCTATTGTTCCCTTGGTTGCAGGCTGACAGATACGAGGTGGAGGTTGATGAGAACCGCGTAGCACTCGCAGCTGAAGTGTTCGGGCGGTTTCTGAAGACTGACGACCACACGTCCGTGACCGACGTCGTAACTGACCGTGTCATCGAAGACACTAGCTCCTTGTTAGAAGGTATTTATCTAGAAAGTTCCTGTTCGCGCTCTAGCGTGGTGCGTATGGCAGCAGGACTGAAAGGTAGAGAATAGACTAGTGCGAAAGAGATAGACCACACAGACAGACAATGGATTATTCTAAGAGCTGTCCCACGCATTATGCTTTAACCACACCCTGGAGACTCTGTAAAAAAAAATAATTCTTAAAATTGCCGCCTGATGCGTAAGTGTGAGCTAGACACTGTTTAACTTTCGATTCGACTACTGGTTAAAATAAGACAAAAGCCCGAAGTTTTAGGAATCGCGTGTATTGTTCATCATTAGAAAAAGGTATATATATTACAGTATTGCCATAGTTAAATAATAATTTAAAACTAAAATATTGGGCTTGCCAATAACACAGTCCGCGCGCTCTCTCCCTTACTCCCTAGCAGTTTTCGTCCATAAGTAAGACCCAGAGGGGGTGAAGTCGGCGCCTGGTATGAATTGATGCGGGGGACAGTTACGGTTCTATACTATTTATTCTTTATTCTGTGCTATAACTGAAAAGGTGAGGAAAAATATGCGGTTGGTGGATTCTTGTCGTCATTTATAAAACATTACCAAATGAATAACTTAAGTTTATATGTGATAGTTCCTGGAGCATTGTGGTGGAGTATACCCCCTCCGGTTGATTGAGGGGAAGCCTGTGCCCAGCAGTGGGACGTATATAGGCTGTTTATGTTATGTTTGTATGTGAAAATTCCGAATAAATCAATTTGAAGGTTAAATAACCTTTTTTCTTTCACAGTCGGCTCCAAAGACATATTTGCAGAATGCGTGAAATGCGTGAAGAGCTTCCTGGCGGGGACTCCGTTCGCGGAGTTCGAGAGGTCGATGTACTTCCACCGGTACCTGCAGTGGAAGTGGCTGGAAGCGCAGCCGGTGACGCAGCACACCTTCCGGATGTACCGGGTGCTGGGGAAGGGCGGCTTCGGGGAAGTCTGTGCCTGCCAGGTAACTTATCTCTTCTTCTTCTTCTATCGTGTGGGTTGTGGGGTAAATTACCAACCTTATCAACCCTCGTGGCTGACTGTAGTGGTTTAGCGATTTACGAGAAACGCATTTTCCGAGGTATGTGACCTAACCTGTACTGGGCTGGTTTTCCCTTAGCGGGTTGGAAGGCCAGACAGGCAATCGGTTCTGTAAAAACCGGACCTGTCAAATCTTCAGGTTAGGAAAGCGGACCCTGTGATAAACGGAATAATGCTAGGGGGATTATGAGTGGGCCGATAGCGATAAGCGTTGAATGAGAGGAATCGACGACCATGTCGACCATGTCTCTGTGGTCTAGTGGTTAGAGCGTTAGGCTCACGATCTGGAGGTCCGGGTTCGATTCCCGATGGGGACATTGTCGAAACCACTTTGTGAGACCGTCCTTTGTTTGGAAGGACTTTTCAGGCTTGAAACACCTGATTGTCCGAAAAAGTAAGATGATTCCGTGCTTCGGAGGGCACGTTAAGCCGTTGGTCCCGGCTATTAGCCGTAAAAAAACACCTCCACCAATGGAGCAGTGTGGTGGAGTACGCTCCATACCCCCTCCGGTTGATTGAGGGGAGGCCTCTGTGCCCAGCAGTGGGACGTAAGAAATATCGATTCTACAACAGTTCCAAAGCACTTCTTTCCAAAGGAAGATAGTTGTCTTACCTGAAATAACCTCAAAGTGTGTCCATTCCCCCGCAGGTCCGAGCAACGGGCAAGATGTACGCGTGCAAGAAACTAGAGAAGAAGCGAATAAAGAAGCGCAAGGGGGAAGCAATGGTGCTGATAGAGAAGCAGATCCTGCAGCGGATCAACTCCCGGTTCGTAGTGAGCCTCGCGTACGCGTACGAGACCAAAGACGCGCTATGCTTGGTGCTGACAATTATGAATGGTGAGTCACAATATACACCTACTACTACTACTACTACTGCTGCTGCTACTACTACTGCTGCTACTACTACTGCTGCTACTACTACTACTGCTACTACTACTACTACTGCTGCTGCTACTACTACTGCTGCTACTACTACTGCTGCTACTACTACTGCTACTACTACTGCTGCTACTACTACTGCTGCTACTACTACTGCTGCTACTACTACTACTGCTGCTACTACTACTGCTGCTACTACTACTGCTGCTGCTACTACTACTACTGCTGCTACTACTACTGCTACTTGACAACTGAGATACCTTCAAGGCCGAGTTTCCACTGACGCGGAGATAGACGGAGAAGAGCGGAGATTGATTTGACTAATCACAGCGTTCGAGAGAGCGTAAAACGAAGACGCTCTGTCGCTCTCTCCCTCACGGTGATTGGTCGATTCCTGCACACCTCCGCTCCTCTCCGCACAGCTCCGCGTCAATGGAAACGCAGCCTTATATCATCACATAACCACATAACTGTCAAAGGATCATCCATGTCATCCATCGTTAGATGACCTAATTACCCACACCTCACCAAGGTTGTTAGACCCACAGAATAGAGAACCCACAGATTTCTGATTGTTTGTTTGTTTGTTTCAGGTGGGGACCTCAAGTTCCATATATACAACATGTGTGGCGCCGACACAGGGCTGGGGTTGGAGCGCGCGCGGTTCTACGCAGCACAAGTCGCTTGCGGGCTCGAGCATCTGCACAAAATGGGCATCGTGTATAGGTAGGTCATCACTAATTTAAGAGCCACGCTCTTGTCGGTGTAGCATTCTCCATGTAAATTTTTAGGGAAAAATAGGGCAGTGGTTTCCCTCTTGCCCTTTGCCTTGTATATGCAGGTAGGTTATTATCAGGGATATGAGACTCCCAATCCAAGAGAGTCTCACATCCCTATGAGTTTTAATTATGAATGATAATAACCGCGTAAACCTCAAACAATGTATAACAAATACTTTATTGCACTGTCTCACATACAATTACAGAAAAAAAAAACAAAACAAAAGAGAAATACATAGAGTACAATAGTCGGCCTTATTGCTAAGCAGCAATCTAAAAATAAATAACTTACGTCTTTGTAGAATCTGAGGTCGATAATTTCCCAAAATGTCCTTTTACCAAAACGTCCTTTTATTAAAATGTCCTTTACCAAAATGTCCCTTTACTAAAACGTCCGTTTACCAAAATGTGCTTTTACCAAAATACGTAACACTGAATTGCAAAAATGATCCAAGAATATCGTATTAGGTCTCAAAATGAAAGGGCTTATCTCTCTCTCTGACTTTCTGTCTCTTTCTTATATAAATCCTTAAAATGTTGCAGAGACTGCAAGCCAGAGAACATCCTCCTGGACGACGCTGGCCACGTGAGGATCTCGGACCTGGGGCTCGCCGTGGACGTGCCCGAGGGCGGCAGCGTGCGCGGCCGCGTCGGCACCGTGGGCTATATGGCGCCTGAGGTGAGCCGACACTTGGTACAGATATAGAAAGAGCGGAGTTGTTCGAGTTGTTCCAGCAAAGGGTCCTATTACACTCCCCATGATGATGATGATGATGTCCTCTCAGACGTATCCGTCGACGGCGATACCCTCAGCCACTGACAACGACGCCTGGGCCCTTGTTTTTTTTTGACGTGTCTTATTGTAGATGATGCCGCAGATGGCATTGACTACTTGGCCGGACAAATGGGGAGCGTTGAAGGCTCTCACCCGGTACAAGTTGGGCGCGAACCTTGGCTCAGGGCGTCGTCTGAGAGGAAAAATATTTGAGAGAATGAATCGACTCTAGTAGGTCGGTATCGGGGCCCTGAATCCCACTTGAGTTATAAGTGTAGTGGTAGCATAGAATAAGAAACAATACTGCGCATAGAACGGCAACTCTCCGCTCCCCCACCAGCATCTGAGCTAGGTTTGCCCCCCCCTCGAACATAGTTTAGACTTGAATCATATGGTGTCAAACGTCACACACACAGATGCGCGTGTACGATAATGTCAATGTGTAGTGTCTATGTAAAACGAGGTTGCAGGTATAGATGTGTACTCCATGTCCGTTATAATATACAATAAATTACCTAAATTCATAACTGAAATAGACTAAAATACATCTGTTCAAAATGTCGTTAAAAATACTTAATTGAAAAAGCATTCAATCAATCAATAATACTTTATTGCACAACGACATATACAAAGGACATAACCATACGAATAAAAAAATAGGCACAATAAGCGGCCTTATTGCTAAACAGCAATTTCTTATTTTTAGCATTCTATACGCCGCATGAGTTTTTTAACGAATCTTTTAGATACCGATTATTGTAAATGTACGTATTATTTATTTTATTTTTTAACTTAATCTCTATTATTTTTATTCTTGGTTTTCAATCAATCAATAATACTTTATTGCACAACAACATATATAAAGGACATTAACATACAAATAAAACATAAGCACAATAGGCACAATAGGTTTTCTGTTTTCATTATGTGTATAATTTTAAATTGTTGTTGTAGTGTTCCTGTTTGTACTTTCCTCTACTTTTAAGAGTTTAAAAACATCAGGAATGCAATAAATATCTTATCTTAATAAATTGTTTCCAGGTGATAGACAATGAGCGGTACACGTTCAGTCCGGACTGGTTCTCCTTCGGCTGCCTGGTGTACGAGATGATAGAGGGCCGGGCGCCCTTTCGAGCGCGCAAGGAGAAGGTCAAGCGGGAGGAGGTCGACAGGAGGGTCAAGGTGAGTGACGTCACTATTGAGTGAACCCGACCTCCGTGGCCCAGTGGTTGAGCGTTACACTCACGATCCGAACGCCCCAGGGTTCGAATCCCGGCGTGGGCACATCACAAAAATCACTTTGCGATCCCTAGTTTAGTTAGGGGACGAAAAGTCCGAAAGTAAGATTATCCGTGCTTCGGAACGCACGTTTAGCCGATGGTCCCGGTTACGATTTACTGATGTAAGTACGTAGTCGTTACACGAGTCATGTAAGTGGCACTTGGCGGCTCAATAGTGACCCTGACACCAGGGTTGATGTGGTTGGTAATCCACCTCACAACCCACACGATAGAAGAAAGAGAGAAGAGTGAACCTGGGGTGACCCTAAAAAGATACCATGATGACTTCTATTCCAGATGTTGATCAGGCGTCTAAAGTATAAAACTGCATTTAATTTGAATATGTCCATCACGCAACGAGAATATGCTACTTTGACAACCTATTCAAATGAGATACGTTTTACGAAACTTCAAAACGAATGTTTTCTTTGAAGTTTGTATGGAAATATTGTACTGTGACGTCATCAACGAAAGCGGCCAAACGTCGTCGTACGTCGTACAGTCTCTTACTTAATCTATAAATAAAATTTTAAAATGATTCGAATAGTAAAATTAGATTTTTTTGATTGATTTTATTTATCTTTGGCCCAGTCAAATACCCTATTGTATCTTTCGGCGGGTCTTCAAATTCATACCGTTAATAAAATAAGCGTTAATATGCCACTATGGCCTTTATTTCTGTGGTATAAAGGTATAAATCGTCGTGCGCCTTTTGTCACTTATTTACATCACGGTATATCAACTTATTTACAAAACGGCGTAAGTGGGTAAGCAAGCAAAGCACAGACGAATATCGACAGCTTCCATGTTTATATCACAATTTTTGACCCCTCTGACAGCTGTTGGAATGTTTTTTTCAAATAAAATTTGTCCCCCCCCCCCAGCACGAGCAGGAGAAGTACTCGTCGAAGTTCAGCGAGTGGTCGCGCGCGCTGTGCGCGGCGCTGCTGCAGAAGGCGGCGGGCGCGCGGCTGGGCTGCGCGGCGGGGCGGCGCGGGGCGCAGCTGGTCAAGGCGCACCGGTTCTTCTCGCAGCTCAACTGGGCGCGGCTGGAGGCCGGCATGGTGGACGCGCCCTTCGTGCCCGACGTCAGTGCACTGCTTGCTTTTTAACTGTACAGGGTGTCAGTGACACCGTAACGAATACCGAGGGAGACGATTCTGAGTTGATATCAAGTGGAATTTTCCGACGCAAAATTTGTTTTCATTTCTATACTTTTGCGATGGAGAATTCCACTTTCACTTGATATTGACTCAGAAGATTGTCCGAAAGTAAGATGATCAGTGTCAGCGCGTGGAACATTCGCACCCGGCTACTATTTACTTAAGTAAGTAGCCTTTGGCGGCTCAATAGTAACCCTGACACCAGGGTTGATGAGGTGACTCGACCTCACAACACAGCCCACACGATAGAAGAAGAAGACACATTAAATTATTTTTCCGTTACAGCCCCACGCGGTGTACGCGAAAGACGTGCTCGACATAGAGCAGTTCTCGACAGTCAAGGGGGTGAACCTGGACGCGGCGGACGACACGTTCTACGGCAAGTTCAACACGGGCAGCGTGTCCATCCCGTGGCAGACGGAGATGATCGAGACCGGCTGCTTCACCGAGCTCAACGTCTTCGCCAGAGGTATACGAAACAAATTCTCATACAGTTACGGTCATGGTCCGTCCGTCCGAACCCTCTCGCACTAACATATTTGATATTTCATGTGACAAATATGTGTTTATGGGTCAATTTGTCGAAAAAGTTAATGTGACATAGTATCAAAATGTATACATATTAGTACTCGTGGTAGTCATATTTGATATTTAATGTGACAAATATGTGTTTGATGGGTCAATTTGTCAAAAAAGTAAATGTGACATAGTATCAAAATGTATACATATTTAAAGCACATAATAACGGGTTCTTACCGCGTTTTAATGGGGATATGAGACTCCCGATATTTCGACACTGTTGCAAGTGCCATGATCACGGAATGACTGATGAGAAGAAAACGCGGTAAGAACCCGTTATTATGTGCTTTAATTATGATAATAACCGCGTAAACTTAAAACAATGTATACATATTAGAACTCGTGGCAGTCATATTTGATATTTAATGGGACAAATATGTGTTTGATGGGTCAATTTGTTAAAAAAGTTAATGTGACATGGTATCAAAATGTATACATATTAGTACTCGTGGCAGTCATATTTGATATTTAATGTGACAAATATGTGTTTGATGGGTCAATTTGTCAAAAAAGTTAATGTGACATAGTATCAAAATGTATACATATTTAAAGCACATAATAACGGGTTCTTACCGCGTTTTATTTATTTATTTATTTATTTATGGATCACTTATCATGTCATTTAATGGGGATACGAGACTCCCGATATTTCGACACTGTTGCAAGTGCCATGATCACGGGATGACTGATGAGAAGAAAACGCGGTAAGAACCCGTTATTATGTGCTTTAATTATGATAATAACCGCGTAAACTTAAAACAATGTATACATATTAGTACTCGTAGCAGTCGTATTTGATATTTAATGTGACAAATATGTGTTTATGGGTTAATTTGTCAAAAAAGTTAATGTGACATGGTATCAAAATGTATACATATTAGTACTCGTGGCCGTAGATGGTATGTGTGGTATAAGCTGTGGTGTGTGGTGGTTGCAGGCGAGGACGGGCGCGAGGCGGCCACGGCGGACCTGCAGCTGGAGCCCGCCGCCGCGCCGCCGCCCGACGACCACGGCTGCTTCATATTCGCGCGGCGGGTGAGACCACTACACCTACTTACTTGCTATTGTTAATCCACCCCATTATTGTTAGCATTTTATTCAATGCAATTCAATTCAAACAAGTTATTTATTCAATGCAATTCAATTCAAACAAGTTATTTATTCAGTGCAATTCAATTCAAACAAGTATTTTAATCAATGCAATTCTATTCAAACAAGTTATTTATTCAATGCAATTCAATTCAAACAAGCATTTTATTCAATGCAATTAAATTCAAAACAATCTGATGTAAGTTAGTAGTCGTTACATGAGCCATGTCAGGGGTCTTTGGCGAATGAGACGTTTGTTTTGTAAAAAATGACGATTCAAAGTGTAACTATGTTACAATACAATACAAATACACTTTATTTCACCAAAATAAAAATAAATAATTACAAAAAAAGACTCTTAACTAAGTACATGGCAAATGGCGGCCTTATCGTTTAAAGCGATTTCTTCCAGACAACCATATGGTGAGGACAAATTTAAAAATTGAAAGATTGCGGGTACAAACCATAACCCTACCTATCTACTGAATTAAGATATATTTGTTATAAGTAATTGATTTGACTAGTTGGCTACTAGCCTATTAAAGTCGTAACTCCGACAGTCCTTTTAAAATCAAAACTACATTGTTTTACTATTGTGTCTGGAAACCTCGGGTATACGAGGTTAAAGGCGCACGCAACATTAGCAGAGTAAGCCAACGTCCCCGTGCCCCCAGGTGCTGTGCCCCCAGAAGAAGGTGCCCCCGCGCCTGCGCGCCGTGCCGGTGCCCGAGCACCTGCTGCAGCCCACGTCGCCGCCCCCCGCCCCCGCCGCCGCCGCCCCAGCCGCCCCCGCGCCCCTCTACAGCTGACCGCAGATCACGTGAAATCACATACATTGCTAAGCACTGGAAGGGTAGACATGGCTATATACAGACCATGTTTTGATCAAGGTATTGCAATATTGCTTTGTTAGATAATTGCAATAATGTGCTCCCCCCCCCCCCCCTCCTGGTCCTTACGTTTTTTGAATGTTGAGATAAGGTTAAAAATAGTCATATATTTGTATTGCAATGGTTTAGAAGATTGATTTTCTTCGTCTTACTTATTAATTTTAAATTGATACCTCCGCGCGTTTCCGAGAAAAAGGTCTTGACGGACGGACGGACAACAAATTGATCCTATAAGGGTTCCGTTTTCCTTTTGAAGTTCAGAGGATACAATACGAGAACTATATAGACCATGTTTGTCCCCTAAATCCAGTGCGTCGAGCACGCCTCTGAGAACGCGAGTCCTAAGACATTTGATAAATCAGTTATATAGTTTGGCTTGTACAGACGAATTATCCTTTGGAATTCAAACTTCACTTGTAAACATAATGTAAAGTTTTAACGTTGACCAAGCGCATTTGGATGTTACAGGATACTATTTTACAAGTCCTACAAGTGGGTTTAATTGCTAGATAAGTAGATAATAATTAGCTAGAAGGAAAGAGAGGAAGGGGAAGACCAAGAAGAGCTTACATGGAACAGATTAAAGAAATGGTTAATGTCGTGTCTTATAGGGAAGTCAAGGAATTGGCCTTTGATAGACTGGAATGGATAATGCTACACCGACATGAGCGTGGCTCTTAAATTGATGATGATGAAGTAGTTAATGTACAACGGCCTTTGTGGTCCAGTGGTTGAGCGTTGGACTCGAAGCACGGAATCATCTTTTTCGGACAATCAGATCATTCAAGCCTAAAAGTCCTTGTACGATCTCTTGCTATGACCGCACATACTACTAATTTGATAGTTCTTGATAAATGATAAATCGATGTTGATTTGAAGACCTTATTTATTCCATTTTAAACTTGATACATGAGTGCACGATTCGATGGTTACACGTGAACTAACTGATATTGCTGACACCTTAAACATGTGCGGTGTAATTGGACCGTACAGTCCTTACCAAACAAAGAACAGTCTCATAAAGTGATTTGGACATTGTCCCCATCGGGAATCGAACCCGGACCTCCAGATCGTGAGCATAACGCTCTAACCATTAGACCACTGAGGCTGTTAGGCCCAACTACTTTATGTGAAGAAAAATACTTCTTAAAATTACTGCTCTCTTTCGCGCACTGAGCGTAAGTTAGGGAAAGCAATATTTTTCTTTAAAAATCTATCTTAGAATCTTGTTTTTGGACTTGTAATTGTGTTAGCGCAATGGAAAAATCACGATTATTTCCTTGACTTGTAAAATAGTAAATTGTAGTTATCCATAAAGGTGTAAAAATTATAAGAATGATTACATCCTACGGTCGAAGTTACTATGCGAAACGGCTTAAAATGTTAACAATTACATCAGCGTTTATATCTATACTCGACAACTTATGAACCTTCTTCTTTTTGAAGTCGGTTAAAATGTAAAATCAAGTATTTTTCTAATGTTATTTTTTCAGTATTATTTATGTCATGTTGGCAACTGTGATAAAAAGATCTTTTTATATCAATGTTGCCAACTTAAGAGGAATGACGGCGATGTAACTCCATTCGATAACATTTCAAATTGTTTCTTTTATATGTACGCTTGAGAATCAATTACAATTGAAGTCTTACATTTATCAAACAAAACTAAAATTTATATTACATTTATACTACTTCCCCGAAAAATAGGTGTGGGTTTAAAAATCCTATGCCATAAAGTATAAACTGAAGAATATTCTTTTAACTTGTAGCTACTCTTACTTCAATCAATCACTTTCTTTTATCACGTCATAATCCTTCTCTCTTATTGGTCGAAATACGAAACTACGTCAGTTGTCGAGTATATCGCTTTGTTCCTATATTAGGTTTGACGGAGATTAGTATAGAAATGAATGTAACGAATTTTGGTAGTGTGTGGCGGAGAGTCATGACTATACGTCGTATTAGCCTCTTATATTCGAAAACATGCCTGAAAAATTTAATAACAATTAAGGGGAAGCAAGCAAGCTATACCCATCTCGCTCGCACTTATGCGGTATAAATATAAACGCGATATGGTGCTCCCTTTCTAGTGTAATAGTTATATGACGTTTTTTAACAAGTACTCTACCTTTTTATGTATTTTGACAAATGAAAATGGAAGCGGGATCGAGTTATGTCGATTCGTATCGGTCTATTTACTCTAAAAAGGGGTTTACCACTTAGAAAATAAGTACTTTAGCTTTTTTAAAGTAAATAGGACTTAACCAGGTAAGCATGTACTTGTTACAAACTGTTATTAATGCGTGGGATTGCGAGCATCAATAGAATGGCGATTAGATAAAAAAAAATTCAAACTACCCTACGAAACATGAACAAATCTAGCTTAGTAAGAGAAACAGTTTTTATATTAATGTTGACATTTTTTCTCCATTTTTCGACTGATGTATTTTCTCTTTTTCTATGTGTATTTTTAGTACAGTTACCATTATTGTGCGTCGATGATCAAATAGGAAATTAGCCAACCAGAGCGCTTTATTGCATTCGAATTTTGAATCAACCAATTTAAATTTCGAATTAACACTTTTTTAAATCAGGTCGGTTGACACTTTTAAAATTTCGAACTTATTAATATTGAAAGAATATTTTACAGCCAAAATCAATTTTCTATTTTATTCTCGACGCAAACCAAAGTTATACCTTGCGTCGAAAATTTTCATATAGTATTATAAAGTTGACGTGTTTAAGTATTTGGTATGACTTTTGTTACTGTCTGTACGTCTAGCTCAAAAGCACTTATCCTGAGTATTATACGAACAAACTTATATTTTACTTTGTTTATAATAATTATTTATATCTTTTTTTCCTATAAAGTGTAATCGAATTGTAATTTTGAGGATTAGTACGATATTATTTAATTTTAAAGGATAATGTTTGTATATTTTTTTTTTGTTTAGGAATTTATTTTCTGATGGTTGACATACTGGTTGAAAAAACATCTTTATAAAAACTTAGTCTGAGCATTTTATTACAATGGCAACACTCAAACTCAATACACTCATCTCATTCTATGATAGGGGTAGTTGCCAGATTTTTCAATTGTTTTTTTTCTATATGTTTTTTTTAACTAATTATACATTCGATAAATAAAAGACACATACATACATAGCTTCACGCCTATATCTAAAAGTTGTAGGCAGAGTTGTATTCCTCGCCAGCTATGTTTAATATATACATGAAACGATGCTAATAACAAGTTGCCGTCAATAGAGTACTGTAGTACTAAATGCATTTTTCAATTTCAAGTCTATTGCAGACGGCGATACGGCTCACCACCTATCATGTTGGTCTAACAGAAAGCTCGGTGAGGCGTGGGTACTTAGTTCATCTTGCGATGGATGTACGATAAGGTGCAAAAGTCCAATCAGTTTCTTGAAATGTAATAAATTAACTGGTTGCATTTAAGACCTCCTGGTTACATGTCGTTTCTGTAATAGACCAAAAACCTATAAAAACATATTTTTTCATAATTATGACAACTAATGGTTCATCAAGATATGTCTGCCCGTAGAAAATTATGGATCTACCTACTCCTCTCCAATCTCATCAGTCATCCCGTGATCATGGCACTTGCAACAGTGTCGAAATATCGGGAGTCTCATATCCCCATTTAAACGCGGTAAGAACCCGTTATTATGTGCTTTAATTATAATGGTTCATAATTTCACCACTGTTTACAAATAATTCGCTGGGCTCAGTGACTGCACTTTTGTCCTTTGATTGTTTCTCTGACTACCCCAATTGGGATAGTTGTGAACATGTGCCACGTTGTAAATGAAATTCAAATATGAAATATTAATATAACGATGGTATTTTTGGAGAATTTCTTCCAGCGAACCTATAAAACTTACCTGCCAGTATGTAACCATCACATGTAGACAATGCCAACTGTATTTTATAATTAATTGGGTTTGTATCCGAATTGTTTTTAGTCGTAGCGTGTAGGCAACCAATGCAATTTTACATTTGTTTATACTGATGTGTACAAAACAAGTTAATTGAAGTTAAATGATTTAGGTTGGTATTAATAAACTAATCTCAGCTGAGACTGCTCAAATCCCTGTTTTTATATGAGGACTGTCACATTGACATGATCTTGAGGGCAGTCTCGAAGCTTCTATGGAAATTTCTATGGAATTTGTATGAAACAGCACATTGTGACGTCATAGAAAAACCTGATAAAATGTCCGACTTTTATTTCGTGTGTCGTGATTAAAATTCATAAATAAGTTAAATAGAAGAAATAAAATGTCTTTCGTTAGTTTTAGATCTGTCTTTATTTAGTAATCAGAATTTCGTAATTTATGTTGAACTTACTACATGACCGAATTGATGCTCAACTAACAACAAGCCGCGTGGCACGTAGCGCTTCAGCTGGCAACGTCGCGCGCTTTTGTGCAACGTTGTCGTACATGGTTTTACGTGGTTTCCCACTCATCATCAGCCGTACGACGCCCACTGCTGGGCATAGGCCTCCCACAAGGACCTCCACGACGATCGGTCCTGCGCTGTCCGCATCCAGCGGCTTCCCGCGACCTTCACCAGATCGTCGGTCCACCTTGTAGCGGGCCTACGTGAGTGTCAATTTAGAGCGTAGGTTTTCCACTATAACGCGACTATATAGAAACCTCTACGTATCAGTATAAACAAAACGTGACTCTTTACGTTGTCAACGTAGATTATACGAAATTAAACTAATTATGTTAATGTTAATGCATTTTTTGTACGATACAGTCGAAATCATAAACCGTTGATAACTCAAGCAATAATGAATGAAACGAAATAGGAAATCTATGGAAGTATGTATTATATTTAATTTGTTTATGGTGTAAGTGTATTCTTTGTATCTATGACGGGATTGGACGGACTTAGATTATAGCGGCGTCAATGTTTGAATGATAAAATATTGGCAAACCACCCATCACGTTGGTCTAACAGAAAGCTCTGTCAAGCGTGGGTACAGTCATGAGCAATAATGTTCCCACTTTAGGACTTTATCGCACTAACATATTTGACATATAGTGCTACTTACAGTTCAATTTGTCAAAAAAGTTAATGTGACATGGTACCAAAGTGTATACATATTAATGCTCGTGACCGTACTTAGTTCACATTAATGATATACCTCTCACTACCTCAATTTGGGATATTGTCGTGATCTTATGTTGTGTTATGAATTTGTAATGACAAAGTGATAAAAAAACTACGGATATATGTGCCAATGCAAGCGGACACATTTTATAAATTTACTTTAAGAGTTGTAAAACTAGTTCTATCTCTTTCTTCCTCTTGTGCTAAGAGAAGGACGGCATTATGTTTACAGCTGTCAAACGAATAAAAAACTAGTCCGCCAAAATAGGCAACACCACATGAACTGTCAAAAGTTGCGAGTTTAGTCCGCTAGGTGTGGTTTTATGCGTGATTATGGCGCCACCAATGCTTTGTATTGTCCTTAAGTTATATTTTCTTACTGATAAATAATTTTCATAACTGTCATTCAAACATGGGCGTCAATTAATATTTTTTATTTGTATAGTTAAAAATGTAAATGTTAATGCTGTCCAAATATGTAGTTTGATAAGTGTACAAACTTTGTATGGAAATATGAATATGTGTAAGTTGCTTTGAAAACTCGTACAATTTTGAACGTTAGCACGAACAATTGGCCATCATCATGCTTGGGAGATTACTGGCGTCCCGTTTTCACGGAGTCTGCTGATATTATAACTGCTAATCTGACTTACGAACCTGAAGGAAAACCCAGCCTCTAAAAACACATTTCTTGTTTTTTTTATGGATCCTTCCCATTATAAAGTTTGTATAATTATTACAAACGGACTGCGTATAAATATGTAGACATTGCACAAATGTCCGCCACGTGTACATTGCCACTAAATCATCTGTATTATTACTAGTTATAAGTATTATGCATTTCGATGTGTCCTCTAACTTTACTGTACTTTTTAAATATTTCTATAAAAGCCTAAACATATTGTATTTGTTTTAAACTGCTCGGCAATCCACACCTATTTCTATTTAAAAAAATAATTTAGTAGGATTTGTGAGGTTTAAGTGGCAACACTACTAATGTCGCCTTCTAATTGGTTCAATAGATAGTGATGTTGCCATTTAATGTGAAATTTACCAGACGGAACAGATTTTATAAATCTAAATAGTAAAACAAGAATTTTTATTCTTCTGTACTGAAGTTTTTGGAATTGATAGGTTATCTGTTTCTAAAAAATAGGCTCGATACAGGTTTTTTAGGAAACTGTTATGCCGAGCAGTTTTAGACGATATTCCTAAAGTCGCGGTGTTTTGTATAGACATCAAGGGTATACACGAGGGTGTATGATAACGATTTTAACGTATCTCACCAATCAACAAAAGAAGTCATTAAAATACACAAGTTTAGAAGTAATTAAAATACAATAATTATGAAAAAAACAATTATTGACTATTCACGATTAAAATATGGTGTATAATGTAGTGTGGT